>NC_067143.1:7259620-7588370 GCF_903995435.1 Acomys russatus | reverse complement strand
CTCAGTACAGAGATCTGGGGAAAAGAGCTCTGCTTAGTCTTATGTCTTATCTCTGATACATTAAACTTTACTACACACTATAAGTCTCAATATCACAGAACTATTAATGAAGACAACAGTCTCCCTGGACACATAGACTGATTCTGGCCTCTGAAATAATCTGAGTCATAAATCTTTAGGAATCCACAGAGACTTGGGTTGTGCAAAAGCTAATATGGAAACCTTGTAAGGATGTGCATCAAAACATTGATCTGTATCACTGGAATAGAATTTTCTGCCTAGTACAAAACCAGAGTGTGGTTTTTTACCTTTGGTTTGGACATCGTTGTGGTACACAAGGTTTGAGTGCAAGTGATGGAGACAGTCCCTTGGACACCAAGACTAATAACAACCTGATGTGCACTTGAGTCCCATAATTACAGCCATACACACATTCTTTGCAATGGGGCATATGCCTACAGTACAACTGGCAGTGATGTAGGCAGACACTGAAGCCTATCTAGTGAGTGCCTAGGTTTCATACAGATGCTTCTGCAGGTAGCTCTGTACCCAGCCCTGATCTGTGTTTAAAGCCTGCTTTTCTGCTAAAATTGGGTTCTTTTGTTAAAGTCATGGCACTGCACTTTAAATGATGCCCTCTGCTGTTCTTCTTTTTTTTTTCTTTTCCTTTTTTTTTTATTAATTTATTCTTGTTACATCTCAATGTTTATCCCATCCCTTGTATCCTCCCATTCCTCCCCCCCATTTTCCCATTATTCCCCTCCCCTATGACTGTTCCTGAGGGGGATTACGTCCCCCTATATATTCTCATAGGGTATCAAGTCTCTTCTTGGCTACTTGCTGTCCTTCCTCTGAGTGCCACCAGGTCTCCCCCTCCAGGGGACATGGCCAAATGTGAGGCACCAGAGTACCCAGAAGATGCTCCAGCACACAACAAGAAAATTTGCTCAACCATGTTCATAGCAGCCTTATTCATAATAGCCAGAACATGGAAACAGCCTAAGTGTCCCTCAGTAGAAGAGTGGATAAAGAAACTGTGGTACATATACACTATGGAATACTACTCAGCTATTAAAAACAAGGAATTCCCGAAATTTGTGGATAAATGGATTGAGCTAGAAATGTTCTTCTTGCCTAATGCACAGCAGGCAAAGTCTTGGTCCTCCCTCACTCTGCTACTCACCTTTGGAGGATAGGTATTAGATGAAGATGTTTTCTTTTTGCAAATACTGTTTTAATGGTTCTCATTTGAACTCTGATTTAGAGGTAGTCAAGAGGAACTATGTCCAACACCAAACTTCACAAGGAGGGCCTGTTACTGGGCTCCAAATCAAAATCTATAATTGATTTTCTGTTCATTCTCCAGGCTTGTAATATCCCTGTCCACACTGAGTTGCTCACAGATACTGGAAGTATCATAAGCCACTCCTTCCATCTATACTAATGTGTCCTGCATTTTAATCACACTACAGTGAGAAGCTGTTCTTTTTCACCCATTTGCTTAGCTGTTGTGAAAGGCTGTGCATCTTCATGTAACAATGAGGAAATAGTCATAGAGAATCATAGTGAACCAAAATGTGCTCCATATATCATGTTTAATTTCAAATATATATATATATTGTAAATCCTAAAATGTTAAATAATATTTAAAGTTTTTAATTTTCTTAATCTTGTATTTGTGTTATGCCACCACATAGTTGATGTGGACAAACTGTAAAGGTCAGAAGGGAGCTCTCTACTGCTTATTTCTGAATTCCAGAAGTAGAAACATGTAACCAGGCTGAATGGAAGAATTTTTGCCATTGAGCCAGCTGATATAAGATTATTTTAAAGGATGGTATGCAAATACAGAAAAAATGGTGTGACAAAAACCATTTGACTGAGCCAAAAGATATAGGAATTAAAAAAAATATATTGAAGAGGATGAAACTGTAGCCCCTGTACTTCAGAACCTGTACTTAATACTGAGAATTAGAAACAGAAATGAGTGAAAGGTCCTAATCAGATAAGAGCTGTGAATTTGACCATTAATAATCTACCTATAACTTAAATATGCATCATATGCATCATCCAATAAGAAACTAAATACAGAGACATATTACATTTAAATATAAAGACAAACATGGCTGTCTAAGAGATTACTAATACATATGGAATAATTCTCTTGATTTCTTTTCCAAAGATGAAAGGTTGCTATTGTTAGTGAGTCAATTAAATTTTGACACAAAACCCAGAGGCCTGAAGTGTCACTAACATTATTGTCTCCTCACTCAGATCTGTCATTACTGAGTGAAAAAGAACAGTCTTCCAAACAAGAGAAACAAAGAAAAATCCCACCCAACTATAAACCACAACAATGCCCAGCATCTTCCTCCTTGGGGTGCTCTACATGCCTCTCTGCAGAAGCAACTTCAGACTTTTCCAATGGAACTAACAGTGCCTAATGGATCCACCAAGAGAGAGTATCCTGGAGTTTCAAAAGCTGATAACACAGAATAGGAATACTGTCTCATGGTAAAAATGATAAATTTTAATATAATACAAATATCCAAACCCATTATTCAAGGATGCAGTAGATCCCAAATGGAAAAACAAAGATTAAGAACACCAACAGTGTGAGTGCAATGGTTACATACATTCTGGACACAGGAATCCTGTGTGAGCCACAGAGAAGATCTGGCTAGAAGAACGAGGCTAAGCACAGAGAGAACAAAACGTAAAACAATTGACCATGCCAGTACTGATGAAATAAAATGCCTGAGACCAAAAGAAGTCAAAAATATTACACACTAAACAACATACCTTCCTTTCCAGGAGACCAAACAACAATGTCAGAGGAAAAACTAGATGCAGTTGAGAGCTGATGTGTGTCTTGGACATTGGTAGTGATAGATGAGCCACATGATAAACAGGTAGCATTCAACACTAATGGTGCTGATAATGCTCGAGCCAGAAAGATAAGCAAATGTTGGCACAACATTAAAAAGGAGGATATGAATAAATGATGTAGATGGTGTAAGTGACAGCAAGAAAGTGAAACACAAGCTAAAAGCACACGAAGAGAAAGTCAGCCACAGCCAGGTTGAGGAAGTTAAAAAAAAAAAAAAAAGGAACGTATTCCTGTGCAACTGGAAAGCCAGGAGCCACAGCACTGTGGCATTAAGTACCATTCAGACCAGGGAATTGATGACAGAAAGCAAAATCATGACTTGGTCCTTGTCACAAAGTGTAGTAATGATGTAGTAGCTTCCGTTCAGTGCTGTAATGTTAGTTTGACATGTTGAGATGCTTATATCCTTGCATAAAAATCTCCACCAGTGTTCCTGGAACAAGAAAAACAACAATTCATTAGCACATGCAGTGTTCTTTCTGATTCTCTGGAACTTGATCTATGCTTGAATGACTAACCTGGTTCATAAGGAGAAGGAACAAGATTATAGATATTAAGTAATTTATCATAACCAGTATTTCTGGAGCTTTAATTGAAATCCACCTGTATTTATTTAGGCTATATACAACCCATGTCCTTTGCTGATATGAGGGTAATTCTTATCCACAGTATAAACACCACATAGTGTCTCAGGCTGTGTCAGAAAGAAATAGACCTCTGTATGCAACATTCTTTCTCTCCTATGGTGGGTTCTTCTCTCCTCCAAGAACTTGGAAGATAGAAAGAAGCATGACCAACAGCAGCTCTAGGTAACAGCTTTGTGGGTGGAGCCTATCAAGTGGGAAACTATGGATATCATGAATGACAGTCATGAAAGGAATGCCAAGTCAATGTAAAACCAGTTTGAAAAGTATCAGACATGTAGGCCAATGTGACTCAGTCTCCAATTCAGATTGGAAAGTAGAAAGCAGGAAAATATTTAAGGACATTAAGAGCATTTCCATTGTCTGTCACTCTATCACATGTATACACCTCTCTATTGAGACAGTGGGTAATTAAATATTTTCAATTGTTTAATTTCTCACAAGTTATTTAAATCTGTATGTACACATCATATATTTATATATCACATATAAGTTAAATGTGATAATTATTCACAAATAAATAATTTAGTGCTATCTACTCAATAGTACATACACATTAAGATTAAATGTTGTTACAAATATTTTAGATCAAGTATAATATCAAAACTCATAAAAATAAAAAAATTCAGATGGCTCTCTTAGCAGAAAATTCTAGTGTTTTTGAAAGAATATGTTATGCTGCGGGATGGCTAATGATGGACTTCCTCATTCCACAACACAAGAATGTCCAACAAATGGCTATATCGATGAACTAGAAGATTTTCAGCTCAGAATTTAGGCATCGACTGTGAGAGTATCTAAATTTCTAACACTCTCAGTTAGTAAATAACAAATTTCTGGAAAATAAACAAGAAAAAGTCATCAATGTGCTAAATAGAGGGCACTGTGACACGGAAACACATACAAGAGAAGACAGAATATAATAGAAACCATCTACCAAACATGGTAGCTAACTCATGAAATATAATATTCTACAGGTTGGGTCAGGAATATTTCAATGAGTTCAAGCACAGTATGAGCTACATATTGAGTTCATGAATGCCTGGGATGGAGGTAAAAAAAAGAAAGAAGGAAAAGGGAAAGGAAAGAGAAGGGAAGGAAAAGAAAGAAGGAAGGAAAAAAGAAAGGAAGGATAAAAAGAAGAAAAACTTTGGAGCCCCAAGGTGTCCTCTGTGTAATGGATGGATTCTAGATGCAGACTAATGCACAGAGAATTAATTCCACGATGTTATCGTAGTAAGGTGTCCCTTAATCTACAAAAATATAGTGACATTCCATCAAAGGTGGAAGAGTGGAGATGAAGAATAGAAGTCCTAGAAGGTAAAGAATGTCCAGAAGAACAATAGAATCAAATAACCTAGAGCCATGAAGAAACCTTACAGAGACAGAAGCAGCAACCAAAGAGCGTACATAGACTGGATCTACGCCTCCTACACATACGTAACCAGTGGGCTGGTTGATCTTCACATGGTTCCCTAATACATTGAGCAGGTGTTATCTGACATGGACTCGGTTGCCTGATTTGATCACTTCTCAGTAATAGGGCTGCCTGGCCTGCCCTCAGTGCATAAGGAAGAGTTGAGTCCTGATGTGAATCTATATTCTTGGGTGAGTTGGTGGAGGAATCCCCCTTTCTGATGAGAAAATGGAGGGAACATAGAGGAGAGTGTGTAAAGGAGGGACCATGTGGAGAGGGGGCTGAGATATGAATGTAAAGGGATATATAAATACAAAAATTAAAATCGAGAATAAGGTCAGAAGTAGATGACACATAAAGAATGTTGATGTTAAAGGCTGCAGGGACATGTGACAGTTTACTTAAAAACTAAAACCTATCAGCAAAACAACAGAGCTCTGTGTAATCATCTTAGATCAAGAAGTGAAGGGAAAGATAATGTTCCAAACCCAAAAGATCTAACAGCCAATCAACTGTCAAACCCATGATGATAGAATCCACTCCCCTTGTTTACACCCTCTTGGGACTACTCTAGTTATTGGGCTAGATATCCCAACCTGGTCTTTTGTGTAGGACTCACAGGCCTCTGACAAGTGACACCCTGCCCCAAAACTTTTTTCCTTTGGGATTTTCCCAAAGTATATAGTCTAGGGACTCATCTGGGGACTCCAAAGTGGTGACCAAAAATTTACACAAAGAACATAACCATGAAGAAAACTCAAGATGTTTAGATACTATCAAAAAATCAAACAATATGAAAAATAAAACAATATCTCTCTCATAAAGACAATGAATCCTTTAGTATGTGTTCCCAGTGAGTGTAATTTAGATGAAGCTCAGGATACAGAATTCAAAAGAACAGCAACAAGTATTTTCAGGAGTTCAAGGGATTTTAAAAAGGATTTGAATAAACACCAGAATGAGCATACAGAAGACAAGAAGAAATACCTAACTAAAGTTAAAGCAAAACCAAAACAATTATCCAGCTGTACATGCAGCAGAAGATTAGGGTCAACCCTGCAATCTCAGCAAACACCAAATCTGGGTCAAGACTCCATCTACTGTAGGACAGTTGATAAAGTTTTTCACCACAGGTTCTTTTCTTGGGTTGGGTATGGGTAAAACATCTCACACTGCTTTTGCTAAATGTGTACTTTATTGGTAAATTAGAACTAATTGTGTTCCTCACAGTCACTCAATTTTAGAAATCTGTTTCCTACTGAGACAGAAATTCACAAAGAACTTAACACTTTCCATTACAGGATACACACATGACTGAGGGCCTGACAGAACTGTGCTTTCAGAGCAGTGCCCATATCCATGTGCTTGCCAAGTCAAGGAGAGTGGCAGAACTCTCATAACAGTATCATGATTGAGTAATTGGGATGAGAAGAGAATGGAGGATAGTACCAGAGGCAGGCACTAACCTGGTTCACTGTTTTCCCACAATCCAGTCTACCAGCCTACAATGCTGTCATGAAGGACTTTTATGACTCCTATTTCTGCAGCAACACATGAGTCTCATTGAATTTTCCACTTGAACATATGTAGTTACAAATTAAGAAAAATAGATCATAGCTTTATAAGAATGTCTCAAAAAGCATCTTACCTTTCTTCACAATTGCCAGACAAGTGCTTTACCCACTGAGCCATCTCCTCCAGATCTAGTTCTTAGCATTTATATGAAAGAGGAAGTCATAATTTACCATATTCTAAGTGAAAATAATTTTTAAGAGAAGGTATTTTTCTATGTGTTTGCAAGTTTATTTGTGTTAGCTTCGTTGTTTCATTGGCTGGCTGGCTGGCTGGTTGTTCAATTAGTTTGTTTGTCCCTTGGTTATTTTGTTCATTGGTTCATTGGTTGATCTGTTGGTTCTTTCAATGGTGTGTCTGTTCATTGGTTGCTTTGTCAGTTTGTTCATTGGTTGTGTGTTTGGTTGGTACATTGGTTGGTAGATTGACTGGCTCATTGGTTATTTGGTTGACTTGATAGCCAGGAAAGAACAGGATGTGAATTAGATGATAGTTTAGTTATCTGTTTCATCAGCTTTACATTCCATAGGGTAAAGAAATTAATGTCTCATTCTACAATACTATATATACCAAGTGGCAGCTTGAAGTCCACTCCTGTATTTATTATACCTAAATATTTTAAATTACTTCTATCCTCATATGATGTTTTAGTACAAATTTTCCTTTTTTAATTAATTAGTTAGTTAATTTAGAATATACATTTAGATTATTACACATAATCCAAAAATTACATCCAGCAAGAAGAACCACAAAACAATCAGGGATCATATCAATGTTACATTTAGGTTATTTTGGTTAATTGCACTTGGCAACTTTGTAGAAAACATCTTTCCTATCTTGTTGTGTCTAAAATTCTGAATAAGAACCAATATCTATTCTCTTTCATTTTGCCAACTCAAAACTTCTATATGTACCTAAAAACATCTTAACTCCTCAACAGCTTAGGTTAATTGTAAGACTATACTACCAGGTCTTAAACTCCTTCAGAGACTTGAGAAAGAATGAAAGTTAACTACTTCAGTGAACCAGAAGTGCATGTTAGCAGCTTCCAGAATGAGAAGGAAAGAACAAAAATACAGTTTACAGCCTGAACAATCACGCAAAACTCTCTATAATGCTGGAGCATCATCTTCAGCCTTCTGGCCCAATATAAATGACAGACATACTGTGAGACAGGAACTATTGATGACTTTCTTCCCTGTCTTTGCAGAGTTTGGCCGTCAACTCTGCCTGTATCCATGCTTGCCCATATTTAGGCAGAATTCTGTCTGTAGTAGAAAGGAGAACATTTTCCCCAGTGGTTTGTTTGCAACATTTGAAGCCATCTCCATTAGGGGGATTATTGATGCTCATCATCTTCTTGAGGTAGGATGGGTGTTGCCATGTGTTAGCCTGTCTTGTTGTCAAAGAATGTTTAAGATATTAAAAGCTTCTTCAATGCCATATTCTGTACTTCTCTGAGGCTTTGAAGACTTTATCTATTTTACCTTATCTATGTATAGGATCATATCTTTCTGTTAAATGTAGGATTATATTCTTGAGAGTTAAAATAGGCTGGTAGTTGACATGATCATAATTTGATACACTAGCAATTTGCTTGTATTAATTAATTATCCTAATCAGTCTGCAATAGTACTTTCCAGATATTGTAAGTAAGCTTTATATTATACTTGAGTTGTGTGGGATCAGTGCCTCATATTAGAGTAGAAATATATATAATGTGTGTAGAAAATAGTCTTAAATTTGAATTCTATATCAATGTATAAAAGTTAATCTTATTTTATATCAATATACAAAGTTCTATACCAATGACTTAAAGATAACCTTTTTTGTTAGTAACAAGTAAGGACTTAGGTTGAAGAGTAGGTTAAATAATCTACATGAAATGAAATATTGAAGAAAAGCAATGATAGTGAATCACCAAGAAAATGTCAGTCCATTAAAATCTCAGAACCACAGAGATCCCTGGTGAGTTACATCTAACATTTATAAAAGAGACAAAAGTTTCATGAACTATAAACAAATATCTTTCAAAAAACACTTGGAAAATGTTCAAAAAATAACAGTAAGGAAAGATGAATGATTGAGACATGGGGTTGTCTCTACAAACACCATGGCCAGAATACTGTAAACCACAGCAAGAAAAAAAAATTCAGTTTAACATGACTAAGCGGCCAGTGCTGATTCAATTTTTTGATAGTTTGACACCGGTAGTTTCCTGGTGATAACTAACCAAATCCCATCTGCACAATAAAGCTTAAGACATGGCAAGATCAAAAATCTTTGTGCAGTACATGTGACATCTTCAAAACAGATTGGTTCTATAGATTGATGGAACATCATAAAATCTCATGATACGTGTCTGATGTAGGGTCTAATGTGGTTTCCGTCATACAGATAAAAAAGAAGTCACCAGGCTATTAACCACATGTGCTCCCACCCTTCTGGGCAGATAAAAAGTTATACTTCTCTCCCTTTAACGAGAAATGCCTGTGTGTTTAAAACTCCTGAACTCCCTGTAGCTTATATGTGAGCACAAGAACCTCTGTGTCTCCTACAAATTGTGCAGTGGAGAGATTATTCATCACAGTAACTGCAGCTGATTGAAGGGCTAGGCACTTCAAATATGATGAGCAATAAATGCGCTGCGTTATTTTTGAACACTGTGATAAAAATAATTATCAGAATAACAACAGAGGAACAATTTACTTATATTTATGGCTTGAGGATTTGGTCAATGCTTGTTATGTACCATGTACCTGAGCAAAATATAATAGAAGAGCAGAGCACATAGCAGAAGATGGAAGGTCACGCTATGGACAACAGGACACAGAGTATGAGAGGAAGGGTCAAGGCATCACTCACATTGCCTTACATTTATAGTGTGTTCTAACTTCTATGTTCCTGCAGTCTCAGCAAGTAGCTCCAGCCCCTGGTGAGGAAGAATTTAAAGCATTTTAACCTATGGAGTGTTTTCCCACTCAAATCATAACAGTCTGTTAGTGACCCTAAAGGGTCATGTGCATTTCTGAGAGCAAGATGCATTTAGTTATCTTCATTGAAGCATTCAGGCACCCTCTTCTCAAACTCCTCTTTGATTTTGTTTGCCATGTTTGTACACATAGGGACTGGATGACTTTTCAGAGATGATGTGAATAAACATCTACTTACCCAGGAAACTCTTGAAAAGCACAGCAACAATTCTATAAAAGTTTGGCTTGGCTTATTAGAGTGGATTACAGGACTTTGAGTGAAGGATTACTAATGGAGTGCAGATGAGGGGTTACATCCAGGAGCTTGGATGACTCAGAGACAGCTTCGCCTTAAAATGTCCACCTCTCATCATGGACAAAAACTAATGAAGGCTATAGCCTTGGAGCTCCCTGTAGGAAATAAAGACAGTAGGACATGTTAATTGCAAGAATCTGCTCCATGCAGCCTCAGCTTGTCAGAGAACTGCAGGGTCCTCTTTTATTCCAGAGAGCAGATCTGAGCTGCCTAGAAACAGAGGTCATTACTTGGCCCTAAAATAGACTTCTGGTCTTCAGACTGTGGACAGTCCTACAGAAGAGGTTGTCTTCTCTGGTGTCCCAGGGCCCTACAGAAGGCCACATGCTGTCCTGTGATAGGAAAATCTCCACCTTCAGCAGAAACCTGATGCCACTGTGATGTCCTGGGCCCCTTCATTCAGTGGCAGTGGACCTCATGTTCTCATGCCATGGTTTCATTTATATATCCCTCCATCTTCCAGTCATAACTTGTGCTGTTTTCCTCTTTCTATAAAGTTTTTGGCTGTTCTTCACCTCTAGCTAGCATGATTAAATGAGGTGCATCATTTCCTACAGCTGCATATGCAAACACTGTCCACAGTTAATCCAATCATGCTTGGCTTTCTGACCCTTTTTGAAAATAGATTGTATTTCATACAGTATATTTTCCTTACAATTTTGAGGCCATAGTGCACCAACATATCACACATATCATGTGTAGTTGATTTTTATCTTCTTTCTCTGGTTGTGTGCGGACTACCTTCAAATACATTGGCCATGATTCAGTCAGAATGAAGGCTCTAGATATGCACCAGTTGACTTCTCTGTGTTCAGTGAGTTATGCAGCTATTTTCTTCAGTAATAGGAACTTATCATCGCTTTGTGAAAATCAACCAATTAATTAGCAATGGCCTGGTTGTTTGGGAGTTTCTAAGGGCGTCTCCTTTGGCTAAGCATTCAATTACTTATATGCCATTCTTGGCACTGAGATTTCATGTGAAAGAAAGAGATGTCTAGTTGGGGCTTTGTTTTCAATGCTATTTGGTGATTCCATTTAAATGTCTTGATATATGTATATATTTAAAGAAGTTTGTATTGTAGTAGGTTTCCATATAAGCCCTCAGTTTTATCTGTTACTCCCCATATTCCTTCTACTACCTCTCATTTAATCTTCTGCTTCCATTTACTACATATCAGTCCATAATTATACATTAAATTTCTACTTCATGAGGAAATCCTTCCTCCCACTTAATCCCTTACCTATACCTTGCCATTGTGGTTATACAGAGTATAGTCCACTTATCAAATACTTAATATCTAACATCTTCATGTAAGAGAACTTATACCATGTTAGTGATTTGATTCTGGGTCACTTAGAATGATTTTCTTTATCACCATCCATTTACCAGTGAATTTCATGGTTTCATAAGTAGTTGAGTAACGTCCCATAATGTAAATGTTCCACATCTTTTATCCATTCATGCACTAATGGACATCCACCCTGTTTCCAACTTCTGGCTATTATGAATAGAGCAACAATAAACACAGCTGTCGTAGGATGTAGAGTACTTTGGATATATGCGCAAGCATGGTATAAGCAGATCTATTGCCTGAATATTGTTATATGAATGCTTTCAGCTTGATGAGATCCCATTTATTAACTTGTTGTTCTTAGTGCATGTGGTATCAGTGTCCTCTTCAGAAAGTCTTTTCTGTGCCAATGAGATCAACACTATTCCTCATGGTGTGCTGTCAGTCAATGTATTTTAAATTATGTTCAGGTCGTTGATTCCTACAGAGAGAAGATTGTTCAGAAACAGAACTTGAGATTAAGGAGTGTGTCACCTTCAGCCTCTATCAATTCTTCTACTATACAGTATTGTTGTAATATGAGAGAGAGAGAGAGAGAGAGAGAGAGAGAGAGAGAGAGAGAGAGAGAGAAAAGAAGAAGAAGAAGAAGAAGAAGAAGAAGAAGAAGAAGAAGAAGAAGAAGAAGAAGAAGAAGAACAAAATCATCATTTCAGGTTCTGTGATTAATTTTCATGGAGTTTTTGGTGAGATGGCCATCCTTACTATATTGATCCTATTGATCAATGAGCATAGGAAAGCTTTTTGTCTTCTGATATATTCTTCAATGGTTATTTTTAACTGTCTTATGTTTTTAATTATACAAGTATTTCATTTGCTTGATTGAAGCTACCTTATGATATTTTAATTTTTGGGACTATTGAGAAGGGTATTGCTTCCCCTATTTCTTTCTCAGAATTTTTGATGTTGGTATATAGAAGGGCTACTAATATTTGTGAGTTAATTTTCTATCCAGCTACATTGCAGAATATATTTATTAGCTGTGGAAGTTTCCTTGTATAAATTTTAGTGTTGTTGCTGTGGTTTGAATACAACTGGCCTCCATTAGGCTCATATATATTTGAATGCCTGGTCATCAGGGAGTGACACTATCTGAAAAGGTTTAGGAAGTATGGCCTTGTTGGAGGAAATATGTAACTGAGGGTGGGAATTAGTTATACTTTGAAAGTCTCATAGAAAACTAGGATACATCCATCTGTTCCTGTGCTTTTTTCACTTCCATTTCTTTGGTTTTTTCTTTTTTTTTGTCAGAAAACTTATAATTACAATTCTTATTGTATTGTGGGTTACAGTTCTGTTTCAGTTGTTTCTATGGTAAGGTATAATTCTGGAACTTTCTCTGTATACCAGGCTGGCCTTGAACTGAGAAATCTTCATACTTCTCTATTCCCTAAGTGCTGGGATTAATTGAATGAACCACTAAGTGTGGGCCTAAGCTTTTTATTCATATCTCCTTAATGTCCAAATGATACCTATACCTAGTCCCTGAACACCGGATTTAGCTCCACTCCACTTCCTGATGTCCACTTGATTCTTGAACCATACATTTTGTATTTTTCCTTTCTAAGCTTGATACACTGGATCAAAACATTCTCCATAAGATTCAAGTAAAGGACAGAGTTTATTGTACGCTGTTTTGAGATTTCATTTTTTAATATATTTTATTAATTTATTCATATTATATCTCAATTGTTACCCCATCCCTTGTATCCTCCCATTCCTCCCTCCCATTTTCCCCTTACTTCCCTCCCCTATGACTGTGACTGAGAGGGACCTCCTCGCCCTGTATATGCTCATAGGGTATCAAGTCTCTTCTTGGTAACCAATGAACAGGACATTCTCCACAATTGAGTGGAGAGTGGGGTCTGACTTTCACATGAACTCTGGTGCCCCATATTTGACCATGTCCCCTGGATGGGGAGGCCTGGTGGCACTCAAAGGAAGAATAGCAGGCTACCAAGGAGATTTCTTTTGCCAATACAATTAATCTAAATCTCTTCATCTTATCCTAAAGCAGATTCTTCAGACAAACAGCCACATTCTCCAACATATTAAAATGCTTGTCCTCTGAAACCTCATGATCCAGGCCCTCACAAATCAAATAACTTTCAGTCTTCCATATTTCTGCTAGTATGGCCCATGAAGCCCCCCACTTAGAGCATCCACTGCTTTAAAAAAAAGGATCCACTGCTTTTCTAATCCAAAGTCCCCAAGTCCACATTCCTCCAAACAAAAGCATGTTTAGGCCTGTCACAACAATACCCCAGTCTCTCATGCAAACTTCTGTTTTGGGATTATATTCCTGTGAATAGACACAATGACAAAAGCAACTCTTATAAAAAGCAAACATTTATCTGGGCTTCCTTATAGTTTCAGAGGTTCAGTCCATTGTTATCATTATGGGAAACATGGCATCACTTAGGCAGACTTGGTTCTGAAGGAGTCAAGAGTTCTATATCTTGATCTGAAGGCAGCAGAAAGAGACTGTCTTCTGCAGGAAACAGGGAGATACTGGATTGTACCCTCAGTGGAGTTGAGCACATGTATATGACCTCATATTCCACCTCCAGAGTGACATCATTATTCTAACATAGCCACACCTACTTCAAGAAGGCCATGCTTCCAAATAGTGTCATTCCTTATGAGCCAAGCATTCAAGCACCTGAGTCTAAGAGAGGTTGGGTCTCCCTATTTAAATCCTCACATCTTCCTCCATAAAATATTCCCAGACAGTTGTGGGAGATGGGTCAGTTGGCAAAGCACTTGCCCTGCAATTGTGAGAACCTGAGTTCAAATCCCTTTCACTCACAGGCTGGATGATGGCCTGCATTTGGGAGTCCCTGGGGGAAAACTAGCTGAATACTTTGGTTCTAATTTCAGGAGGAAGATCTTGCCTCAAGACATAAGGTGAAGAATGAGAAAAGACCATAGACCCTGAGCTTTAGTCTCCAAATGCATAATATGCGTACATGTGCATAACTCTTCAGTAACAACCAACACAGGAACAAACACAATAAATAAAAATTCTTTAATTGTCCTGGTGCTACTAAAAGTTGCCTTTGCAAAATAGTTAGTTAATGTGTTTCCATGGGACTAATGTGAGGCAGGTACTAATGAGATATATTTTGAGACCACACAGACCTGGCTTCTTTCTCAGAGGATGGGACCTTCCCATTGCTGCTACACATTCACTTGGTTTTGACCTGTTTCCCATTCCATCCACTTTACCATTCTAGTTGTGCCATATTACTTGAAGGTCTATCATTCCTGATGCTTTGTTGTTGTTGTTGCTGTTTCCTTCATTTAACATATTGAAGGAGTAGTTTTAGACAGAATTCCTGCAGGCCACATCTTGAGTTCAGCTCAGCTGCAGAGTGCTGCGTTGATCTCCTTCTTGGCCATCTTACAAGGAAGGAAGATTTCTCGAGATCCAGCATGCTGCACATTCCCTAGATCCTTCCTTAAGCTGGGCACCTATCAGAAGGAACTATTCTAGTTTCAAAACTGATGCTCCTACCTGATGTATTTTCAAGTCACACTTTGCAAATCCGTCAGATTTTTAACATTGTCATTATGTTTATTGCTTCATCCTTGTCTCACTTTGCAGGCATAAACTTTAGATATAATGTCCAGATAATGATTGCTACAGCAGTGGTTCACATTGCTTGGCATTGCTCGCCTTTCTGGATACAAGGAGTTAAAAAACAGCAAGCACTAACTGGAAAAAAAGAGCTTTGCCTCTTTCCTGTTAGAGGTTGGTATAGGAGCCAGGCCAAATGTTGACAAGTCTTGTGAAGAGCATGACTCAAAGGAGTGACACTCAGTGCAGATCTAAGCACAGTCAACCACAGACTTTCCTTTACTCTTATCCTTCCTCAAGCACCAACTTATCTTCAGTCTCTGTGCTAAGTAAGACATGCATCCTATAAACAACTGACTGAAGGGATTCTTCTCTTTGCCATAGAACAGATTTCCATCTTCCAAAGAAGAACTGAGTAAAGGTAAGATGTTTTTGAGACATTCTTCTCAAAGTTATCATCTATTTTTCTAATTCTTTGACCATATACATACATGTAAGGTGGAAAATCCAAAAAGCCTCCTATGTTTCTGGAGAAACAGGAGTCATGGAAGTTCTTCATGACAGCATTGTAAGCTGGCAGACTGGATGGCAGGAAGCCAGTGAACCACAGTGGTGTCCTCTTCTTATACTTTCTTCAATTCCCCTCTCTTCCCAACTACTTAAATATGATACTATTGTGAAAATTCTGCCATGCTCCTTGACTTTCCTTGACTTGGCAAGCATATGGGTACAGGCACCAACTCTAAAAGCACAGTTCTGTCAGTACCTGGGTCATCTGTGTGTTATGTAATGGAACGTTTCTATTCTTTTAGGCTTTTCTGTCTCAGTAGGAAACAAGTTATAAAATTGAGTGACAGAGAGAAACTCAACTAAGTAGAGGTTATCAATAATATGCATATTTAGGGAAAGTTACATGAAATGTTGAACTCATCTCAACTCCCAAATAAAGAACACTGAGTGTGCAGCTTTATCAACTGTTGTCAAGTAGAAGTTATCTGCACCAAGAGCTGGCTATTTCCATGATTGCAGAGTTCTTGTGCTCCTCCCAAGGCATTAAATATTGGTTAATTTTCTCTTTTGATAATTTCATTTATGCCACATGTACTGTGATTACTCTCACCAGATCTCTAAACCACTCTACCTATCTCTATCAATTTCCATCTTTACCAGTTAGTTTTTGAGATTAACCTTTTTAGTTTTGTTTTGTAACTATTATTTGTGCAAATTAGATAATTTGAACTACCTATTGGAACCTGGTTTTGTTAGTAGTGTGTACTTGGTCGAAGGCAATGATTTCTCCGTTCCTTGAGTCTGTTCTTACTTCATCTGGGAGGTGTGACCATCCAGAATTCATCCTCCATCCATACCTGGCTGATCATGGGAATATTTTTGTGCATAACCCCTGTGGTTATTCCTAAATTCTCTGACTAGTAACTGTAATGAATGTGCCTTGGTAAGGAAATGTCATTTGGAAGCCCTTCTAATTTTACTGCTCTTACATTATTTCTGCTTTTTCTTCTACAGTGTTCCCTGAGTCTCAAGCAAGATGATCTAAATGACTTTGTTAGGGCTTAACACTCAACCACCACTTATTCTAAGTACTTTGTGTGTCCATGAGTGTCTTCTTTTATGACCAGTTCCTTAAGCCATGTCAATTTAGTCAACTGTATTCAGCTTCTGCATGAGGCATATCATCTCCCAGACCCTTGGGGTTTTTTAATCTGATTTCCAGTTCCAAGAAAGTGTTTCTTTTTGTGTCTTCAGCTTTAAATCCAGAGTACAGTTAGTTACATTTATAACTATACTACCACTATTGCACAAGTGTTGACATACTGCCTAGCAGGTTAATCCCATAGATTGCAAAATCACAACTGGATAATACCATAGACACAGTTTATTGCCCACCAGCCTGCACTGCCCTTTATATACTGTGAAAGCTAGCCTTGATGCCAACATGTTCTATATAATTTGTGCACTCAATGTGCGGACTATCTTAAGTAACAGTGTTTGAACATGTAGTTGTGACAGGAAAGCAGAAGAAATGACAAGAGGCTATTGCTTAGTGTCTCTGTGGACTCACTGATCATCATCACATAAATAGTTACATCATTTACCGCAAGTTATTTAGTCTAATAATCCATGGCTCCTCAAAGCATCTTCCCCCAGGTACATAAAGAAGCTCACTACAAACCCATTTTTAAACAATACATCATATTTTATTTTTTAGTTATAAGATCATAGGTTTCTCTATGCTATTCACTTTTATTAATCCTCCCCTAATTTTACTAATTCTCCCCTAGTTGAATCTCCCCTGCTTTAACTATTCCTCCACCTTTTTTTCAGTATAAGTCTTTTTATCCCCTCAAATCTCTCTTTGTACTTTCATATTTCCTACATTCTATTCTTATGTCTCTATCAAGGCATCTCCCTCACAAAGACTGTTTCTAGTGTTCTGGCTTCCACAGGTAGATCACACAAAATCAGAACTTTGAAGCTAGAATATTCAGATTGATAATATATGGCATTTGCCTTATTGTTCTCCTGGAAGGGAGTTTCCTTGATAGAGGAAAAAGAATAGAATGAAGGAAATATGAAAGGACAAATAGAGATATGGGGGACAGAAAAATTTACACTGGGAAAAAGTGTAGGAATAGGTAAATTAAGGGAGAGAGAATTAAGAAGGAATTAATAAAATGAATAAAAATAAAGAGCATAGATAAACCTACTATCTATAACTAAATATTAAAATATGATATATTGTTAAAAAGTGAGTTCCTCAAATTTTCCCTCAATATAATTTTTAATTTCCTCCCATTTACATACAAATTTTGCAATATAATGTATCATTATAGATGAATACAATTATATGTATAGGCAACATTTCATCCTCTAATCATCAGTTGTTGAATATCTAGGATGATTGTATTTCTTGGTTATTGTAAACACAACAGCAAGGAACATGGATAAACTAGGATCTAAATATTAGAATATGAATTCTTTTGGATACATTCGCAGGCATACTACAGCTGTATACTATAGACTTTCTGTCTTTTGTTTTCTAAGGAATCACCACATTTATTTTCAGAATTGTGGGAAGTTTGCATTCCCACCACCAACAGTAAAGTAACGTTGCTTCTCAATTTCCTCACCAACGTTTCTTGTCATTTGGTTTCTTAATGGCAACATTCTGCCTGAGATCAGATGGAATCTCAAAGAAGTTTTAATTCGTATTTTTCTGGTTAATGATATTGAACACTGCTCAAAGTGCTGACAGATACTCATATATTTCTTCTTTGGAGATTTCTATAGTGTATTCATTCACTGACTGTATTTATTGCCTCTTTTCTGAATGTTTCACTCTTTAGGTTCTTCATGTTCTAGATTCTAATCTTCTGCTGTGCATATAGCTGGCCATTTGTGTTCTTTTCACTTTAGTCAGGTGTTTATTCCTGGCTTCTTCATGTTCCTTCAGTATTCATGCAAGTCATCTTTAAATTCATGGAATTCGTTCAGATATTTGTGTTAGGTCTTAGTCTAAACATACATTCAGAAATTAGCTTACTAGTTTGCATTCCCACCAGCAATGAAGGAGTGTTCCTCTCTCCCCACATCCTCGCCAGCATGTGGTGTCGCTTGAGTTTTTGATCTTAGCCATTCTGATGGGTGTAAGATGGAATCTCAGAGTTGTTTTGATTTGCATTTCCCTGATGACTAAGGAGGTTGAGCATTTCTTTAAGTGTTTCTCAGCCATTTGATACTCCTCTGTTGAGAATTCTCTGTTTAGTTCCAAGCCCCATTTCTCAATTGGGTTATTCGGTTTGGTGGTGTTATCTCAGAAAAATGGGAATAGGGCTTCCTCAAGACCCAGCTATTCCACTCCTTGGAATATACCCAGAAGATGCTCCAGCACACAACAAGAAAATTTGCTCAACCATGTTCATAGCAGCCTTATTCATAATAGCCAGAACATGGAAACAGCCTAAGTGTCCCTCAGTAGAAGAGTGGATAAAGAAACTGTGGTACATATACACTATGGAATACTACTCAGCTATTAAAAACAAGGAATTCCCGAAATTTGTGGATAAATGGATTGAGCTAGAAATGATCATAATGAGTGAGTTAACCCAGAAGCAGAAAGAATCAAATGGTATATACTCACTTATATCTGCATACTAGCCCAAGGGGCATGTCCCACGAAAGCCTTCACTTACCAGGAAACTGGGACAGAGGGGAAGGCATCCTATTGGGACTCTAAATGAGAGACGCATGGGAGAACAGCAAAATAAAAGGATCCAGAGGGTCCTAGAAATCTACAAGTAGAACAATATGATAGGCAGATTTGGGCCCAGGGGTCCCGCTCAAACTAAGGCACCAGCCAAGGACAATACAGGAGGTAAACTTTAAACCCCTTCCCAGATCTAGCCAATGGTCAGAATATTCTCCACAGTTGAGTGGAGAGTGTGATACGACTTTCTCACATACTCTGGTGCCTCACATTTGACCATGTCCCCTGGAGGGGGAGACCTGGTGGCACTCAGAGGAAGGACAGCAAGTAGCCAAGAAGAGACTTGATACCCTATGAGAATATATACGGGGACGTAATCCCCCTCAGGAACAGTCATAGGGGAGGGGAATAATGGGAAAATGTGGGGGGGAGGATGGGAGGGTACAAGGGATGGGATAAACATTGAGATGTAACAAGAATAAATTAATAAAAATAAAAAAATAAATAAATAAAAAAGAAAAAAAAAAAAAGAAATTAGCTTAGAAAGAACTATATAAGTGTGTGTGTGTGTGTGTGTGTGTGTGTGCACTAGATAAAATCCAGAATTCCTTAGAAGCTTGCAAAACTGAGTTTCCTCACCTCGTGAAGGCACATGTGGCTCTCCAACTGATATACACTTGTGGTACTGATTAAAATATCAAAGATGGTGCTGATATCATGGCTCCCTCACTATCATAAATATTTACCTTTTATACATTTCAAAGTCCATGCTAGCATTCAGGCCCTTCCCACCAGCTACTGGTCCTCTTTATAATTCATATCATTGGTCTACTCATCTCTGTCTGTCCCTTCCTATTCTCAATAGTCTGTTCATGTTCATATCTTACTAGTCTCACTATTTTTTCTCTCATTTGGATGTTTTTTGCTTCTTACTATTTCACTTTTTCCACTATCTCTCCCATTCTCCTGGTTCCCTAATACTGGCTATGTCCAGTTGGCTTTCTTTCCCCTCTTCTATGCACTCTTTCAGATAACTCAAGATATTTTTTCTCATTCATTCATGACCAAAACCTCCTTAAATAATAAAATTGTTATGGTAGTTGTTTCTTTACTGCACAACTTTCACGTACATTTTGTACCAAACACCCAGGAATGGTACAAATAGACTCTTTTCCAAGGTGCCCAAGCCTTGTATCCAAACTTAACTGTTGATGTGATTTCTCAAAGTTATGGATCATTTGTTTCTGTTGGCTTCTGTCACCCACTACTCAAGTTGGCCTCTTCAGCTGCTTCTCCACCTGCTCTAGCCACATATCTCTCCTTGTCTTCTATGGTAAGTGCACCTAGGACCTTCCTGCTCCATCTCTCTTGACTCCTAGAACTTGCTCTTGCTACAAAACTTCTGTTTTTATGTCAGGCAGCTTCTATCAAACTACTGGTCACATATCACATAGAAAATGATTTCTCAGCCAGGAGGTGGTGGCACATGCCTTCAATCTCAGCATTTGGGAGGCAGAGGCAGGCAGATCACTGTGAGTTCAAGGCCAGCCTGGTCTACAAAGAGAGTCCAGGACAGCCAAGGCTATACAGAGAAACACTGTCTCAAAAAACAAAAAACAAACAACAAACAACAAACAACAAAAGGAAAATGATTCCTCTTCTTTGAGATTTGGACTCTCTCTCTCTCTCTCCCTCTCTCTCTCTCTCTCTCTGTCTGTCTTCCTCTCCCTCTCTCTCTTCCTCTCTCCTCCCCCTCTCTCTTTGTCTCTCTCTCTCTCCTCTTGATCCACATGGATCAAGATTGAAATGTTTGTCAGCATGAAACTTACCCTTCTCTCTCACATACTTGCTTTGCTTCCCACATGTTTCAGCTCACCACCAGAGCTTATTTTGTCTCTCTTGAATCTCTCCCATTTCATCCTTTCCTCCTTGCTTCCACCCTATCTGTCGCTCAGCTGATACCTGGCACATGCCCTGTCTCTAACCACTGTCTCTTCCCATTCAGAATTAGATTTCTTTTCTCCACACCTACATTACTTAAACTCTTTCCTCCTTGAATTCAGAAATTTTATCAAAGGTTAGCAGTCTTACTTCAAATACATTGGATTCAGAACAGTTCAATAACATCCTTGATTTCCCAAATCTCACAGACTGTAATCACTTCTGTCACTGCACAAGCAAATGATTCCCAAAGCCTCTTGACTATAATTTGCTCTTCTATTTTCAAAAATCATATAACTGTAAGCTTTCTTTGTCCTTTAAAATTAAAAAAACCATTTTAAATGTCATATTCTGTATGTCTCTGAAGTTTTTCAAGACATCTATTTTGTCTTATCTTTCCGTAGATTCATATATATCTGTTGCACCTAGGATGTATATTCTTGTGAAAAATACAGTGGTAAGTTCCTTCCTCACTAATGTCTGTTGATGTGTTGGGCCATAAGGCTGAAGAAAATGCTCCAATATTATAGAGAGTTTGGGGTGACTATTCAGGTAGAAAACTGTCTCTGTCATCTTCTCATTTGGAAAGCTACTAACCTGCATTCCTGGAATACTCAGGTAATCAAGTTTATTCCTTCTCAAGTCTCTGATAGAGCCGAAGATCAGGAAGCTTTGTTTTATAATGAAGCTTAATTGTTTAGAGGTTAAGATGTTTTAGGTCTAGATAGATGTTTTAAATTGATAATGACAAGATGTGATGGAGATTATTTACATTCAGAATTTTTGATGCACCAAGATACAAAAGATGTTTCCTTCAAGGCTGTCAAGTACAAATGGCCAAAACACTAAGTACGTAGCATTTATATAATTCCTGATTGTGACATGGTTCTACTTTCTATAGGTAGTCTATTGTATATATGTGTAATAATATAAATGTACATGTAAAAAATAAAAAATGCTTCCTTAATAAAAAGAAAAATAGAGTAGTAATTTATATGAGTATGGTTTAATCAACTAGCAATTAACTTGTATAACGTATTTATCCTAAACAGCCTGAAATAGCACTGTCAAAGTATTGGAAGTAAACCTTATATTATAGTAGAATTATATGGGTACAATACCTCATATTAGAGTAGGAATATATACATTGTGTGAGTAATTTCCTTACATTTGAATTCCATAACACTGTATATAAAATTAAACTTATTTTTGTGTCTGTATACAAAATTCTATACCAGTGAATTAATTGAAAATAACCTTGTGAGTAACAATTAAGGCATTAAGTTGAGGAGTAGTTTCACTAATCTGCTTTTTGTTCTTTCTTCCCTATATACTTCTATATTTCCCCTCCTTTCTTTTCAACCCCTATATCCAAACCTAAGAATTGAAGATAATGGCAGAGAAAGACATCCCTGCGTGCAACCTTGTTTTCTGTCTAAATACAATGAATAATAACTTATAACCAACTTCCATTGAAAATAATCATCAATAGTCCAAGAAAGCTACCAAGAACCTACCTAGCCCTCCTTAAAGGAAATGGGGCATCATTCTCTTAAAGTTTCTTCCTGCTGGTTTGGGACAAACAATACTTTTGTGGGGGCCCGAATAATATTGGGGGAATTGTTAAACAAGCTACGAATAGCATTTGAGGTCAAGTTTCTAAATGTTGAGAAATTCCATGCTTAAATAGAGTTCTGTGTGGGGCAGTCTGAAATTCTGAACCAATTGAGATTGGGAGCTTTCTTCAAAGGTGTCCTGTGAGCTATCTTGTTCTGATGATGAACACTAATGGAAGCCATTGGCACTAGAACATGAAGAATGCAGGATGTCAGTGTCCAGCGTGCTGAGAGGAATGCATCCTGTCAGGTCTGATCCAATGTCACTGTCTGGTTCTTTGTTATGAAAACATACAATTTCTCACAAGCATTATATAGTCCTAAAATTATAAACATATGAGGTATGCATGATGCACAGAACAATTAAGGCTGGGTTTCTACTCTTTGTATGAGCAGAAAAAAAAAAGATATCTGTAAATCTTTTTCATGGCATACAAAGAATGGCACCTAATAATAATTCATGGGGTTCTGTAGCCAACAAGAAGCATTGTCTATGCCTAGACATTCATGTCTCAGCCAGTCTCAGAGCTGTTCCCATGTAGTGAGATTGGCAATATAAGTTACCTGCTCGTTCTGCAGTTTGATTACTCACATCCCAGTTCCTATCCTCATCCCTCATCCACTCATGATCCACCCTCCCTCTCTCATCCCCTATCCCTCCCTGTCCTAGTCCTCAATAATGGGAGCCCTCCTCCTTTAACATAAGACCTCAGCCTATAAAGTCTCATCTGTAC
The DNA here is from genome assembly GCF_903995435.1 of Acomys russatus. NCBI lineage: Eukaryota > Metazoa > Chordata > Mammalia > Rodentia > Muridae > Acomys > Acomys russatus. The sequence continues at coordinate 7,565,114 of NC_067143.1, read as the reverse complement.
TACTTGTAACCTATTCCTCTGTAACCTGGCAAGTCCACCCTTCCAGGGGGAAGTGATCAAAGTTCAGTGGCCAGAGTGCATGTCCTAAGTAGTCACTAATATCCACATTGTGGGACAACAAGGAGACTGTGCTACTAATTCTGAGCAGAGTGTCTAGGTCCACATCATACATGCTTTTTGTATCACTCTATATTGTAATGTATTTATCTTGTATTGTATGTCTACGCTATGAATAAGCATGTTCCATGCAAGTCTTACTGGGTCTGGTTTACCTCACTCAGGATGATCTTTTTCTAGTTCCATGCATTTGCCTGCAAATTTCAAGATTCCCTTGTTTTAAATAACTGAATAGTATTCCATTGTGTAAATGTACCACAGTTTCTTTATTCCATTCTTCAGTTGATAGACATCTAGGTTGTGCCCAGATTTTGGCTCTTACTAAAAAAGTTGCTGTGAACATAGTTGAGCAAATGTCCTTGTTGTGCGATGGAGCATCTTTCATGTATATTCCCATGAGTGGTATGGCTGAGTCTTGAGGTAGAATTATTCCCAATTTCCGGAGAAAGCACCAGATTGATTTTCAACTGGTTATACATGTTTGCACTCCAACCAGCAATAGGGGAGTGTTCACCTATCTCCACATTCTTGCTAGTATGTGCTGTCAATTGAATTTTTTATCTTAGCCGTATGGGTAGGGATAAGATGGAATCTCAGAGTCATTTTGAGTTGCATTTATCTCATAACTAGGGATGTTGAGAATTTCTGTAAGTGTTTCTCAGCCATTCAGTATTCCTCTGTTTAGAATTCTCTATTTAGTTCTGTACCCCAATTTTAATTGGATTATTTAGTTTGTTGGTATTTAATATCTTGAGTTGTTTATATGTTGTGCATATTAGCCCTTTTTCAGATATAGCATTGGTGAAGATCTTTTTCCAGTCTGTAGGCTGCCATTTTGTTCTTTTGACAGTTTCCTTCACCTTACAGAAGCTTTTCAGTTCCATAAAGTCCCATTTATTAATGATTGCTCTTAGAGCCTGAACTGTTGGTGCTCTGTTCAAGAAGTTGTCTCCTGTGCCAATGGGTTCAAGGCTCTTCCCCACTTCCTCTTCTAACAGATTTAGTGTGCCTGGTGTTATGATGAGGTCTTTAATCCATTTGGACTTCAGTTTTGTGCAGGGTGATAGATATGGATCTACTTTCATTTTTCTATATGTAGCCATCCAGTTAGACCAGCACCATTTGTTGAAGATGCTATCCTTCATCCAAGGAATAGATTTGGCTTCTTTTTCAAAAATTAAGTGTCCATAAGTATGTGGGTTTATTTCTGGGTCTTCAATTCAACTTCATTGATCAACCAACCTATTTCTATGCCAGTACCATTCTGTTTGAATTGCTGTTTCTCTATAGTACAGCTTGAGGTCCAGAATGGAGATTCCTCCAGAAGATCTTTTATTATACATGATTGTCTGATCTATTCTGGGTTTTTTTGTTTGTTTCTCAATATGAAGTTGAGAATTGATCTTTTGAGATCTGTAAAGAATTGTGTTGGTGTTTTGATGGGAGCTTCATTAGATCTGTACATTGCTTTTTGGTAAGATGACCATTTTTACTGTGTCATCTATCCTGATACATGAGCATATGAGATTTTTCCATCTTCTGTGATGTTCAAATTCTTTCTTCAGAGAGTTGAAGTTTTTTTCATACAAATCTTTCACTTTCTTGGTTAGAGTTACACCAAGATACTTTATATTATCTGTAGCTATTGTTAAGGATGTAGTTTCCTTAGCTTCTTTCTCAGTCTGTTTGTCATTTGTATACTGTAGGGCTACTGATTTTTTTTCAGTAGATTTTGTACCCAGTCACTTTGCTGAAGGTGTTTATCAGCTGTACGAGTTCCTTGATAGAATTTTTCTGGTCATCTATGTGTACTATCATTTCATCGGTGAATAGTGATAATTTGACTTCTTCCTCTCTGATTTGTATCCCCTTGATTTCCTTTAGCTGTCTTCTTGCTTTAACTAGAACTTTAAGTACTATATTAAAAAGATACGTTGAGAGTGGACAGCCTTGTGTTTTCTCTGATTTCAGTGGAATTGATTTAAGTTTCTCTTCATTTAGTTTGATGTTGGTTATAGGCTTGCTGTATATTGCCTTTATTATGTTGAGGTATGTGACTTTTATCCCTGTTCTTTCCTGGACTTTTAACATGAATGAGTGTTGGATTTTTGACAAATGCTTTTTCAGTGTCTAAGGAGATAATCATGTGGGTTTTTTTCTTTTAGTTTGTTTATATGATGAATTACATTGATGGATTTCTGGATATTGAACCACCCCTGCATGCCTGGGATGAAGCATTCTTGGTTATGGCAAATGATAAATTTAATGTGTTCTTGAACTCAGTTTGTGAGTGTTTTTTGAGTATTTTTGCATCAATGTTTATAAGAGAAATTGGTCTGAAATACTCTTTCTTTGTCGAGTTTTTCTGTGGTTTCAGTATCAAGGTGACTGTGGCCACATAGGATGAGTCTGTAATGTTCCTTCTGATTCTATTTTGTGGATATATTGAAGAGAATTGGTATTAGCTCTTCTCTGAAGGTCTGGTTGAATTCTTTCCTGAAACCATCTGGTCATGGGCTTTTTTTGGTGGGAGACTTTTGATAACTGCCTCTATTTCCTTAGACGTGATAGGACTATTCAGTTTGTTTACCTGATCTTGATTCAATTTTGGTAATTGGTAGCTATCAATAAAATTGTCCACATTTTCAGGTTTTCAAATTCTGTGGCATATAGACTCTTGAAGTAAGACCTGATGATTCTTGGATTTCATCAGTGTCTGTCATTATGTCCCCTTTTCATTTCTGATTTTGTCGATTTGCATACTCTCCCTCTGCCTTTTAGTTAGTTTGGCTAAAGGTTTGTCAATCTTGTTGATTTTCTCAAAGAACCAGCTTTTGCTTTCATTGATTCTTTGAATTGTTTTATTTGTTTCCAATTTATTGATTTGAGCCCTGAGGTTGGTGATTTCTAGCCATCTACTCATCTGGGGTGTGTCTGCCTCTTTTCATTCTAGAGCTTTCAGGTATGCTGTTAAGTTGCTAGTATAAGATCTCTCCAGTTTCTTTATAAAGGCATTTAGTTCTATGACCTTTCCTCTTAGCACTGCTTTCATTGTGTCCCAAAAGTTTGGGTATGTTATGCCTTCAATTTCTTTGAATTTTAGAAAGTTTTTAATTTCTCTTTTTATGTTGTCCCTTACCAAAATGTCATTGAATAGGGAGTTGTTCAGTTTCCATGAGTTTGTAGGCTATTGGTTTTCTTTTGTTGTTGAGTTCCAGATTTAATCCATATTGGTCTGATGAGATGCAAGGGATTATTTTGATTTTCTTGTATTTATTGTGGTTTGCTTTGTGACCAAGTATATGGTCAATTTTGGGGAAGGGTTCTGTGAGGTGCTGAAAAGAAAGTGTATATTTTTGTCTGTAGATATCAGTTAGGCCCATTTGTTTCATGATGTCTATTAGTTTCCTTATTTTTCATTTAGTTTCTGTCTTGATGATCTGCCTATCTGCTCCTCATCCTCGATCTGGCAAGCAGTAGATGGGTGGTAACAGCTCAAAGCTGCAGGGATATCTCACAGTCTTTCTCAAGATAGGGGCTAATGTGGGCTGTCCCCCGGGATTTTTATGTGGGTTGCCTAGGTGACTAGGGCCAGACCCAACTATGTCACAAACAATGTGTATCTCTTTCACCTGGAAATCATCAGCACTGTTGATTTGGAGATCTCAGTTTGGTCTTTAGGTCATTATGCAGTCCTGGTTGTTCTGCTAATCAGAATCCATGTGCAATTGCTGCTACCATCTTGTATCCCTCCAACTCTAAACTTTTAACAAACTTGGCTGATGACTTAAAAAAATCTGTACAAGGTTAGCAATCTCCTATTTAATGTTTCAAATCAAGCTGGAACTGCCTTGGAAGATTCTTCCTAATTACTACATCTTATAGTTTCAGAAGGTGGTGTGCAAATCCAATATGTGGCTGTGCGACTCTGCAACTTTTCCATTCATTTGCTGGAGGAAGTCTCTCTGATATGCTGAGTGTAGTAAGCCAGACACAAAAAGACAAACACGGTATGTATTCACTTATAAGTGGCTAGTAGCTATAAAGTAGAGGATAACTATACTGTAATCTACAGGCACAAAGAAAGTAAGAAAGAGGGCCTAAGGAGGGATGCTTAAATCTCACTAAGAAAGGGAAATAGTGTGGACATCAGTGGCGGATAGTGGGAGAATGAGGTGTGAGGGTGCAGAGGGCATGAGGACGGATCAAGTGTGGGAGCAGAGTGAGATAATATGGTGAGAGAGAAATGAAATCAATGTGGTGCATAATCTCTGGGAGGAGCTAGAAACCTGAGACAAGGGAGGCTCCCAGTAATCTATGAGGGCAACCCTGGCTGGACTCTTAGCATTTGTGTATATGGAGATTGAAATGGCCACCACCTGTATCCAGAAAGAGTTCCAATGGAGGGATGGGCACAGAAGCCCTCCCACAAAATCTTGGACCTACAGTTCTGCAAACAATTTGTGCAGGAGTGAAGATGGAGCAGAGATTGAAGAAAAAGCCAACCAATGACACATCTTGAGGCTCATGCCATGAGAGAGATCCCACCTATGACACTATTAATGACATTCTGCTATACTTACATAAAGGCACTGGCATGTCTGTCATCTGGGAGTATTCACCCAGCAACTGATGGAAACAGATGATGAAACCCACAGCCAAACATTGGGTGCAGTGTGGGCAATTCTATGGAAGAGGGGAAGAAGGATAGGAGGAACTAGTGAAGTCAAAAACAACACAAGAAAAGACACAGAATCAGCTAATCTGAAGCACCAGCAGAGAGCATACATGAGATAGATGTAGGCCTAGGGACATTTGTAATAAGTGTGCAGCTGGTATTCATGTGGAACTCATAACAGTGAGAGCGAGAGTTGTATGTGACTCTGTTGTTTGTCTCTGGATCCCTTTCCCTTAGCAGTGCCTCCTTGCGTAGCCCCAGTGAAATAGGACGCAACTAGTTCTACTTCAACTTGATGGGCCAGGACAGATAGATATCTATAAGAGTCCTTCCTTTTTCTGAGCCTTTTCTGAGAAGAAGGGGAGAATTGAAGGATGGCAGTTGAGTGGAGAGGGAAAGGAGGTAGGAGGAGGAGACTGGGAAGAGAAAAAATGAAGGGGAGGCATTGATTTGGATGTAAAGTAAATACATAAATTTTAAAAATAAAGAACCACTGAGACATGGCTCAGAGGTTAAGAGCAGTTCCTGATGTCCTGAGTTCAATTCCCATTAACTTCATGGTGGCTCACAACCACCTATATTGGGATCTGATGTCCTCTTCTGACATGCAGGCACACATTCAGATAGAGCATTCATATATGTAAAATAAATAAATGAATAATTAATCTTTAAAAAATAAAATTAATTTAAAAATGAGACTTCAAATTCATGTGGCAGTGGCTTGGCAGTGCAGCTTGGTGACTGGCTCTGTAGCCCAAACATCTCTCAGCAAGGGCCACCATGATGCCCAAGAGGAAGGTTCACATGGATGGAGTTGTGACGGTGGATCCCAAATGCTGCTCTGCAAGGCTGTCAGTCAAGCTTTCCCCTGCCAAGGTAGATGCAAAGCCTAAAAAGGCCATGGGAAAAGATAAATCATCAGAACAAAAAGTGCAAGCGATCTGTAAGGCAGGAGACACTGTCAAGAGAACAAAGTGACAGCCTACAGACTGGGAAAAAATCTTCACCAACCCTACATCTGACAAAGGTCTAATATCCAAAATATATAAAGAACTCAAGAAATTAAACACCACCAAACCAAATAACCCAATTGAGATATGGGGCTTGGAACTAAACAGAGAATTCTCAACAGAGGAGTACCAAATGGCTGAGAAACACTTAAAGAAATGCTCAACCTCCTTAGTCATCAGGGAAATGCAAATCAAAACAACTCTGAGATTCCATTTACACCCATCAGAATGGCTAAGATCAAAAACTCAAGCGACACCACATGCTGGCGAGGATGTGGGGAGAGAGGAACACTCCTTCATTGCTGGTGGGAATGCAAACTAGTACAGCCACTTTGGAAATCTATCTGGTGCTATCTCAGAAAAATGGGAATAGGGCTTCCTCAAGACCCAGCTATTCCACTCCTTGGAATATACCCAGAAGATGCCCCAGCACACAACAAGAAAATTTGCTCAACCATGTTCATAGCAGCCTTATTCATAATAGCCAGAACATGGAAACAGCCTAAGTGTCCCTCAGTAGAAGAGTGGATAAAGAAACTGTGGTACATACACACTATGGAATACTATTCAGCTATTAAAAACAAGGAATTCCCGAAATTTGTGGATAAATGGATTGAGCTAGAAATGATCATAATGAGTGAGTTAACCCAGAAGCAGAAAGAATCAAATGGTATATACTCACTTATATCTGCATACTAGCCCAAGGGGCATGTCCCATGAAAGCCTTCACTTACCAGGAAACTGGGACAGAGGGGAAGGCATCCTATTGGGACTCTAAATGAGAGACGCTTGGAAGAATAGCAAAATAAAAGGATACAGATGGTCCTAGAAATCTACAAGTAGAACAATATGATAGGCAGATTTGGGCCCAGGGGTCCCGCTCAAACTAAGGCACCAGCCAAGGACAATACAGGAGGTAAACTTTAAACCCCTTCCCAGATCTAGCCAATGGTCAGAATATTCTCCACAGTTGAGTGGAGAGTGTGATACGACTTTCTCACATACTCTGGTGCCTCACATTTGACCATGTCCCCTGGAGGGGGAGACCTGGTGGCACTCAGAGGAAGGACAGCAGGTAGCCAAGAAGAGACTTGATAACCTACGAGAATATATAGGGGGAGGTAATCCCCCTCAGGAACAGTCATAGGGGAGGGGAATAATGGGAAAATGGGGGGGAGGGAGGAATGGGAGGATACAAGGGATGGGATAAACATTGAGATGTAACAAGAATAAATTAATAAAAAAATTATTTTAAAAAAACATCTTTCCTTTAAAAAAAAAAAAGTGCAAGCGAAAGGGAAGAGGGGAGCGAAAGGTAAATAGGCTGAAGTGGCTGACCAGCAAACTACAGATCTGCCTTCAGAAAATGGAGAGACAGAAAACCAGAACCCAGCCTCTGAGGTAGAAGAGAAAAAGGCCAACTCTGACTATTCATCCATCCTGTCTGTCAGGGGTCCCTGCCTCCCTTCTTATACAATCCAGAAGAATATTTATATCAAATATTTTGTAAATGCAGGGTCTTTTTAGCAGCTCTAGAAACATTTTTAAGAGGTGGGGGAATCCTACCTCATCCCATTTTTTAAATGTAATGAGAACTGGTGCCCTCATCTGGCAGGGAGACAGAATACTATACAAATAATAAATAAATAAAAAGTCATTTATATTTAAGAAAAAACAAACAGGACAGTGAAGTGGGAGTATTCTCCATGTCAGAAGCACTGGGGACTGCCTCTGACAAGGACTCCATTGCCTGCTTTTTGATCACCCCTCCCTAGTGGGGCTGCCTGCCAGGCCACATGGGACGAGGAAATGTTGTGTCCTGATGAGACTTGATGAGCTGTGTGGACAGGGGCTCCACTTTTCTAAGGCATATAGGGGGATGGAGGAAGAGGGAGGGAGGGTGGGACCAGGAGGAGAAGAAGGAGGTGCCTATGATTGGGTTTTAAATAGTCAAATCTTTAAAATGTTCCTAGGTGGTCTTGTGAGGTGGCTCAGTGGTTAAAGCACTTTTCCTGCAAATGTGAGGATCTGAGTTCAAGTCCCTATTACCACAATTAACACTGGTTGATGGCCTGTCTGCAATCCAGCACTTGGCAGTACCTGGGGAAAGTTGGTTACATAGATTAGATTAATAAGTAGGTTCTTGTTTCCACAGCAACTAACAAGAGTAGGGAAGCCAGAGGGATTGGCATGACCAGAAGATGAGAGATAGAAGCCAGGCCAACCGTCAAGGACAGTCTCATGAAGAGAATGAGTCAAAGTGGTGACGTTCAAATGCCAGCAAATCCAACTACAGGAAACCACAGATCTTTCTGTCATCCTGAGTAGCCTTCCTCAAGCATTATTCACATTGCCATCTACGAACTTCAGTCGTGTTTCATATTCACAGCTGATTTCGGGATTCTTCACTTTGCCACAGATCAGCTTAACACGTCGCATAAGAAAAAAATGGAGGAAAGGTAACAGGCTTCTTGAGAACTTATTCACAAAGTTGTCCTCTGTTTTTCTCAGTCTGTGGCCATGTAACTACACCTTCAGGTGGAGATTCTAAGGAGCCTCAGATGTTCCTGAAGACACAGGTGACACAAAAGTCATTCTTTAGCCATTTGAGCTGACAGACTTGACTATGGAAGGTTAGAATCTTGTGAATCAAGGCACTGCCACTTGTAATTTCCCCCATTCTGCTCTCATCTCAACTATCCAAATGTTCTGGCCACTTTCCTTGGCTTGGCCAGCGTATGGGTACAAACACCTTCTATAAAAGCACAGTTCTGTCAGTTGCTTGGTCACCTGTGTTTCCTGCAATGTAAAGTTTCCATTCCTTTGTATTTCTGTCTCAGTAGAAACAGATGGCCTAAAAAATGAGTGAGTGAGAACATAGATAGGTATAGATTATCAGTAATGTGATAACCCCATCTCCAACCCATGAAAAGCACACAGAGTGTGGGGCTTTATCAACAATAATAAAGTAATAGTCATCTGAACCAAGAGCTGTGTTACTGTGGATGTAGATGTAGAGTTGTGCTGCCCCAGGAATGCAACCACATTTACCCATTGATTGATTCTGTTATTTGAGAATTTGATTTCTGTATAGGATGTGTTCTGATTACTCTCCCTTTCTCTCTTTTTTACCTCCATCTCATCCCTTTAAGCTTCCTCCTTCATCCCTCCAGACCCTTTCCCAGATTCATCTCTTTTGGTTTTGTTTTTAATATAGCAACAGGCAAGAGAACGGTGCTTAGTGTTTCACACCAGGAAGGGTGTGCAGCTTGATTGGCAGTTGTTTGTTCTCATAATGAAGAGTATGTCTTTCCATGGCCTACCAGCTTTAGATGTTGGCATAGAAATATTCTATCTTTCTGAAGGGTTTCTTTTTTCACGTGAAGTGGCACATGCCCCTGCATCCTTTAACATTAGCATTATTTATGTGTCATCTACACCTGACACTTGTCACTAAAATACAATATATACTTGTTTATTTCTTGTCATGTACATTTGGAACTCTTCCTCTGTTGGCATGTCCTTATCCTCCTGTAGTTCAATGGAAATCTGTGTTCTGGTTCAGGGATTTAGTTTTCTGTGCTTTAGTTTGTATCCCAAACTGATCCTTTTGCACAAAGAATTCATAGGTTTACTCTCTAAATTGAGTCTCAGATTTCTTATATTTTTCCCTTTTATCACAGATTGCTATCTCCCACAGCTAAGGCTTTTCTGGACCTCACTATGTAGCTCAGACTCTCATTGACCTCATGGAATTCTTTCTCCTGCAGCATCTAAACTTCTGATATTCCACAAGTAAACTAATGTGGCTAATAGAACTGTTTCTATTACCTTCTCCTTGAGAGCATCTCTGCCTTCAAGCCCTGTAGTTGTTGCTGTGTCACAATACCCTCTATTTAGCATGGTAGCCACTTCTTTTCTTCTTTCTCTCTGTTTCCAAAAATTAACATTTTAACTCCTGAAGAGTGTTAGAAATGCAATTAATCTTATAATTCTATGCCTATTCCTGAAGCTCAGTGGTCCCCAATGTTCCTAATGCTGTGATCCTTTAATATAGTTCCTTATGTTGTGACACCTAGCTATGAAATATTTTCATTGTTACACCATAACTGCAATTTTGCTACTGTTATGAATAATAAAATAAATATATTGTATACAGGATATCTTAGATATGCCTTGGCATTCCCTTCATGACTGACATTCATGATTTTTATAACTTCCCATTTGATAGCTTCCACCTGCCAGGACTGAGAGCAGCTGTTGGCCTTGCTTCTGGCTTCCAAACTCCTGCAGCAGAGAAGAACCAGCCTTTAGAGAGAAAGAGAGTTGGATTCAGAGTTCAATTACTTTCTGACACAGGCTGACACATTGAATGTCTATACTGGGGCCATCAGCTACTCTCATATCAGCACAGGACATGGGTTGTATATACCCAAAATAAATATAAGGTGGATTTAAGGCTCTGTAAATATTGTTTTTTATTTAATCAATCCATACAATCCCATTTCTCCTCCTTATGAATCAGGTCAGTCATTCACACATAGCAAAGTGATGGTAAGAATCAGAGAACATAGCATTGGGTTCATGTCTTGTTTTCTTTCCCAGGTACACTAGCAGAGAGCTCCTAAAAGTGGAGTCAAATATCTCAGACTTGGGGAGTAACACCACAGAAGTGAATGGAAGTGACCACCATGGAATTTCATTTTGTGACATCATATCCTGTACCATGATATTGCTTTCCCTCATCTTTGCCCTAGCTGGACTGGTTGGAAATGGCATAGTGCTGTGGCTCCTTGGCTTCCACATGCCCAAAAATCCCTTCTCTGTGTGTATTCTCAACCTGGCTGGTGCTGACTTTCTCTTCATGTGTTTTCAAATTGTATATTGCCTTCACGTTGTCTTGGATATCTTCTATCCCAGCCTCATCAGTTTTCCTTTGTTTTCTTTTGTTCTGGTAAATTTTGCTTATCTTTGTGGGCTGAGCATTCTCTGTGCCATTAGCATTGAACGCTGCCTGTCTGTCATGTGGCCCATCTGGTATAGATGCCAACGCCCAAAGCACACATCTGCTGTCATATGTACCTTGCTTTGGGTCTTGTCTCTGCTGTTGAGCATCTTGGAAGGAAAGGAATGTGGCTATCTATTTGATAGTCTTGGTCCTAGTTGGTGTCAGACATTTGATTTCATCACAACTGCATGGTTAATTACTTTATTTGTGGTTCTCTTGGGGTCCAGTCTGGCCTTAGTGGTTACTATCTTCTTGGGATCACACAGAATTCCTGTGACCAGGTTATATATGATCATTGTGTCCACAGTGCTGGCCTTCCTACTCTTCAGTCTGCCCTATGGGATCTACTGGTTCCTCTTAGCATGGATCGAAATTTTTCATAGTGTTGTGCCTTGTGATTTTTATCCAGTGACAATATTTCTGTCCTGTGTTAACAGCTGTGCCAACCCCATCATTTACTTCTTTGTTGGGTCCATTAGGCACCGCAGGTTCCAGCACAGAACTCTCAAGCTGCTTCTGCAGAAAGCCATGCAGGACACTCCTGAGGAGGAAGAACATGGATACATGGGTCCCTCAGCAAGATTTAGAGAAATTTAAACAGTCTGGCAAGGACTGAGAGCTGCTCTGATCAGACAGGAATATCTTTAAGAAACACCTTTGATCTAATTAGTTTGTGGCATTTTCATAACCTTTTTTAGGTGATGACCCAGTGTTAATTCAGCTGGGAAAACATTCAATCTTGCAGAGGTTGATTGATACTGGACTTGTTACAGAGGTACTGACTGTAGCATTTCTGGGGCCGCCTTACCAATAGCTTTACTATCTGCTTTTGATGGGTCTCCTTGTAATCTCTTAAATCCAGTAGAGATGTTGACCACTATTGCCAAATCTTACCTTGACCAGAAGAAGGCTCAAGGAAGCCCAGAAAAGAGCTGAATTTCTTTTGTCATTTCATAGTGGTTAAACCCATTGCAAAAAAAAAAAATGTCTATTTCTCAAAGCAAATTTTTTCTTATTATTTGAAGGTTTAAATAGATATATTTTATAATCCCAGTTCTTATTAATTTCCATAGGTTTGAAAGAATTTATGGAGCAATACGCTTTCTTATATAAATTGCTTAATGAACAAATATTCTCAAGAGACATCTGTTAAATCTCTATTCACTTGGTGTAGTTGTCACCGTTAAGTTCACTGTCTTCCATTTTCCACGTTGGAAGAGTGTAGTTATGTTGTATAATGAAAACCATCAGCATTCATGGGCATCTGAAGTATGGAGAGACTGTCCTCCAAGACTCCTTCCAGAATGCCTTGTTTATTATTTTATAGTCAAGCCTTTTCTCATTCTTCTCTTGTCTTTTCCATGATTATCCCTCTTTCTGGCTGTCTAATCTGTTATGACCAATTTCCAATGAGATATTCTAAACAAGGCCTCCTTGAAATCAAACCTGTCTCAAATTTATGCCACTCCCAGGATCCCATTCCATTTATTATTTGAATTACACATATTTTAGTAACATATTTTAATTTTAAAGCTGTAGTGTGTGATGATTTTCATTGTAGTACAGTTAAGTGAGCACAATATGAACAGAATAAAGGGAACAAATCAACATATTTTCTTAAGTTAGTGTGGCTACATGACTGAGAACAAAATCAAGACACAAAACAATCTCTTACATATCTTAATTTCATTCCCTCTCCAGCCAAAACTTTTTACTTCTAAGGTAAATATATTGTTTATATTTCTGTTCTAAACTAAAATTTAGAATAAAAATTAAAAGAGGATAATGGAACTTTTGGTATACATGTGGAGAGATGATTATTATTGTTGAGCAAATTAACCTAAACAACTTCTCATATAAATATTCATTTTTCTCCTTGTGTCAAAAACTTCATAATTAGAAAAACTCTTTTGTGAGATGCACTGTTATTTTAAAAAATATCTCATGCTGTATATTCCTATTGTGGTTTGAATGAGAAAGACTGCCATAGACTCATATATTTAAGTGGAATTGTTTGGGCAGAGTTAGTAGGAAAGGCCTTGTGGAAGGAGGTGTGGCACTATAGGTTGTCTCTGACCTTTCAAATGCCCAGGCTATTTCTGGTGTCCCACCACAATCCAGGCCTGTGAAATAGATGTAAGCTCTCAACTACTGTTCCAGTGCCATGCCAGCCTGCCTGCTGCCATGGTGGTCATGCTCTTTAAGTTTCTGGAACTGCTATTCTCCCATGCTTCTGTCTTTTAGAGTCCCAATAGGATGTCCTCCCCTCTGTCCCAGTTTCCTGATAAGTGAAGGTTTTCATGGGACATTCCCCTTGGGCTACTATGCAGATATAAGTGAGTATATACCACTTGAGTCTTTCTGCTTCTGGGTTAACTCACTCATTATGATCATTTCTAGCTCAATCCATTTATCCACAAATTTCGAGAATTCCTTGTTTTTAATAGCTGAGTAGTTTTCCATAGTGTAACTAACCCTGGAGGGGGTGACCTAGTGGCACTCAGAGGAAGGACAGCAGGTTGCCAAGAAGAGACTTGATACCCTATGAGCATATACAGGGGGAGGTAATCCCCCTCAGGAACAGTCATAGGGGAGGGGAATAAGGGGAAAATGGGAAGGAGGGAAGAATGGGAGGATACAAGGGGGAGATAACCATTGAGATGTAACAAGAATAAATTAATAAAAAATAAAAATAAAATATAAAAAAAGTCTCTGGAACTGTGACTTACTAAAATAAATACTTTCTATTATATAGTGCCTTTGTTGTGATTTCTCATCACAGCAATAGAAATGTTACTTAAATGAAAGCTGTTGTCTGTGAGGGTACTATTGCTGTAATATGTCTGACCATGCTGCTTTTCTGAGAAATGAGGAAGATTATGGAACTTTAGACTAGGGAAGCAGTTGAATGTTGTAAGTGGGTTTTAACAGGCTGTGCTAGCAAAAACTTGGATGACAGTCATGCTTAGAGCAGCGTAGACTGCTAAGGCCCAGATTCAGAGGTTTCAGAGGGGAAAGGTGTTAGCAACAGGGCCAGAGAACAGTCTTGAGATATTTTGCAAAAATGAGGCTGCTTTTAGCCTAGGGCTAAATTAAAATTTTGGGGACTGATTTTTTTTGGGGGGGCAAAGGATATTAGGTTTACAATGAAAAAGAGGTTAAAGGGCAAAAGAAATACAAATTTTTCTATGGAATAGAAAAAGATCATCAAGTAAATTTAACTTTGGAGCTAAGTCTTGTGTTCAAAGAGATGATATGAAATGGAATAAAGAGAGTGCTCCTCCAGGGGCAAGACTTTACCCAGCTAAACTTTTAACTAGCAAATGGAAAGACTCTCCTAATGAATGCAATAACTCAGAGTTGATGCAACTGTAATTCAAGGTAGAGGTCAGGTTCCATACTGAGCAGGTGACAGAACTGGAAAGCATAAGCCTGTGGTTCTGGCATTCAAGTCAAGAAGAAGCAGGAGTAAAGGGGTTGTGGCACCTTCCTATAGGGTTAAAGAAACCACTGAGTTCAGGCATGTGCCAGGGAAGTCTCTGCAGGGAGTCCTGGGAAGGACATTGTGTGAAGCTGTAAAAATGAAGCCCAGATTTCACTGAAGACCCAAACTGTTGGAGATGCCAGAACTCTGAGATGCCTGCCAAGGAGAGCTGCTTAGAAAGAATGAACCTAGCACAAGAAAGAAACGTGTGTTGCAGTCACAAAGCTGACAATGTAGAGCCATCTCAGCCTTTTCACATCAAGATATGAAAGTACAAAATTTGTAGTTTGCCTGCTGGATTTTGATTTTCCTTTGGCCCTGTATTACCTCACTAATCCTCAATTTTACCCTTTTGATAATGTATTCTCTGTGGCTTTGTATGCTGGAAATAGTATTTTACTTTTTATGGGGAAGGGTTTACAATTAAGAGATTGTCTTGAATCTCAGGAGAGACTTTGCAATTTTAAACTGTGTTGAGACCAAACGACTATGAGAACCTTTCAAGTTGGACTTAATGCATTTTCCATATGATATAACTATAAGCTTATGGGGTCCAGGCACTTGAATGTGGTGATTTGAATCAGAAGTTTCCCCACAGTCTCATATTTTGAACACTTGCCTCATGTTGGTAGAACTGTCTAAGAAGGATTAAAATGTGTGCCCTTGTTAGAACAGGTATCTCACTAGAGGTAGTCTCTGATGTGCCAAAAGCCAGTACTATTCCCAGTTAGCTTTTTATCTGCCTCATGCTTGAAGATCACATGTAAGCTCTCAGCTACTGCTCCAGTGCCATGACAACCCATGGCCAGGTTTCTGGCCATGATGGTCATGGACTCTATGCCTCAGGAACTGTGAGGCCCCAAATTAAATACTTTCATGTATGAGTTGACTTGGTTATTGTGTATTATCATGACAGCAGAACAATAACTATGACAATTAATTTTACTTCATGGTTTTGCTACTTAATATTTTCAAATATATATTTCACCTTCTTTCTGTTTAACACAAAGACTTGTTAATCACTACAACATTTCTGTATTACTTATAGTCACATATAGTTAATATGTAGATACTAACTTTTTAAAATGCATTGTACTTCTAAATGAGATGTGAAACTTTTCTCTTGCAGCATATTGTACATAACATGTACATACTCTTGCAAAATAATGTACATTAAGTCATCTACATGTGGTAAATCACTTTGTCTTTAATAGATGAGTTATCAGGCTCTTTATATGATGGCTACAATTTCACAAAGCTGACGCTGGTGCCGCTGGTGCCTCTGATGCTGCTGCCTCTGCCGCTGATGCTGCTGCCTCTGCCGCTGCTGCTCCAATCCGAGAAAATCCACGCTCCTCCCGTGTGCTGGGGCACGCAGGTCCTCTGCACCCTGGTCCCTCCGCACCGTGGAGCACTCCCGCTGCCGTGGTGTGGGGACCTCAGTGTTCCTGGCTCAGAAATCTGTGCAATTCCCTCAAGTTTGGCATGTTTATTGAATTATTATTCATAATATTCAAGGTGGGTGAGCAACCCAGAAAAGAAATGGGGCTTGGAACTAAACAGAGAATTCTCAACAGAGGAATATCAAATGGCTGAGAAACACTTAAAGAAATGCTCAACCTCCTTAGTCATCAGGGAAATGCAAACCAAAACAACTCTGAGATTCCGTCTTACACCCATCAGAATGGCTAAGATCAAAAATTCAAGCGACACCACATGCTGGTGAGGATGTGGGGAGAGAGGAACACTCCTTCATGCTGGTGGGAATGCAAACTAGTACAGCCACTTTGGAAATCTATCTGGTGCTATCTCAGAAAAATGGTAATAGGGCTTCCTCAAGACCCAGCTATTCCACTCCTTGGAATATACCCAGAAGATGCTCCAGCACACAACAAGAAAATTTGCTCAACCATGTTCATAGCAGCCTTATTCATAATAGCCAGAACATGGAAACAGCCTAAGTGTCCCTCAGTAGAAGAGTGGATAAAGAAACTGTGGTACATATACACTATGGAATACTACTCAGCTATTAAAAACAAGGAATTCCCGAAATTTGTGGATAAATGGATTGAGCTAGAAATGATCATAGTGAGTGAGTTAACCCAGAAGCAGAAAGACTCAAATGGTATATACTCACTTATATCTGCATACTAGCCCAAGGGGCATGTCTCACAGAAGCCTACACTTACCAGGAAACTGGGACAGAGGGGAGGACATTCGATTGGGACTCTAAATGAGAGAAGCATGGGAGAATAGCAAAGTAGAAGGATCCAGAGGGTCTTAGAAACCTACAATTGGAACATTATGATAGGCAGATTTGGGCCCAGTTTGGGCTCAAACTAAGGCACCAGCCAAGGACAATACAGGCGGTAAACTTTAAACCCCTACCCAGATCTAGCCAATGTTCAGAACATTCTCCACAGTTGAGTGGAGAGTGTGATATGACTTTCTCACCTACTCTGGTGCCTCACATTTGACCATGTCCCCTGGAGGGGGAGACCTGGTGGCACTCAGAGGAAGGACAGCAGGTTGCCAAGAAGAGACTTGATACCCTATGAGAATATACAGGGGGAAGGTAATCCCCCTCAGTCACAGTCATAGTGGAGGGGAATAATGGGAAAATGGGAGGGAGAGAAGAATGGGAGGATACAAGGGATGGGATAAATATTGAGATATAACAAGGATAAATTAATTTAAAAAATTTTTAAAAACATGCCAAACTTAAATCTTCATAGAATGATACATTTATTAATCATTTAATTTTACTATGACATGGATTTATTTTTAAATGGACAAAGAGTGGCAACACGGTTGTGTATTTATATTTATTTTATACTTTTCTTTTTGAAAGTATGATATAATTACATCATTTCACCTTCCTTTTTGCCTTCAAGATCTCCCGTATTCAAACCCTTGTTTTGTTTCACATTAACAGCCTCTTTTTCCCAAATTCCTTTTACACACATATATGTATATTTTTAAATATAACCTGCTTGGTCTGTCTAATGCTATTTACCTTATTTTTGGATTTTTATTTTGCTTTGGCCCAGTATGGAAAGAAATATGTTATTCTTATTTCTGTATTAGACAATGCATATTTAAATAGGTGGACTTCTGACAATCAAATATGCAATGCGTATCTGTTTGGGACCTTTCCCTCATTTGTGTTTCTAGTGAGGTAGCACAGGTTCTCATATACAGTGAGCTGCAAGAGTTAAACTCTGTGCAATATTTTGACCATTGTCACCCCAATCTATGTTTTTCATTTCTAGTTTAACTGAATATTTTACATAATTCATTTTTGTATGGCATAGCACTCTTTTAAATATTTATTTATGGGTTGTCTCAAGGTCAGATGCTCATGCACAACATTCTAGTGACTTGAATTTTACCTCTGGATACCACAAGACAGCAGTATATGGAATCTACTACAAACTCACAATAGGTCTAAGTGTAAAAAATAATTGACCATGAGTTGCCCAGCCCCATTTTGTACATTTACAACACAAACACTACACCTAAGATTCAGGGAACATTGAGGGCAGTGGAAAAGAAAGATGGTAATATCCAGAAGACAAAATGACTGCTAGGCATGACAGGAAAGCTGCACCCACACTATTTCAGCAATATAGTTATTTAAGCAAGACCTGCATAATCAATACACTTTCCACTATAGATGGGAAATCTCACAAGGACACATCCCTAGATGAAGAGCGACATGTAATCAATGGCTGCTGAGAGAGGGAGAAACAGTCTTCTGCAGGGATGAGCTGCCTGACAGGTTACTCAATCCACAGCAGTCAGCCTTAAACACATGTACTTAGGAACAGAGCTAAATAGACTCTGGGTTTTATACATACACACAAATATATAGATATATTTGCTCCCCATCCTGTGTATAAGTATGCAATAATAACAATATAAAGAAGAAAGAGTCTTGACTTGAGAGGAAGTGGGGATCATGAAAAGAATTATGGCAAGAGGGGTAATATATAGTGCTCATACTTGAAATTCATGAAAAAAAAAAGAGGAAGAAAATAAAAATTCTGCATGGCGTTTAGAGGTGCTCTTGGCAGTTTATGATTCCTAGTTAAACAGACAAATATTTTGGGGGGTCAAAATTGGTATGTAGGCTGTCTGAATCTCAAGAATGATGCCCCACACATGCACCTTCTTTATTATCAAGTAGACTCATTGAGTTGGAAAACCAATAGATATGACAGTGAACAGGATCAGTGGGGTCTCTTGCTCCCCATCCTGGTCATCTGAGTTTCATTTTGGAGACTTATACAGTGGAAGGACAGAGCTGACTGCCAAACCATGTCTTCTTTTCCACAGGAGCACTGTGAATGTGTTCAGCATCATGAAACATATACATATAATTAACAATGAAAATATATGGATGTCACAGTGAGCTAGAAAAACAAGAAAGAAAAGTAAAAGCAAAATCAGTAAAAGGGAAGCAGTGATAACCCAGAGAAGACATAGGTGAAGTAAACATTCAAACACAACAGTATGAAGAAAACAAAGAACTGCTTCATAGAAAGGAGAAACTAAACTGCCCAGAATCCATCCAGACTAACAGAAAGAGATGTAGGGCTCAAATAAACACTATCAATGATGAAAGTACTTCAGGGCTGGTGCCACTGAAAAACAAAGGATTAGAGTTTCTATGAGCATATAGATGATAAAAAGGTGGCAGACTATTAGAAATGAACAGACCCTAGAGAGATGCACATCACCTTCAGCATACTATATCCAGGAGAACACAAAATGAGGCTGGAAATGTGACTCAGCAGTTAAAAGTGCACACTACTCCTGCAGAGGACTGAGGTTGGTTCCAGAGTCCTTACCAGGTAGCTCGCAGACACCTGCAACTCTAGTTTCAGAAGGATCTAATGCTTCTGCCTTCCATGAGGACCTGAAATACACATGCACGCACACACACACACACAGAGAGAGAGAGAGAGAGAGAGAGAGAGAGAGAGAGAGAGAGAGAGAGAGAGAGAGAGAGAGAGAGAATTATGAAATGAAATATTGCAAAAAAGTAATGATACTTTATCCACAAGAAAAAGTCTCCGTCCAAGAAAATCTCAGAACCATGCAGATCACTGCTGAGTTCCATCTAATATTTAAGGAGGAAAAGACATGAATTTCATGAACTATAGACAAATAGTTTAAAAATAAAACACTTGCAGAAATCTTTAAAAAAAATTAACAGTAAGGTAAATCCAACGTTGGGGGAAGGTGGCTTCTCTGCAGGCAGACTGTCAATACAAAGAAGGGAGGGAGGAAATCCAGTTTAACATGACTCAGTACCAGTGTTAATTCAAACTTTGATAGTGTGACACTGACACTGGGTAGTTTCCTGGTGATGATTAACTCAATCCCATCTGCACGATAAAGCTTAAGACCTGACAACATCAAAGGTCTTTGTACAGAACGTGTGACATCTTCAACAAAGATTGGTTCTATAAATTGAATGAAAATAATATAAGCTCATGATAAGTGTCTGGGGGAGGATCCAATGTGGTCGCTATCATAGAGATAGTACAACTCAAAAAGCTGTTAACCATATCTGCTCCCAGCCTTCTAGGCAGATAAAAAATTTATACTTCTTTCCCTTACAGAGGAACACCCATGTGCTTAATACTTCTGAATTCCCTATAGCTTATCTGTGAGCCCAAGAACCTCTGTGTCGCCTACAAATGATGCACTGGAGAGATTATTCATCACAGTAACTGCAGCTGAACACTGTGATAAAAACATTTATCAGAAAACAATACAGGAACAGTTTACTTATATTTATGTTTTGATGATTTGGTCAATGCCTGTTTTGTACCATGCACCTGAGTAGAATATAATCGAAGAACAGAGCACATAGCAGAAGATGGAAGGTTGCACTATGGAAGACAGGACACAGGATGTGACAGGAGGGGACATGGCATCCCTCCCACTGGCTTACTTAATATATTCTAACTCCTAAAGTCGCTGCAGTCTTCACAGTATCTCCAGGCCCTGGTGAGGAAGATTTAAAGCATTTAAACTTATGGAGTGTTTTCCTCACTCAAACCTGAACATTCTGTTCTTGACCCAAAAAGTCATGTGATTTTGAAATACATGATGCATTTAGTGATTTTCATTGTATGGTCCAGGCACCCTCTTCTCAAATTTCTCTTTGATTTTTTTGACCAGGTTTGGACACCAAGTGGCTGTGTGAATTTTCAGAGCAGATGTGAATAAACATCTACTTACCCAGGAAACCAATGAAGAGCAAATTAACAATTCTGCCAAAGTTATGCTTTGTGAACCAATTAACTATTGGACTGTCTTACAGGAGTATGAGTGAAGGATTACTAGAGTAATATGGATGAGGGGTTACTTATAGGAGCTTGGATGACTCAGGGACAGCTTCACCTTAAAAAGTCCACATTACCATGGATGACAGCTAATGAAGGCTGAAGCCATGGGGCTCCCTGCAGGACCTGAAGGCAGTAGGACATGTTAATTGCAAGAGTCTATCCATGCAGCTTCAGATGGGCAGAGAGCTGCAGGATCCTCTTTCCTTCCAGAGAGAAGCTCTGAGCTGCCTGGAAACAGGAGGCCATTACTTGACCATAAAATACACTTCTGGTCTTCAGACTGTGAGCAATCTTACAGAAGAGGTTGTCTTCTCTGGAGTTCCAGGGCCCCACAGAAGTCCATATGCTGTCCTGTAATAGGAAAAGTCTCCACATTCAGTAAGAACCTGATACCACTGTGATGTCCTGGGCCATTCAGTCAGTGACAGAGGAACCTATGTGCTCATGACATGGTTTCATTTATATATCCCTCCATCTTTCAGTCATAATTTCTGCTGCTTTCCTCTTTCTATGAAGGTTTTGGCTGCTCTTCACCTCCAGCTAGCATGATTAAATGAGGTGCATCATTTCCTACAGCTGCATATGCAAACACTGTCCACAGGTAATCCATTCACGCCTGGCTTTCTCTTCCTTTTTGAAAATAGATTATGTTTCATACAATATATTTTCCTTACAACTTTTGAGGCCATAGCTGAGTTGGTTTTTATCTTTCTCCTCTGGTTGTGTGAAGACTACCTTCAAATAGCATGGACATTATTTATTCAGGGTGAAGGCTCTAGGTATGCACCAGTTGACTTCTCTGTGTTCAATGAGTTATGCAACTATTTACTTCAGCAATAAGAACTTATAATCACTTTGTGAAAATCAATCAACTATTTAGCAATGACCTGGCTGTTTGGGAGTTTCCAAGGGCCTCTCCTTTGGCTAAGAATTCAATTAGATATATGCCACTCTTCACACTGAGGTTTCATGTGAAAGTAAGAGATATATAGTTGAGGCTTTGTCTCCAATGATATTTGGTGATTCAGTTTAGATATCTTCATATATGTATATATTTAAAGAAGCTTCTATGGCAATAGGTTTCCATGTGAGCCCTCAGTTTTATCTGTCCCTCCCCATATTCCCTCCCTTACCTCTCATTTAATGTTCTGGTTCCATCCAGTACATGTCAGCCCATAATTATACATTCTATTTCCACTTCCCTGAGATCTTTCCTCCCACCTAATCCCCTACCTATACCGAGCCTTTGTAGTTATACAGAGTATAGCCCACTTATCAACTACTTAATATCTAGCATCTTTATGTAAGTGAACACATACTATATTAGTGATTTTGGTTCTGCACTCAGAATGATTTTTTCTATAACCATCCATTTACCATGATTTGTTTCTTAAGTAGCTGAGTAATAGTCCATTATGTAAATGTCCCACATTTTCTTTATCCATTCATGCACTAATGGACATCCATCCTGTTTCCAATTTCTGGCTATTATGAATAGAGCAGCAATAAACAGGATGAGCAAATGTCTCTGTAGTAGAGTACTTTGGGTATATGGCAAGAGTGGTATGGGTAGATCTATTCCCAGGTCACTGCCATATAGATGCATTTAGCTTTATGAGGTCCCATTTATTAATCTGTTTTTCTTGGTTCCTGTTCTATCAATGTCTTGTTCAGAAAGTCTTTTCCCGTGCCAATGATCTCAAGACTGTTCTATGCTTTCTTTTCTATTGAACTCAGTTATTTGAGGTCTTTTATTTACCTGGAAAGGAGTTTTGTGCAGTAATGGAACTTGAGATTACAGATAGTGTCACCTCCACCCACCAGTAGTTCTTTTATTATTCATGATTGTTTAATTATCATGTAAGTAAGTGTGAGTTTCCAGATGTAGCTGAAAATTATCATTTCAAGTTCTGTGAATAATTATCATGGAATTTTGATGGTGATTTCTTTGAATCCGTACGTTGCTTTTGGTGGAATGGCCATTCTTAACTACCTTAATGCTATTAAGATGAGCATGGGGGATATTTTCATCTTCTGATATGTTCTTCATTTTTTCCTCAGTGTTTTAAAGTTTTTCATTATACAAGGTTTTCATTTGTTTGATTGATGTTATCTTATGATATTTTATTTTGAAACTATTGCAAAAGGCATTTCCTCCTTTATGTCTTTCTCAGTCAATTTGGCATTTGTACATAGACAGGCTACTGATATTTGCTAATTTTCTATCTAGCTACTTTGAAGAAAATATTTTTCATCTGTGGAAGTTTTCTGGTGGAAAATTTAGAGTCATTGCTGTGGTTTGAATAAGAATGGACACCATTAGTCTCATATATTTGAATCCCTGGTCATCAGGGAGGGCCACTAACTTAGGAGGATTAGGAGGTGTGGCTTTGTTGGAGAAAGTTTGTCACTGAAGCTGGGCTCTGAGGTTTCAAAAACTAAGTCAGGCCCAGTATCTCTTTCTTCCTGCTGCCTGAGGATCCACATGTAGAACTCTTTGCTGCTTCTCCAGCACCATTCCTGTATGACACCATGAACATTGCCCTAATAAAATAGACTAAATCTCTGAAACTATAAGCCAGCCCCAATTAAGTGCTGTCTTTTGTAAGAGTTGCCATGGTCATGGAATCTCTCCACAGAAATAGAAGACTGACTAAATTAGTATTAATAAATACAATCAAATCTTCTAAAAGTAAGACTACTTTGACTTCTTCCTTTCCAATTTGTATCTCCTTCATCTTGTTCACTTGTCTTATTGTTCTAGCTAAGATTTCAAGTGCTATATTGTATATGTAGAGAGTGGATAATTTTGTCTTGTTCCTGAACTTAGTGGAACTATTTTGAGATTCTCTTTGTTCTAGTGTATGTTGGGTATGTGTTTGCTGTAAATTTCCTTTATTAATTTGAGGCATGCGCCTCTTATCACTAATCTTTCCAGGAGATAGCATGAAGGGTGTTAGATTTTGTCAAAAACTCTATCTTCCTCAAATGAAATGATCATGTGTTTTTCCCTTCAGTTTGCATTATGGTGGATTACATTTATTGATTTTTGTATATTGAGCCATCTTTGCCATCTGGGATAAAGCCTACTAGATCATGGTAATGATCTTTTTAATGTGCTCTTGGATTCTGTTTGCAAGTATTTTATTGAGTATTGTTGCATCTATGCCAATAAGGGACATTCTTCAGTAATTTTCTTTCTTTGTTGGGTCTTAGTGTGGATTGGAGATCAGGGTAACTGTGGCCTTGTAAAAAGAATTAAACAGCATTACTTTTGTTTCTATTTCATGGATAATTTGAATGACAATAGCCTTAGTTCATCTTTGGAAGTCTCATACAATTCTAGGCTGCATCAATCTGCTACTGGACTTTTATTCTTTCCCTTTCATTCTTTCTTTTTTCTCATTCTCTCTGTCTCTCTGGCTTTCTCTCTGTCTGTCTGTCTGTCTGTCTCTCTCTCTCTCTCTCTCTCTCTCTCTCTCTCTCTCTCTCTGTGTGTGTGTGTGTGTGTGTGAGTGTGTGTGTATGTGTGTGTGTCTCATTACAAAACTTTTTCATCAATGCTTCTCTTGCATTAGAAGTCATAGGTCTGTTTTAATTGCTTCTCTGACATATATATGTGTGTCCATCTATTTCTTTTAAGTTTTGCAATTTTGTAGAGTATATATTTATTTAATTGATGTCCTTGTTATTCCATGTATTCTCAGATATATATATATATAGTTATGGCCCCACTTTTTAGCTAATTTTAAATTTTTTGATTGTCTTTCTGCCTTTCAGTTCCTTTGGCTAAGGGTTTATCAATCTTATTGATTTTTTCAATCAAACAACTCTTTATTTCTACTTCATTGGAACTGTTGTTGTTTGTTTTACTTTATATTTTATTGATTTCAGGCCAAAGTTTGATTATTTCATGCCACCTACTACTTTGGTTTCTTTTCTTTGCTCTAGAGTTTTCAGTTAAGTTGCTAATATAAGATCTCCAATTTTTGTGTTGCCATTAAGTGTTATGAAGTTGCTATAATTGTGTCCCATAGGTTTAACTATGTTGTGTCTTTATTTTTATTGAATTATAGAAATTGAATTATATAAGTGTTTAGAACTGAAATATCCTCCTGGTAGAGTTTTCTTTTATTGAGTAAGCAGCATCCTGTGCTGTATCTTCTGACTATAAAGTCTATTTTTCAAGATATTAAAATAGTTACACCACCTTGCTTCTAGGATCTATTTGATTAGAGTATATTTTTCTATTATGCCTATCTTTGATAATGTGGTGTGTTTCTTGGATGCAGCAGGAGGATGGATCCTCTTTTGGTATCCAATCTGTTACTCTGTGTCTTTTTATTAGGGAATTGGTGACATTGATGTCGAGAGTTACCAAGGAAAAATATTTAATAATACCTGTTGTTTTGTGGCTATAGTTTGTGTCCTCTATCCCCCTTTGAGCTGTTGGTCTGAGATTATTTATTCTTTGTGAGTTTGGAGGTGTGGTTAACCATTTCATAATGAAGTTTTCCTTTTATTAACATCTGCAGAGGTGGATCTGTAGTTAGATACTGCTTAGATTTGGTTTTATAAAGGAATGTTTTCTTTCCCCATATATTGAGATTGAAAGTTTTTCTAAGGATAGTCTGCCATCTGTGGTATCATAAGAATGTGTTGAACATCCATCCAGGCCTTTCTGGCTCTTAGCGTCTGCACTGAAAAGTCTACTGTCATTCTAATGGGTCTGCTTTTATACATTGCTTCACTTTTTTGTTTTTTTCTATTACAAGATTTTAGTACTCTTTCTTTGGTCCATACATTTGATATTTTGATTGTTATGTGTTATGAGCGATTTTTTTTCTGGTTCAGTCTACTGCTCGCTCTTTATGCTTCTTGTGCCCTGGTAGATACGTCCTTCATTAGGTTATGGAGATTTTCTTCTGCAGATTTGTTGGAAATACATTCCTTTCCTTTGGCCTGAGTTCCTTTTTCTTCTTCTACATCCATTACTCCTAAGTATGGTCTGTTCATAATATACCAGATTTCCTGGATGTTTCACACCTGGTTTTTGTAGATATATAATTTTCTTTAGCTCAGGTCTTCATTTTCTTCTATCTTTTCTTCAGTGGCTGAGATTCTCTCTTCTTTCTCTTGTACTCTGTTGGTAAAGCTTAGCTCTGAAGGTTTTACTTGAATTCCTACAATTTTACTCTAATTTGTACCTCAGTTTTGGCTTTCTTTAGTGATTCTACTTCTACTTCCATGTATTAAACTATTTTTTATTAATTTATTGTGCTTTTTGGGTTACAAGACTTGAACAATGGACTTATTTAGATCTCCTTACGAACCTTGAACATATTCATAATAGCTATTTTGAAGTCTTTGTTTCATCCTTTAACTATATTGCATTTTGACAGTATATATATATATATATATATATGTGTGTGTGTGTGTATATATATATATATATATTATATAGTGTATATATATATATATACACACACACACAATAAACTACCTACAGCAAGAAGAACCAAGACTCAATCAGGAATCATGTAAATGTTACATTCCTCATGATTTGGCTATTTGTATGGGGCAGCCTTTAAGAAAACATCTTTACTATATTGGTGCATCTAAAATTCTGAATGTAAATAAATATCTATGCTACCTCATCTCTAAAAACTTAAAACATCTATGTAGACTTAAAAGCATCTTAGCCCCTAAACATCTAAGCTTAATTTTAAAAGTAAACTATCTGGTCTTCAACCCTATCTGAGACTTGAGAAGGAATAAAATTAATTACCTGAGTGTACAGAGGATGCATGTTAACAGCTTCCCAAATGAGAAGATGATAGAGGCATTTTGCTACGTGAGCATCATCTCCAGCCTTCTAGCTAAATTTACCTGACAGACCTATTTATGAGGCAGAAACTATTGGGGAGTTGTCTAACCTGTCTTGGCAGAGTTTGGCCGTCAACTCTGCCTGCATCCAAGCTTGCACTTTTTTAGGCCAAATTCTGTCTATGGTAGAATGAGACCATTTTTCCCAGTGGCTTGTTTGCCACATTTGAAGCCATCTCCATAAAAAGTTTCTTTGATGCTCATCATCCCCTTTGAGGTAGGCTTGATGTTGTCAGGAGTTAAGCTGTCTCATTCTCAAACAATCTTTAAAATACTTTTAAAAAGATTTTTAAATGTCATATTCTGTATGTCTCTGAGATTTTTGAAGAGCTTATCTATTTTACCTTACTTTTCTGTAAATCATATCTATCTGTTGGACTTAGGGTGTATATTCTTGTTGATAAAAATAGAGTAGTAATTGATATGACCATGATTTGATCAACTAACAATTAACTTGTATAACTTATTTATCCTAAATAGCCTGCGATAGCGCTTTCAAAGTATTGGAAGTAAACCTTTTATTATATTTTAGTTAGATGGTTAAAGTACCACCTATTAGAGTTAAAATATATATAATGTGTATGACGGATAATTCTAAATTTGAATTCTATACCACTGCAATCCATATGAATTAATATTAGATGCCATTTTTGTAAGGACTGAATGAAAATTTACAGATGTCCATTTTTCTGCTCATACAAAGAACAGAGAACCAGCCTTAATTGTTCTATGCATCATGCTCACCTTATATATTTATAATTATAGGACTGTATAATACTTGTGAGGAATTATATGTTTTCAGAACAAAAGAACTGGACACTGACACTGGATTATAGCTAACAGGATTCATTCCTCTCAGCATGCTGGACCCTGACATCCTGCACCCTTCATGTTGCTTTTCCTCATCAGAACAAGACAGCTCCCAGGACACCTTTGAAGAAAGTTTCCAATCCCAATTGGTCCAACATTTTAGACTGTTCCACACAGGACTCAAATAAAGCCTGAAAATTTTCAACATTTAGAAACCAGATCACAAATGCTATTCTTAGTTTGTTTAACCATTTCACCAATTTTAAGTAGGCACCAACAAAGATACTTTTTGTTCCAAATCAGCAGGAATAAACCTTAAAAGAATGATGTCTTATGGGGGCTTAGGTAGGTTTATGGTTGATTTCTTGGGCTATAGAGGGTTATTTTCAATGGAAGTTGTTTATAAGTTATTATTGGTCTTATTTAGAGAGAAAACAAGGTTGGACTCAAGGATGTCTCTCTTTTCCTTTATCTTCCATTTTTAGGTTTGGAGATAGGGGTTGAAAAGAAAGAAGGGAGACTATAGAAATATATAGGAAAGAAATAACAAAAAGTACATTAGTGAAACTACTCCTCAACTTAATGCCTTAATTGTCACTCACCAAATTATTTTTAATTCACTGTTAATAGAGTTTTGTATATAGATACAAGATAAGTTTAATTTTAGACACAGTGGTATAGAATTCAAATATTGCATTTCTTAAAACCCACTTTAGTAGGGTTTCTGGATTCTAGTGAAGACATATTGTATTAGGTGTCGATGAATGTATTTTTGAACCTGTGTCCAGGCATCTAGGTTTTGGATGATAGTGATTCTGGGTGCTGATAACAAGTCTTGTCTTTGTCAAGTGAATGTTACCTTCCTTCATTTTTTTCTTCTGTAAGGATCTTAAGAAAGTGGTTTTGGATTGCCTCTGTGTTTCTGTAAGCTGCAGGCTTTGGTCTCTTAGATACAGCATCTTTTTACATATTGGGAGTTACCATGGACAAATTTTGGTGGGCAATAAATGGGGACTGATACGTTCCAGAGTAAATGAGAAAGCTGAGTCTTCTGAGAGGTTCATTGTAGCCCCTCGGAAGAAAGAAAGAAACCGAGGAAAGACAAGCAGTCTCCAAAAGGCTAGGGATAAGACTAAGGGATTTATAAGGAAGGACAGGGAGAGTGAAAATCGCCTTCCTAATTGTCAGATTGTCACGGCTGGCAGGTTCCCAGGCAGAGAGTGCCTCAAGGTGAATAAAATATCGATTTTTGGGAGAGATGGGGTTAGTGAAGCACGTTTATAAAACCAGTGTTAATATTTTCAAGCTTTATAGATTTTCTTGATAACCACAGCTATTTTCCACCAAATTCTTTTCATATACAGGCACCTCCTCAGAAAACAAAAGGCATGAAATAAAACAATAAAGCAGTGCAGACTCTCAACAATGGTGTAAGGATTGCTAGGAGGAACATAGAAGCATGTTTTAATAAAGAGTTGTTGGGTGACCATTAATATTAATATTGTTTCATACAATCAGTAAGGTGGCAGTTATTCTTTAATCAGATGTTTCTCAGAATAATCAGACAGAGAGACTGGTTTATTTAATAGACTTGATGAGTTCAGTAGAGGGCAACAGGGATATGTTCTATTAATCAATGATTAATCTATCTTCCTCCCAGCCCCAGTTCCCAATACTAGTATTAAATTTTTCTCTGGTATTCCTATTTCTCATCATGCTTCTTGGACCTCTGATCCTTGTGGCCCAGATCCTGTTCCTTCACTTCTCCTCTCGTTAGAAACAAATGTACCATTCTAGTCTCTCTAATGCCAGGCTACTGAATTGCCAGTATTATTGGCAGGACATGGAAAACATTATGTATGTGTTTACATAAAGTTCAGACATGATATACTTAGAATAAACTTTATATTGCCATGTTATGTTTGAAACAATATAGTGAGAGAGAAAAATCAGCATTTTTATGAAGAAAGGTAAACTTTCCACAGTGAATAATAACATTATGCCAACAGAGAGCGCTACATTACTAGGACTGATAGGATGGAGATGAGTTAAAAGGATTCCCAATTGTCTGTAGTAGCCATGGTTGTGGTAAAGGGCCACAGGAAAGTAGTGTTACCTTACTTAGGCACTATTCTAGAAATGTATCTCAGTGTGATGAACTGGCTCTTTCTTTTATCTTTTACTAGGTGCTTGCACCTCAGTATGTAGTGTCACTTCTGTGTAATTGTCTTACTGCCATCATAACTACCTTGAGAATGGAATGGAGTGAATAAAATGGGAGTATGTTGGTATTATATGGTTTTGTTCTACACATAGGACTACTTAAGCAGAAGGGTAATTTGTTAGAACTTGACACACCCAGGGAAAGTTTCTCTCACTTGCCTGCTCCCACATGACTTTTAAATGTTTTACCATTCTGCTTTGAGGGAAAAGGAAACCGTGGTCTTCATACATACATCAGGATCCTGGGAATAATACAAAAATCTCTATCCACCTCCTATTTGTAGTCACTAAGTCACGTGCTGCTATCTCATATCAAGTGTGTAACAGGTAAAATTAGAACATGGATCCAGATGAGTTAAAGCTGTTATTGATCTCTCTCTAAACTTTGTGATCTCAGCAACATCACTGTATGCTGAGTCTCAGATTCTCTAATGTGCCTGTGCTGGAGGCTGGAGATGCAACCACACACACCAGATGAGTCTAGGCTTTATAGAGTTTGGGGTTTAAAGAAGGACCAAGGGAAAAACACATTCGTAAGTAGAACTGCAAAGTGCATTTACTTCAAGGAATAAAAGTACAAAGTTGGCCTGAGAGAGGCTAAGAGCCTTGTGGTTTTCCTTCAACTCATTAACCAGCCACAATGAAATATTAGAAGAGCACATGATTGATGTTTCGTCCTGACTCTCAACTCTAGTAGGCAATGCAACTTCTTTCAACTCAGATTACTCCAGAACAAGTGACTCTTCAGCAGTATGGATGATTGAAAGTTGTTTTTTCTGAAGCAAAAAATAGCTCATACATCTAGATGCCTGTATTGGTTGCACTATTTATTTTTCCTCTTATTTGATTGCTACGTATTCCTTGATTTCAGAAATTCCTGGGGAAAAAGCATTTTTGATAGTTCATTTTGGACTTGACTTAATCATTCTTTGATGAGATTTCTCTCTTCCTGTTTAGTTGGACAAAAAAGAAACCTGGAAACTGATCAAGACGACTAAAGAAGGACAAACACTCTGACAAAACTCACGGACAAAATTTTGTGTCCTTGTAACATGTCTTCAACACCTCTTTCCTCTTATAAGTAAAATGAAGTTATTAACAGTAGTCATTTCAATGGGCTTTGCAAAGCACTCAGTTCACTTCTAATACACATACTTAACTTCTCCATTATTCTTTCCAATGCAGAGACTCACTTGAGTCATTATCTTATCAACAACCTTGCTCAGCATAGTGAATGGCCCATTTTCTGTTTCCATGCCATTCCCTACTGAATTGTCTTTTTCAATATTTAGAGGGAAAAATAAACTCCTGCCCAGTTCACCTGGGAGAAACAATGGGTTAGTTTTACAATAATACCTTATAGAAACTAACTTAATAACTACCCCCAACATTGCTTTGTCTCACCTAAGCAGATCATATGCATTGCCTCTCACACATTTGCTTTAAATCACTACACAGTGCCAGGAAAGCCACCTCACTGCTGACACACATTCATAAAATATGACTCGACTCAGCAGAGCCATCTACTGAACCTCCCTATTTGGAAGACACACTCATGAACAATAACAGCCTTATCTGAAAGCACGAAGAATGCATCATACATAACCAGAATTTCACACGGAAGGTATCATGAAGAGTGAGTTTCTTATCTAATAAAGTCTCTAAAGTACAGTACAAAACTGCCAGAAAGATGTGCCTGTTTTTCAATAGTGGCGTGACTGTTACAAGAGTAATCAATTGCTTCCTGGGTGGATTTGAGGTCTGATCCGAAAGAAAGCATGTGTAGTACTATAAATCTGGTTATGAACTTAGGAACAAGAGGCTCTTAAGGCTTAGTAGGAAACTCTTACTGCTTATTGGCTAATTTGAAATAGTATCAAACCACCTTCAAATATTGATGTATACATCCCCATAAAAAGGCTACCTCAAACCTTAATCAGAGAAGTCTCTTTGCAATGAATGGAAGTGAATTCAGAGACTTGTGGCTATACAGGGTGTTAGGACTAAAGGATGGTGCAGGGCTTGGGCCTAAATAAAGCATTTATACCATTGCCCTTAAGGCTCAGGAAATGTTACCAAAAGGGAGGATAAAATAATGCAAGAGATAAACACAGGTAAAGGACTGCAAAATGCCATCTTGTGAGCATAACACAGTCATGGCAATT
Organism: Acomys russatus; assembly: GCF_903995435.1. Taxonomy (NCBI): domain Eukaryota; kingdom Metazoa; phylum Chordata; class Mammalia; order Rodentia; family Muridae; genus Acomys; species Acomys russatus. The sequence continues at coordinate 7,533,371 of NC_067143.1, read as the reverse complement.
GTAAACTCATAGCTGTCTTGTCTACTGGCACTGGGACTCCACAAACTAGTTCCACCGAACAGTCATCCTTGAATAGAGAAAGTACTGATAGGACATTGTCACTTACTGTTGAATATTAGCAGAAAACAGATTCTGGAAGAGGTGGAAACATTGTATCAAGTTCTGTAGCTCCGTTGAGCACACCAGGCTATGATGGCTAGTTCCTAACCCATAGTTACATAATGACTCTACGTTAAATCAGGCAAGTCATGAATATGAAAAAGATATTTATAAGGAAGAAGTGGGGCTGGTAAAGGTAGGGTGGGAAAAAAGCAAGAGTGGGAGTGGAGAGTAACCAGAATGCAGTGTATGTGTATGAAATTGTCAAAGAACTAAATTTATTACCAAAATATTTGTGTGCTATTGACACAATTTTTCAGCTACAAAAAGGTTCCCTCGTCTTCCTTCCTTTCTTCTTTTCTCTGAACTTCCTTCCTTCTTTTTTCACCTTTCTTCTCATATTTATATATTGATTCTATATTCCATGAGCATTCAATATAACTCACACATGGTTCTGTTATGCATGATATATAAAAAGGGCTTTCTTATCCTCATAACACTGACCCCCTTAGACATTCATATTCAATAAGTATGACATTCTCAAATTTGTCTTAACCTTAGCAAAAAATGATACTATTCCCATAAAACTCTATCATTATTTCCTCTCTACCTCTAGGAAGGACCTACCCTGTCACTGTAGTGGCACTGCATCATGACTGAAAATTCCAGTTTCCTCCTCCTCTTCCTGGATGGAATCAGTGATGAACCTTTAGTCCTATCTTTACCTCATAGAGGTAAACCTTTCTTCTTCTTTCAGGACATAATGGTTATCAGGACACTGGGTTGGAATATTGGTAATATTGAATATTCCAATGTCACTAGAGGACTTTTGTCGATGTATGCAGAGCCCAGGATAAGGTCATTTGATTTTTGATCCCTTTGTCTTGGTGAGCATGGAAGGAAAACTCAGCTACTGGGTTTCTAACTAAACAAGATCTTCTCTATCTAATCCATATCATTCTATTTCACAGTTTTCAGAAAAGCTAAACAAACAAAAATCAAACAAATTGAGTAAATAATCTCATATCCTTAAAAATCATTTATATTTCAAATGTGGAATGGTTGGTGTTAAAGATTACTTCAGTCTTAAGGTTTTATAGCTGTGAAGAGACACCATGACCAAGGCAACTCTTATAAAGGCAAACATTTAATGGGAGCCAGCTTACAGTTTCAGAGGGTCAGTCCATTATCATCATGGTATGAAAATGGCATCAAGCAGGCAAATTTGGTGCTAGAGGAGCCAAGAGTTCTACATCTTGATTAGAGCCAGCAAGGAGGACAGTGTCTTCTGCAGGCAGCCATGAGAAGTAGATTTCACACTTGGTGGTGCTTGAACACTGGAGACCTCAAAACCTGCCCCAAAGAAACACACTCCCTCCAACAAGGCCATACCTCCTAATGCTGCCACTTCATATGAACCAAGCTTGCAAAAATGAGTCTATAAGAGCCAAAATTATTTAAACCACACATTCCACTCCCTGGCTCTTATAGACTTGTAAACATAGCAGAATGCAAAATGCATTTTGTCCAACTTCTAAAATCCCTGTAGTCTACCACAGTCTCAACAATATTTACAAGTTCAAAGTTCAATATCTCCACTGAGATTCATGCAATTTCTTAACTGTAATCTCCTATAAATCAAAAGCAAAATGTAGACCAGATATTTCCAACATAGCATGGCACAGAATATGCATTGCTGTTCCAAACCATAGAGAATGGAGATCAGTGAGGAAATTCTGGTCCAAAGCAAGATCAAAATCCAACTGGGCGAACTGCAAACTCTGTATCTTCTTGTCTACTGTGAAAACACTTATCAGATCTCCACTCCATTCAGCGTTGTTGATTGTAACATACTTCTTTCTCTTAGGTTGGTTCCACTCTTTGTTAGCAGTTTTTCTCAACAGGTATTCCATCAGTAATTAGCCTCTTGTGTCTTCCAAGGAATTCCAGGCTTCATCTTCACAAGTTCTGGAACACAGCTTCTGCTGATGCACTCGTTCCTTGATGGTCATACCATGGTACTGGCATCTCTGAAATGATGGGGTCTTCTGCTGCAACTGACCTGCACTTTCACCCATAGCCTCTTGCAGTATCTCCTCATGGTGCCAATCCTCAAATTCTTTACATGACCCCTTCATTCCTAGGCCTTCAATTGACATTGTTGCTGCACATTCACCAATGACCTATCCTGGCCTCTCTCAGCTGCTCTCCATGACCTCTTCATGCCTTCAAAATCAGTACTACCTGGGTGACTCTTACACATTACCATGTCCAGCTGCCAGCACAAATAACAATATTGTCTGCCTCACACAATGGGTGTTTTGGGCCTCCATGTATGGATGCTCTTGACACATTCATGGCCGCAGAGGCTTTCTTTAGTTTCAGAGAAAAAATTCCATCCTTGATTCTATAGCCACAACCACATGGCCAAATTTGCCATGTTCTTCTGCTTGCTAAGGCTGGAACATGGCCCACATGTACAATTATATCTTCATCAACCTTCTGATCTCATTAGCTTCCCTCATGCCAAAGCTTGTTTCTTCTGGAACTTGCTCTGTAGATCAGGCCATCATTGAACTGAGAAATACCATGCCTCAATCTCCTAAATGCTGGTATGAAATGCATGAACTACTACATCTAGGCTTAAGCTTTGCTTTCATATCTCCTTGTGTCTAATTGATAGCTATTCCTAGTGCCTGAACACAGGATTTAGCTCCATTCTACTTCCTGGTACCCATCTGTCCCAATCTGCACGACTGTCAGTGAAGACTCTGCAAGAGGGAGTGGGAATGGAGAGGAAGAAGAGATGCAAGAAATGAAGACAAAATGGCAGTCCAATCAAGTCTTGTTTATTGAGCATCCTAGGGCAGCTTATATAGGGGGGAAGCCAAGTTCTGGGTAAAACTGCAAAAACATGGTTTTTAGCCAGTTGCAGGGTATTCTCAAGCTATTCTAGGCCAAGATAGAAGAGGAAGTTGGGTAAACATTTAGAAAAACAGAAATTCTGGTCCAACAGTGGAAAATTGCAGATGCTTGCTGTAGCTAAGACTATGTGGCACCTTGAGGTGTTGTGTTATTAGTGAGCAGGCCATTTACCATGGCCCCTCACACCTATTTAATTCTTGAACCATACATTTTGTATATTTCCTTTCTCAGTTTGCTACACAGGATCAAAACATTCTTCATAAGAGTGAACTAAAGGACAGAGTTTACACTAAGCTGTTTTGAGATTTCCTTTGCCAATGCAATCATTCTAAATTTCTCCCACTTCTCCTAAAGCAAATTCTTCAGACAAGGGTAAAAAGCAGCCATGTTCGCCACCAAATTATCACAAGAATGATTTCTAGGCACCATACTAAAATTCTTCTCCTCTGAAACCTCTTGATTCGGGCCCCCACAAATCAAATCACCATCAGCACCACTATCTTCCATATTTCTACTAGGATGGCCCATGAAGCCCCACTAAAACATCCCACTGCTTTTCTAATCCAAGGTCCCAAATTCCACATTCCTCCAAACAAAAGCATGCTTAGCCTTGTCAAAGTAACACCCCAGTCTCTCTCGCACAAACTTCAGTCTTGGTTAGGGATTTACTGATGCAGAGAGACACAATGACCAAATCAACACTTATAAAGGCAAGCATCCATTTGGAGTTGGTTAATAGTTTCAGAGGTTCAGTCCATTATTATCATTTTGGAAAGCATGGCATCATACAGCCAGACTTGGTGTTGAAGGAGCCAGGAGTTCTATATCTTGACTTGAAAGCAGCAGATAGAGACAGTTTTCTGCAGGCACGTAGGAGGAAACTGGACTCCACCTGCAGTGGAGTTGAAAACATGTCTATGACCTCAAATTCCACCTCCAGAGTGACATCCTTATTCCAAAAAAGCCACACCTACTTCAAGAAGGTCATATCTCTACATAGTGCCATTCTCTATAAGCCAAGCATTCAAGCACATGAGTCTACATATTTAAATCCCCACATGGGACCTCATAAAACTGAAAAGTTTCTGTAGGGCAAAGGACACTGTCAATAGAAAAAAGGGACAGCCTACAGATTGGGAAAAGTTTTTCGCAAATCCTACATCTGATGAAGGGCTAATATACAAAATATATAAAGAACCAAGTAAATTAAACACCACCAAACCAAATAACCCAATAGAGAAATGGGGCTCAGAACAGAGAATTCTCAACAAAGGAATATCAAATGGTGGAGAAACACTTAAAGAAATTCCATCTTACACCCATCAGAATGGCTAAGATCAATAACTCAACTGACACCACATGCTGGCAAGGATGTGGAGAAAGAGGAACACTCCTTCATTACTGGTGGGAATGCAAACTAGTACAACCACTTTGGAAATCTATCTGGTGCTTTCTCAGAAAAATGGGAATACAGCTTCCTCAAGACCCAGCTATTCCACTCCTTGGAATATACCCAGAAGACGCACTACCACACAACAGGGACATATGCTCAACCATGTTCATAGCTGCCTTATTTGTAATAGCCAGAACATGGAAACAGCCTACATGTCTCTCAGTAGAAGAATGGATAAAGAAACTGTGGTACATTTACACTATGGAATACTACTCAGCTACTAAAAACAAGGAATTTCTGAAATTTGTGGACAAATGGATTGAACTAGAAATGATCATAATGAGTGAGTTCACCCAGAAGCAAAAAGAGTTAAATGGTATATACTCACTTTTTTCGAGACACTAGTTCAAGGGGTATGTCCCCATGAAAAACTTTACCTACCAGGAAAGTGGGTCAGAGGGGAGGGCATCCTATTGAGACTTTAGGTATGAGAAGCCTGGGAGAATGAGGAAATAGAAGTATCCAGAGGGTCCTGGAAAACTACAGGTAGGTCTGGTCCCTGGGGTCCTCCTCAAACTATGGCACCAGCCAAGGAAAATATAGGCAGTAAACTTTGAACCCCTACCCAGACAGGACATTCTCCACTGTTAAGTAGAGAAGGAGATCTGACTTTCACACAAACTCTGGTGCCCCATATTTGACCATGTCCCTTGGATGGGGACACCTGGTGGCACTCAGAGGAAGGATAATAGGTCACCAAGAAGAGACTCGATACCCTATGAGCATATACAGGGGGAGGAGGTCCCCTTCAGTCACAGACATAGGGGAGGGGAATGGGGGGGTGAAGCAGGAGGGAGGGAGGAATAGGAGGATACAAGGGATGGGCTAATAACTGAGATGTAATATGAATAAATTAATAATAAAAAAGAACAAAAAAAACAAAAAAAGAAATGGGGTTCAGAGCTAAACAGAATTCTGAGCAGAGAAATATCAAATGCCTGAGAATCACTTAAAGAAATGCTCAACATCCTTAGTCAAAAAAAAATCTTTAAATGTCCTGGTGCTACTAAAATTCACATTTGCAAAATAATTAATGTGTTTCCATGGGGCAATTGTGAGGCAGATACTACTAAGACATACTTTGAGACCACACAAACCTGCCTCCTTTCTTTCCTGGTTTCTCAGAGGCTAGACCCAACCTGTTGCTGTTACACATTCACTGCAACTAAATAACCAGCTTTTTGGTTTTGACTTGTTTTTCATTCCGTCACCTTTCCAATTCTAGTTACACCATATTACTTAAAAGTTTATCCTTTTCTGATGCTTTTTTGTTTGTTTGTTTGTTTCCTTTATTTACACTTTTGTATAGGCAGTTTTAGACAACGTTTTTGCAGGCCAAATCTTGTGTTCAATTTTTATAACCCTGCTTCTGAGGGCTGAGTTGACCTCCACTTGGCCATCATAGAAGTAAGGGTGATGTTCCTGGAGCCTGAATGATGCATATTCCCTAGATCTTTCCCTATGCTGGGCACCTGTCAAAAGAAGCTCTTCTAGTTTCAGAACTGAGATTCCTACCTGCTGTATTTTCAAGTCACACTTCAGCAAATCCACCAGATGTGATCATTACTTTTATGCTTATTGCTTCATCATTGTCTTGCTTTGCAAGCATAAACTTTAGATTTGATAGCCAGATAATGATTGTTACAGCAGTGGCTCACATTGCTTGGCATTGCTCACTTTCTGGATACAAGAAGTTAAAAAAAAAACCAAGCACTAACAGGAAAGAGGAGCTTTGCCTCTTTCCTGAAAGAGTTGGCATGATCAGATGAGAGATAGGAGCCAGGCAAAATCATGAGAAGTCTTGTGGAAAGCATGACTCAAAGGAGTGATAATCAGTGCAGATCCAAGTACAGTCAACCACAGGTTTTTCTTCTCTTATCCTCCCTCAGGCACCAGTTTCTCTTCAGTCTCTCTGCTAAGATATGTCTCATATTGGCCCCGGACTCAGGGGATTCTTCTCTTTGCCACAGTACAGATTACCATTTCTCAAAGAAGAACTGAGGAAAGGTAAGATATTGAGATATTCATCCTAAAGTTATCATGTATTTTCTTAGTCTATGGCCATATAAAACCTCATCAAGGTGGAAAATCCAATAAGCCTCATGTGTTTCTACAGAAACAGGGGTCATAAAAGTTCTCATGACAGCATTGTAGGCTGGCAGACTGAACTCCTGGAAGCTGCTGAACCAAGGTAATGCCCTCTCCTTCTAATTTCTTCCATTCTCCTCTCTTCTCAACTACTTAAACATGATGCTCTTGTGAGAATTCTGCCACTCTCCTTGATTTAGCAAGCAATGGGTACAGGCACCATCTCTGAAAAGCACAGTTCTCTCAGGATCTCAGTCACCTGTGTGTCCTATAATGGAACATTTCTATTCCTTTGTGCTTTTCTGTCTCAGTAGGCAACAGAAGTTGTAAAATTGAGTGACAGGATCACAATTAATTATAGTATATAAATAATGTGCATATGTAGGGAAAGTTACATGAAATGTTTAACCCACTTCAATCCCCAAGAAAAGAACATTGAGTGTGAAACTTTATCAACTGTTCTAAAGTAGAAATCCTCTGCACCCAGAGCTGGCTGTTGCTATGATTACAGGATACCTGTGCTCTACACAAGGCATTAAATATTGATTTTGTCCTTTGATAATTTCATTTATGCCACAATGTACTCTGTTTATTCCCCCCAGCTCTTTAAATTACTCACCTCATATTTATCAATATCCATCTCTACCAGTCCCTTTTTGAGATTATCAATTTTAGTTTTGTTTTATAACATTTATTATTTCTACCAATTAGGTGATTTGAACTACCTATTAGAACCTGGTTTGTTTACTAGTGTGCAGCTGATTGAAGGCAATGATTTCTCCTTTCCTTAAGTCTGTTGTTAGTCAATTATTCAGCTGGTAGAGGTTGCCCATCCAGAATTCATCATCCATCCATGTCTGGATGTTTTTGTGTATAATCTATGTGATTATTCCTAAATGTTCTGAAGTTGTGAGTGAAATGACTGTGTCTTAGTAAGGAGATGTGATTTTGAAGCTCTTCCCCTTATTTTTCCTGCTCTTACACTCTTTCAGTTCTATCATCTGAAATGTTACCTAAGTCTCAGGGACTATGATATAAATGACTTTCCTAGCGCTAAACACTTAAACACTACTTTTTCTTAGTACTTTGTGTAGCCATGAGTGTCTTCTTTACTGACCAGTCCCTTATGTTGTGCCAATTTACTGAATACTATTCAGCTTCCACACATTGCAGATGATCTCCCAGAATTTTTATTTTTTAAAATCTGATTTCTAGAACCATAAAAGTATTTCTTTCAATGTATTGGGCTTTAAATCCAATCAGAGTGCAGTTAATTCTGTCTATAACTGTACTACCACTTTTTCACAAGTGTTTGCATCTTGCCTAGCAGTTTGGTCTTATGGATTGCAAAATGCCCAACTGGGTAAGACCATGGACACAGTTTGTTCCCCGCCAGCCTGAATAGCACTTTATATGCAGGGAAAGCTAGCTAGCATGGAGGAAGCTTACACCATGGTACGAACTTGTTCTATGTAGTTTGTACACTCAATCTGTGGAATATCTTAAGTAATAGTGTCTGAACATGTAGTTGTGATAGGAAAGCAGAAGGAATGACAAGAGTTTGTTGCTTAGGGGCTTGTGGGTCTCACTGACCATCATCTCATAAAGAGTTACATCATTTATGGCAGGGTGTTTTTTTTTTAACAGCCTACAGCTCCTCAAAGCAGCTTCCCCCAGGTACATAAGGTAGCTCCATGCAAGCTCAGTTTTTGAAAATACATCATATTTTATTGTTTAGTTACAGATAGTGGTTTCTCTATGCTCTTTACTTTTATTAATTCTCCACTAATTTTAATAATCTTATTAATTTTCCTCTGATTTTGTCCCCTCTAATTTAATTATTCCTCCAACCTTTTTCTGTGTAAATCTTTATTTGTACTTTCATACTTCCTTCATTCTATTCTTATGTCTCTATCAAGGAATCTCCATCCTAAAGATCCCTTTCTAGTGCCATAGATCACACAAAGTCAGAGCTTTGAAGCTAGGCTACTCAGTTTGGGAATATATGGGATTTGCCTTTTTGTTGCTCCTGATAGGGAGATGCCGTGATAGAGGCAAATGAATAGGATGGAGGAAATATGAAAGGGCAAAGAAAGATATGGGAGCAGATAGATTTAGACTGGAAAAGGGGTGGAAGAAAAGGTAAGTTAGGGGATAAAGAATTAGGAGGGAATTTAAAAATTAGGGGAGAAATAGTAAAAATGAAGAGCATATAGAAACCTACTACTTTGTAACTAAACAAATAAATATGAAGTATTGTTGAAAAATGAGTTCCTCAAATTTCCCCTCAATATAATGTTTCTGCTTCAACCCATTTACATACAAATTTTGCAATAGAATTTATTATTAGAGCTGAATACATTTCTATTGTATGTATGTGCAGCATTGTATTCTCTGCTCGCCAGGTTTTGAACATCGAGGATAATTGTATTTCCTGATTATTGTGAAAACAACAGCAAGGAACATGGATAAAATATGATCTTTGTAGTAGGATATAATGTCTTTTGGATATATTCTCATTTGTTATTATTGGATACCATAGACGCTATTCTTCTTGTTTCTGAGGAATCACTACACTGATTTTCATAATGGTGGGCAGTTTGCATTCCCACCACCAACAGTAAATTAACATTCTTTTCTCCTTTACTCACCAACATTTCTCATCATTTGGTTTCTTTTTTCCCATTTATTATTATTTTTTAAATATTTTATTCAGATTACATCCCAATTGTTATCCTGTCACTTGTACCTTCCTGTTCCCCTCTCTCTCCCTCTTTCAACCTATTCCCCTCCCCTAGACATGTGATAGAAGAGGACCTCCTTCCCCACCATATGATCAAAGCCTATCGGGTCTCATCCAGATAACCTGCTTCTCCTTCCTCTGAATGCCACCTGGCCTCTCCACCAAGGGGAAGTGGTCAAATAGGGGCCACCAGAGTTTATGTCAGAGTCAGTCCCCACTCTTCCCACAACTGTGGAGAATACTTTGTGCATTGGCTTTATATGAATAGGGGGTCTAGATTTACTGAACGAATTGTCCTTGGATGATACAGCAGTCTGTGCAGGCTCCCTGGGTCCAGATCTGCCAGCCTAATGGTCTTCTTTTAGGGTTCCTGGACCATATGGGGTCTTGTATCTCTCCATTTTTCCACCTGGAGTCCCAATATAGAGTCCCAGAATGTGCCTTGATCCTCTGCTGAGTGAATACTCTCAGAGGACATCCATGTTGGGCTAGTATCCAATTATAAGTGAGTATACACCATGTGTGTCTTTCTGGGTCTGGGTTAACTAAGTCAGGATGATCATTTCTAGTTCCATCCATTTGCCTACAAATTTCAAGATTTCCTTGTTTTTAATAGCTGAGTAGTATTCCATAGTGTAATAAATGTACCACAGTTTCTTTATTCATTCTTGGACAGAGGGACATCTGAGTTGTTTCCAGATTCAGGCTATTATAAATAAGGCTGCTATGAACATAGTTGAGCAAATGTCCTTGTTGTGTGGTGGAACATCTTTCAGGTATATACCAAGGACTGGAATAGCTCTGTCTTGAGGAAACCCTCTTCCCAATTTTCTGAGAAAGCACTAGATTGGTTTCCAAAATGGTTGTACAAGTTTGCACTCCCACCAGCAATGAAGGAGTGTTCCCCTTTTTCCATATCCTCACCAGCATGTGCTGTAACTTGAGTTTTTGATCTTCGACATTCTAATAGGTGTTAAGATGAAATCTCAGAGTCATTTTGATTTGCATTCCCCTGATGACTAAAGATGATGAGCATTTCTTTAAGTGTTTCTCAGCAATTTGATATTCCTCTGTTGAGAATTCTCTGTTTAGCTCTAAACCCCATTTCTTAGTTGGGTTATTTGGTTTGGTGGCAGTTTGTTTCTTGAGTTCTTTATATATTTTTGGATATTAGCCCTCTGTCAGATGTTGGGTTGGTGAAGATCTTTTCCAGTTCTGTAGGATATTGCTTTGTTCTGTTAACAGTGTCTTTTGCCTTACAGAAGCTTTTCAGTTTCATGGGATCCCATTTATTAATTGTTGGCCTTAGTGCCTGTGCTGTTGGTGTTCTGTTCAGGAAGTTGTCTCCAATGAGTTCAAGGTTCTTCCTCATTTTTACTTCTAACATATTTAGTGTATCTGCTTTTATGCTGATGTCTTTAATCCACTTGGACCTGAGTTTTGTGCATGGTAATGGATATGGATCTACTTGCATTTTTCTACATGTAGACATCCAGTTAACCCAGCACCATTTGTTCAAGATGCTATCCTTTTTCCATTATATAGATTTTGCCTCTTTGTCAAAAATCAAGTGCCCATAGGTATATGGATTTATTTCTGGGTCTTTGATTTTATTCCATTGATCAAGCAGCTTATTGCTTTCCCAATACCATGCTGTTTTAATAACTGTTGCTCTATAGTACAATTTGAGATCAGCGATGGATATTCCTCTGGAGGATATTTTATTGTACAGGCTTGTTTTAGCTATTCTGGTTTTTTTTTTTTTTTTCATATGAAGTTGAGAATTGATCTTTCAAAGTCTTTAAAAATTGTATAGATATTTTGGTAGGGATTGCATTGAATTTTTAAATTGCTTTTGGTAAGATAGTCATTTTGCTATGTTAATTCTCCCAATCCATGAACATGTGAGATGTTTCCATCTTCTGATATCATCTTCAATTTTCTTCTTCAGAGACATGAAGGATTTTTCATGCAATTCTTTCACTTGCTTGGTTAGAGTTACACCCAGATACTTTATATTATTTGTGGCCGTTGTGAATAGTGTAGTTTCCCTAATTCCATTCTCAGCACAATTGTCATTTGTATACAGTAGGGCTATTGACTTTTTGGAGTTGATTTTGTATCCAGCCACTTTGCTTAAAGTGTTTATCAGCTGTAGGAATTCTCTGGTGGAATTTTGGGGGTCACTTATGTACATGATCATATCATCTATTAATAGGAATAATTTGACTTCCTCCTTTCCAATGTGGATCCCCTTGATCTCCTTTGTTGTCCTATTGCTCTAGCTAGAACTTCAAGTACTATATTGAAGAGCTATGGAAAGACTGGGCAGCCTTATCTAGTCCTTGTTTTAATGGACTTTCCTTGAATTTCTCTACATTTGATGTGATGTTGGCTATTGGCTTGCTAGATATAGCCTTTGTTATGTTTAGGTGTGTGCTTGTATACTTGATCTCTCCAAGACTTTAAATATGAAAGGGTGTTGGATTTTGTCAAATGCTTTCTTAGCATCTGAGGACATGATCACGCAGTTTTTGTTTATTTCAGTTTGTTCATAGGTAGATTACATTGATGGATTTCCATATATTGAACCATACCAGGATGCCTGAAATGAAGCCTACTTGATCATTGTGAATGATATCTTTGATGTGTTCTTGGAATCAGTTTGCAAGTATTTTATGGAGTGTTTTTGCATCAATGTTCATCAAAGAAATTGTTCTGAAATTCTCTTTATTTGTTGGGTCTTTGTGAAGTTTAGGTATCAAGGTGACTGTGACTACATAGAATGAGTTTGGTAATGTTACTTCCATTTATATTTTGTGGAGTAGTTTGAAAAGTATCCATATGAGCTCTTCTTTGAAGGTCTGGTAGAATTCTGCACTGAAAACATCTGGCCCTGGACTCTTGTTGGGAGACATTTGATGACTGCTTCTATTTCTGTAGGATAAATAGAACTATTTGATTTGTTTGTCTGATCTTGATTTAACTTTTGCAAGAGGAATCCATCAAGATAATTGTCAATTTCTTTTAGATTTTCAAATATTGTGATGTATAGGCTTTTGAAATGAGACCGAATGATTCTTTGTATTTCTTCATTGTGTGTTGTGATGTCTCCCTTTCATTCCTGATTTTGTGGATTTGCATATTGTCTCTCTGCCTTTTAGTTAGGTTGGCTAATGGTTTGTCTATCTTGTTGATTTTCTCAAAGAACTAGCTCTTGGTTTTGTTTATTAATTGATTTCTAATTTGTTGATTTCAGCCCTGAGTTTGATGATTTCCAGCCATCTAATCCTCTTGTGTGTTTCTGCTTCTTTTTTATCTAGTGCTTCCTGATGTGCTGTTAAGTCGCCTATATAAGATATTTCCAATCTCTTTATGTACGCACTTAGTGCTTTGAATATTCCTCGTAGTACTGCTTTCCCATAAATTGGGGTATGTTGTACCATCATTACCATTGAGTTTTAGGAAGTCCCTAATTTATTTCTTTATTTCTTCCCTGACTCAGTTGTCATTCAATGGATAGTTGTTCAGTTTCCATGTGTGGGGGGGGGGCTTTTTGTTATTTCTGTTATTGAAGTCCAGCTTAATCCATGGTTCTGATAGGATACAAGGTATTATTTAAATCTTCTTATATGTGTTGAGGCTTGCTTTGTGACCTATTATATGGTCAATTTTGGAGAAGGCTCCATGAGGTTCTAAGAAGAAGGTATAATCTTTTGTTTTGGGGTACAAAGTTTTGTAGATATCCGTTCAGTCCATTTGATTTATAACATCAATTAGGGTCACTATTTCTCAGTTTATCTTGTTTCACTGACCTATCCTTTGGTGAAAATGGGGTGTAAAAATCTTCCATTGTTAATGTGTACAGATCAAATTGTGGTTTAAGTTTCATAATGTTTCATTTACAAGTGTGGGTGCCCTTGTATTAGGGGTGCAGATGTTTAAAATAGTGATGTCATCTTCGTTGACTTTTCCTTTGATGAGTATGAAGTGTCCTTCCTCATGTCTTTTGATTAATTTTGGTTGAAAGCCTATTTTATTAGTTATTAGAATGGCTACACCAGCTTCCTTCTTGTGTCTGTTTGCTTGGAATACCCTTTTCGAGCCTTTTACGCTGAGGTAATGTCTATCACTGTGGTTGAGATGTGTTTCTTGAATGCAGAGAAATGTTGGGTCTTATTTATTCATATATTCTGTTAGTCTGTGTCTTTTTATTAGAGAGTTGTGACCATTGATGTTGAGAAATATTAATTACCAGTGACAGTTAAGTCCCTTGATTTTGATGTTGGTTGTGATAGAGTGTTTGTGTGTTTGTCTGGTTATGTTTTGCTGCGGTGAAGTTATCTACTTCCTGTGTTATCTTGGTTGTAGTAAGCCACTTTGGGATGGAGTTTTCCATCTAGTAACTTCTGTAGGGCTGAATTTGTGAATAAGTGCTGTTTGAATTTGTTTTGGTCATGAAATATCTTGTTTTCTCCATCTATGGTTATTAAAATTTTCACTTGGTAAAGTAGTCTATACTGGCATCTGTGGTCTCTTAGATTTTGCAAGACCTCTAACCAGGTCCCACTCGCTTTTATGGTCTCTGCTGAGAAGTCTGGTGTGGTTCTGATAGGCTTGCCATTGTACCTTACTTGGCCTTTTTCCCTTGTCACTTTAAATATTTTTTCTTTGTTCTGTATCTTTTGTGTTTTCATTATTATGTTGTGGGAGGGTTTTCTTTGCTGATTTATTCTATTGTATGTTGTGTAGGCCTCTTGTATGTTTATATGCATCACTTTCTTTAAATTGATGAGATTTTCTTCTGTGATTTTGTTGAAAATATTTTCTGGTCCTTGGAGCCAGGAATCTTGAAGTCTTCTCTTTCCTCAATTCATATTATGCTTAGGTTTCATCTTTTCATGGTGTCCTTGATTTCTTGGATGTTTTCTGTCAGGAATTTTTCCGATTAACATTTTATTTAATGGTTGCATCAAATTTTTCTATTGTATCTTCTACAAATGAGATTCTTTACTCCATCTTTTGAATTCTGTTTTCAATGCTTACCTCTGCAGTTCCTACGTTCTCTCATTTCCAGCTTTCTTCTGTTTGTGTTTTTATCATTGTTTCTATTTTCATCTTCAGATCTTGAACCGTTTTATTGATTTCCTTTACCTCATTGTTTGTATTTTACTGAATTTCTTCCAGTGATTTCTTAATTTCTTCTCTATAGGCTTTTATCCTGGCCTCTCTAAGGTTCTCAATCGTTTTGGCTCCATCTTCCTGTATTTATTTACAGATTTTATTCATTTTCTCCATTATCATCTTCAGTAGGAAGGATGAGGTCATTATCTTGTGCTTCAGTTGTGTTTGATTTTCCAGGGTTGATTTCTTTGGGATAATTGGGTTCTATAGATGCCATATTACTTTGGCTTTTGTTGTTTGTGTTTCTATGCTGGCCTTTAGTCATCTTGGTGTTTCTGATATTGGTTGGCAGTTTCTGGTGTCCTTCACTGGCCATTGAGAGTTCATTGGTGAGTGTGTATAGGTCAAGAGCTTTCATCTATGGGGATCAGGGTCCCCTTCTCTTAATCAGGCAGGTGACATGGGTTTAGCTCCGTGATACATTGCTTTACACCCGGGGCTCCCCACTGTGCCAGCATAGACTGATGCTCATGCTCTGCAGGCCAAGGTTCAGTCTGAGAGAGTGTAGATACAACCAGTTATCCTGCATTTGGCTGGGTTTTGGAGACCCTTCCCAAGGTCACTGAGGCCTTGTTTCCATCTGCCTGAGAGTGCGGATACCAAGCACTATCTTGTGGTGGTTGTCTGTGCTTGGGTGCATGTGACCTTGCCCACTCAGGCCCTAAGGCCTTGTTTCAGTCCATCAGTGCAGGTACTGAGTGCTGGCTTGTGGCAGTTGGCTGTGCTTCAAGTGTGCATGCTCTGGGGCTTTATTTTAGTCTGCCAGAAAGTACAGGTACTACTCCCTAGGCTGCAGTGTTTGACTGGGCTTTGCAGAATGTGTCCACAACTGCCTGGGTGCCCTGCCTGGGCCCTGGGTCTCTCTATGGACTGACGGGGTGATCAGAAGTCAGATCTATCCCAGATACACACTCTATGCCCCCAGGCCAGCAGACACTAATACTGGTGCTCTGTAGCCACAGTTCAGTCAGAAAGAGAGTGCAGGTACCACCCAATAGTCCATCTTTGGCTAGGCTTTGGAGACCCTGTAGGCAGACACCAGACCCTGGGGCTTTCTGTGGACTGGTAGGGTTGTCTGAGGATCAGATCCACCCATTCTCCTGGGTTCTCCTCTGGGCCTGCAGATCCAGATGCTGGCACTTCACCTCCCACAGTTCAGTCCCATATCCAGAGTCCAAGATATAGAGCACAGATGCAGCTTGCAGGTGGATATGCATCCAGACTCTGGGACTGGGCACCTTTTCGCCATGGACCGATTGGATGGTTACATGCCAGACCTACCTGTACTCTGCACCGTGTAGTCCTCTC
The DNA here is from genome assembly GCF_903995435.1 of Acomys russatus. NCBI lineage: Eukaryota > Metazoa > Chordata > Mammalia > Rodentia > Muridae > Acomys > Acomys russatus. The sequence goes on along the minus strand of NC_067143.1, from coordinate 7,517,571 downwards.
TCACCTAGGGCTTTCCAGGTCTTGTGGTCTGTAGTTCCAAGCCCTGTCCCTAGACTCGATCCTGCGAGACACAGTGTGTGGTCTATCATTTGTTTTTTTGATAGCTGCATTCTGCCTGGTATCAGATGCAATCCCAAAGTGGTTTTAATTTGCAGTTTTTGGATTGTTAATTATATTTAACACTGTTCAAAGTGCTGACAGATAGTCATATCTCTTCTTTGGAGATTTCCATAGTCCACTCACTGACTGTACTGCTTCTTTTCTGGATGTTTCACTCTTTAAGTTCTTTATGTTCTAGACTCTAATCTTCAGCTATACATACAACTGGCCATTTGTGTTCTTTTCACTTTAATCAGGTTTTATTCCTGTCCTCTTTATGTTCATTTAGTGTTGATTAAAATCCTCTTTGTATTCTTTGATCTCCTGGACATGTTTCTGTTAGGTCTTCAGCTGCACATATATTTCAGAAATTACATTAGACTGAACTATACAATGATTTTTTTGGTGTGTTAGATAAAATCCATCATTCCTTTGAAATTTGCAAAACAGGTTTTTCTTACCTGGTAGAAGGGATATATGGCTCTCCAATTGATATATACCTATGGTATATTAAAGCCCATGCTGACCTCATGCCAACCTCAGTATCATAAGTACCTACCTATTATACATTTCAAAGTCCAAGCTAGCATTCAGGCCCTTCCCACAAGCTACTTATCATCTTTATAATACATATCATTGATCTACCCAACTCTGTCTCTCTTGCTCTCTGTCTCTTTATCACTTCCTATTCTCACTATTCTGGTCATCTCTTGCTATTCTCACTATGCTCTCTCTCACTTTGCTCTATGTTTTACTTTTTTTTTCTTTTTTTATTGAAAAATAAAATCATTCATATTACATCTCAATTGCTATCCCATCCCGTGCATCCTCCCATTCCTCCCTCCCTCCCGCTTTCACCCTATTCCCCTTCCCTATGACTGTGACTGAATGGGACCTCCTTCCCTTGAATATGATGCTAGGGTATCAAGTCTTTTCTTGGTAGTCTACTATCCTTCCTCTGAGTGCCATTGGACCTCCCCAACAAGGGGACATGGCAAATATGGGGCACCAGAGTTCGTGTGAAAGTCAGTCCCCACTCTCCACTCAACTGTGGAGAATGTCTTGTTCCTTGGCTAGGATCTGGGTAAGAATTTGATGATGAGTGCACGTATTGTCCTTGGTTGGTGCCATAGATTGAACAGAACCCCTGGGCCCAGATCCACCCATAATAGTGTTCTTCTTGTAGGTTTCTAGGACCCTCTGGATCCTTCTATTTCCCCACTCTCCCATACTTCTCTCATCTAGAGGTCCAATAGGATGTCCTCACCTCTATCCCACTTTCCTGGTAAGTGAAGACTTTTTATCTCACTCTCTCCACTATTCTATTCCACTCTTCTACTTCCCTAGTCCTGGCCATGTCCAGTCTGCTTTTTTTTTATCTCTTTTCTGGACTCTTTAGGAGACCTCTGGATATTTTTCCTTAGTTCATAACCAAAACCTTCCCCTTAATAATGGAGTTTCTTTACTGTACCATCTTCATATATATCTGGTATCAAATACCCAGAAGGGATACAAATAGATGCTTTTCCAAGGAGCCCAAGCCTTCTATCCAAACTAAGCTCTTGCTTTGACTCCTCAAAGATATGGATCATTTGTTTCTGTCCCTATCATATTTAACTTAGTATCTTCAGCTGTTTCTCCTCCACATGTTCTAGCCATACATGTCTCCTTGTCTACTCTGGTAAGTGCCACTTAGAAGCTGCCCGTTCACTCTCTCTGTCTCTCTCTGACTCTCTCTGTCTCTGTCTCTGTCTCTGTTTCTCTCTCCCTCTGCCTCTCTCTCTCTCTCTCTCTCTCTCTCTCTCTCTCTCTCTCTCTCACACACACACACACACACACACACACACACAACACACAACACTTGATTTACATGGGGTATTTAACCTCTCTCTTATATCTTTTTTCCCTCTGACATGTTTCCAGCTCACCAACAGATGTTTCTCTGTCTCTCTTGAAGTCTCTTCCATCTCATCCTTTCTCTCCTCATTGCTGGCTCTCCCTACCTGGCTCTCAGCTAACTCCTATAATATACTTTGTCTTTAAACACTGGCCCTTCTCATTCATAATTGGATTTGTTTTCTCCTCACCCAACTTAGTTTAACTCTCTCCTCCTAGCACTCAGAAAGTTCATTAAATCCTTGCTGCCTTACTTCAAACACAATGGACTCAGTACAGTTCAATAACATCCTCAGTTCCTGAAATCTCACATACCATAATAACTTCTGCCACTGGACAAGCAAATGATCCCTAAGCCTTCTTATCTCTAACTTTTCACTTATGTCCATTTTCAAAATCTTGTAACTGAAAGCCCTCTTTGCTCTCTTTTCCTGTCTTATCTCTAATATTTCTCCACTCTTTGCTCCATCCAGTCTCTCCCTCTGACCACAAAATTCAGTCTTACAGAGATTCTAATGTCTTTAGGGTATGCATAATATTGAAATTTTGCCTTATGCTGTTCTGTTGTATAAAAAGGCTGGCTCTGGTGTTGTGTTATGCTGCTCCCTCTCTAGACTCAAGCGATTTTTTTAAGTTTCCTCCAAATTATCTATCCGGGATCAAAGAGGCCACCTGACTCTGTGACAGGAAGAATCATAACATAACAGCCTAAAAGACACTATGTGCTTTAAAACATTAAAAGTAACTATTCCCAATAGTTGTTACTGATGCTTATCTCATGTCCCTTTTCTTGTTTTCTTGGCCATATTTAAAAATTACAAAGTGCAATTGCCTTATCTCAGCATCTGTAAGGCATTGTGTAAATTCTCTTTATCTCAGGATTTTTAGTCTCAGGATTTTTAAGTTCACGGGATGTGACTTTCAAATGTTCTACATAATCTATAGCAAAAAGTTAACTTAAAACTTTTAACAAAATTGGTTGATGATTTAAAAATCTGTACAAGTATAGCAATCTGCTATTGAATGTTCACATGTAACTTGAATTCAACTCTTGTTTAGAAAAACATATCTGATACAGAATACTACAACTTGGATTCAATTCCTGTTTATGGAAAATGGGACTGACTAACATATGATTGATGATTAAGGTTTATAAATTTCCAAAGTTGTAAAAGTCAATTCAGGCTAACAAAAACTGACTTAGAGGTGCAGCTCTAACTACTTCTATCTGTTCTAACTGTACTCAGCAACATTCTTCTATATAAAACAACTTAGGTTTGAATAAGTATGGGCTATAAGTCAGTAATGTCTATTCAAGCTAGCAAAAACTCACCCAACAATGTATATCTAGTACCTTTATCTTTGCTAATTTTGTTTATCTTTAGATACTTAGACAGACTGAGATATACAAGAAGCTGATATTCTGTAAAGGAACACCATAAAAAGCTCAGGAAAATGGGGTCCCTGCCTCTCTATGGACTGTTTTATTGTTTAAAATTTTATTTGGATGATAAATGATCATCAATTAAATCTTCAATTTCAATTTTAAATCATAAACTTAACAGCATAAAAGTAAAAAACACTAACCTTTTAAACAGTTAAGAGATAATTATGACATATAAGTTAATAGTCAGATCTTCTGGATCTGGTATCCAAAGGCTGATGCTGTCCTCTCTGACAGCCAGAAGACTTAATCCTGTGTGGGACCTGAAAACTGGCAATCTCTGTCTTCAGCAAAACCATCAAGATCACCACGGAAGATCCCAGAGTTAGAGACAGAGTGAGCTCCAGGTGTGTGCTGAGAGATAGAGCAAGCAAGAAATCAGACATCTCTCAGAAGCAGAGTGAAGAGGAGATAGGAGAGACTTGGAGAAATGGCTTGTAAACTTGAACTCCAGCCAAGAAAGATTTTAATAGAGGAAAAGAAGTAAATTCTTTAGCACAGAGATTCTCTTAATCACAGTATAGAAGCACACAGAAGTCTACAGATAGCCAAGGACACAGATACCTTTCCATGTTATGCTACCCAGCAGTTTCCAAAACTGGACAGATATAGTAGGTAAGGAGAGACAAGTGCTGAGAGCTGGTGGAGGGGGAGCAGCCAATAAGTAGAATATAGAATTTGGAATTTGTTGATTGGCAGAAGCCAGCAGAAACAAATGCTCTATTCTTTAATAGGCAAATCAACCATTTGGTTCTGATAGGAAAGGCTGGGCACCTTGGGAAAAGGTCTATTTGTGTCCCTCCAAGTGTTTGGTGCCAGATGTATGTGTGCAGGGAAGGAAAGGACAGGCTGATAGCATGAGCATTGAAATGTGTAACAGGCACTTTGATAGTGATCATGGAGGGATTATAGGTTTTGATATGCTGAAGAGTACCACAGGTAGCCATGTCTCTTATGCCAACAGCCAAGGAAATTATTATTTTTCATAGCTGGTAACCATTATCACAAGTTCCTGTGGAATGCTGGCTTCCATCTAACATCGGGAAATACTTTTATAATACAAGTTGAGTCATCTCTGGATACATTCTGACTTAACAATTTGTTATTCTACTTTTGAATACTGTGTGTGAGGTTTCACTTAAATTGTACTCAGCTGGGTTACAAACTATGGGACTCATGCTAGTTAGGAGAGAACATATTGTCTCTTTTTCATATTGATTATGATTTTGTGATGGATTATGGGCCTTTGAATTTTGGTTCTTGATTATATCATGTGTGTGTGTGTGTGTGTGTGTGTGTGTGTGTGTGTGTGTGTGTGTGTGTGTTTCTTATCATGTGAGTCCCTGGTATGGTGGTGAACCACACACTTTTGGTAAATCCCAAAGGAATAAATGTTAGGGGAAGGTGTCTCTTACCAAGGGCCTATGAGTACCAACAGAAAGAACCAAGAAGGGAAACTAGTTTGGTAGCCTGGGTAGTCCTAATGCTATGGGACCAAGGAAAGTGGTTTTTTACCAAAATAGATGTGCAGCTTGCTTGGCAGTTACTTGCTGTTATGGTCTTATTTATGGTTTCTATTGATGGGACTAGACACCATGATCATGGCAATGTTTATAAAGAAAAACACTTAATTAGGGCTGCCTTATAGTTCAGAAGTTTAGTCCACTATCATCATGGTGGGAAGCATGGTTGCACATAGGCAGACATGGAGCTGGAGAGGCAGCTGAGTGTTCTACATTTTGATCAGTAGATAGCAAGAAGAGACAGTGACAATGGGCCTGGTTTGAGCACCTGAAATTTCAAAACCCACCCCAGTAAGCAACATACTTCCTCCAACAAGGCCACACATTGGAATAGTGCCACTCCCTATGAGCTTATGGGTGCCATTGTCATCCAAACTATCACACCAAATTTAAGATGCTTGCATAGAAACCTATTTTTTAAATTTTTTTATTAATTTATTCTTGTTAGATCTCAATGTTTATACCATCCCTTGTATCCTCCCATTCTTCCCTCCCTCCCATTTTCCCATTATTCCCCTCCCCTATGACTGTTCCTGAAGGGGATTGCCTCCCCCTGTATATGCTCATAGGGTATCAAGTCTCTTCTTGGCAACCTACTGTCCTTCCTCTGAGTGCCACCAGGTCTCTCCCTCCAGGGGACATGGTCAAATGTGAGGCACCAGAGTACGTGAGAAAGTCATATCCCACTCTCCACTCAACTGTGGAGAATCATGGGAGAATAGCAAAGTAGAAGGATCCAGAGGGTCCTAGAAACCTACAAGTAGAACATTATGATAGGCAGATTTGGGCCCAGGGGTCCCGCTCAAACTAAGGCACCAGCCAAGGACAATACAGGTGGTAAACTTTAAACCACTACCCAGATCTAACCAATGGTCAGAAACCTATTTTTTATATATTTTGTTTTGCTAGTAAAAATGACACATGCTACCACAGCCTTGTACATGAGCATTCTTTATGTATCATTTCTCCCAAAAGGTGTCACTACAGTTTGTTCTACAGGCTCTATTCAGGTACATTTTCAATACTTCCTCTTTTTGAATGTTCAAACTCCCTGTCCTGGAGAACTGGTTTTCTAGGCTTTAATCTATATCCTTTACAATAAGGATTCACAGCTGTACTGACAGAGTCACCAGCAATGAGCTTTTTAAATTTTATATGTGTTTTGTGGAGTTAAACCTGCTAAATATTTACTGAACATTTACTTTGAATTTTCAGATATTATTGGCTTTATGTTCGTTGATTCATTTAGTGAAAATTGTCACCTACTCCTTATATCCCTGTAGAGATTGACACTTGTGACATAGCAATGAACATCAGAAAATTGCTAAATGTTCTCAACAGCTTTTGTGTTCTATAGTTTCAAATCTGAAATGAAGATTGGGTTATGTTAGCCTATAGGTCTGGTTCTTTTCTTGCTGGTCTTTGTAAGACTTGGTATTCCCTTCATGTTTGTCATTCATTATTTCCATATTTCCCACTTTATAGCCACCCCCATACCAGAACTGAGAGCAGCCATTGGTCATGCTTCTGGATTCCATATTCCTGCAGCACAAATGAATCTTCCTCATAACAGAAAGGCCTTGGGGCTTCAGTCTTAGTAACTGTTATATTGCTATCAAGAGACACTATGACAAAGGAACTTTGTAAATGAAAGCATGGAATTGAGACATTTTCTGAGGGTGAATCCATGACCATAATGGCTTGGGGCAAAGCTTGTCAAAAGGCATAGTTCTGAAGCAGTAGATGAGCGCTTAGGTCCTTATCCAAAAGTTAAGAGCAGGGATAGAGGAGACTGAGTCTGCTCTGGGCTTTGAAAACTCAAAGTCTTAAGGGAATCTAAGATGACAGAACTGAATGCACATTTTGTTTGACCAGCAGTACAGCAGTGAATATACAACAGCCTAAGGACTGAGCTGAGAACTACAAAACACCAGTGCTGTTGGTCCCCAAGTGAGAAGAGTGCGAACTGTGCAGAGTATGGTGAGTCTGGCCTCAAGCCACCCAGTTAACCCCACAAAAAGTTCCTGGGTACTGACAAACACAGGTGAGTTCCAAGAACTAGCCACAGCATACCAGGCAGGAGGGCAATTTCTGGCCTCTAGGACACATAAACCGCTGGGAGATGGAACTCCAGCACCTGGGCTGCTGGACCACAGAAGACCCCACAGCCTAGAAAAAAAGAGGACCTGACCTCAGGTCCCCAGGCCAATTCACAAAAAGTTCCCCAGTCTCTGCAGGCACAGGTGCACTCCAGGGTCTGGCCACATAAACCTAGCCAGAGCTCAATTTCTGACCCAGGGACCCAGAGAGAATCAGGGTCACATATTGCCCTCCAATCCCTGGAGGAAAGCAGGCCCATTAGAGAAGCTCTCTGCTCAGATAACTTTCTACCTGCTCCCCTGCTCACCAGGCTCACAATTAGGGTGCCAACAGAGACAGTGATTTCAGCAGGAGTAGGGCCTAAGTCACGCTGTCTGTATATACCATCAAACTCTCTGACAATCAGAGACCACCACCAAACCAGCTAACACCAGAGACATTGCAATTGGAAGAGGTCAGCATTAAGAACACAAGCAAGAAATCCAAGGACCATTTGATGCCACCAAAAACAAGCCATCCCACCACCACAATAAGCCATGAAGAACAAAGTAACAATTCTACTAATGTTCAATTTGTTGAACCAATTAGTTTATTGGGGTGTCTTACAAGACAATGAGTAAGGGATTACTAGTGGAGTGTGGATGAGTGGTTATTTAGAGGAGTCTGGATTATTGAGGGAAAGCCATATCTTAAAAACCCACCCCAGCATGGATGACAAATAATGAAATCTGCAGCCTTGGATCTCTCTACAGGACCTGAAGGCAGTAGTACATGTTAATTGCAAGAGTCTTCTCCAGGCAGCCTCAGCTGGTCAGAGAGCTGCAGGGTCCTCCTTCCTTCTCCCTAGGAACAATTGTTTCAGTTATAAGGGACTTGCTTCCAGAGCAGCTCTGAGCTGCCTGGAAACAGAAGGTCATTACTTGACCCTAAGATAAATTTCTAGTCTTCAGACTGAGCAGTTTTACAGAAGAGATGATATTATCTTCTGTCTCTGGGCCCCACAGATGCCTGTGTGCTGTCCTGTGATAGGAAAAGTCTCCACATTTAATAAGAGCCCAATTTCCATGTGATGTCCTGGGTTTCATTATTATCTCCTGCCTTCCTCCAGTCTCCACTTCTGCCTCTACTTGCTTCTGTGAAAACCCAGGCTGTTTTTCACTTGCAGCTAGCATGATTAAATGAGGTGCATTATTTCCTACAGCTACATATGCAAACACTGTGCACAGTGACTTTATGATCCTTTTTAAAAATAGATTGTGTTTCAGACAATATATTTTCCTTACAACTTTTGAGGTCATATTGTACCAACATATCATACATGACAGTTTTATATAGTAGAGAAAAGAGTCTGTAACTCAGTTGGTTTTTATCTTCCTCCTCTGGTTGTGGGCAGAGTACATTCAAGTACATTGGCCATGATTCAGTCAGGGTGAAGGCTCTAGGTATGCACCAGTTGACTTCTCTGTTCAATGAGTTATGCAGCTATTTTCTTCAGCAATAGGAACTTATCATTGCTTTTTGAAGATCAACCAATTACCTAGCAATGGCCTGGATGTTTGGGAGTTTCCAAGGGCCTCTCCTTTTACTAAAAATTCAACTAGATATGTGCCATTCTTGGCACCGAGGTTTCATGTGAAAGAGAGAGATGTCTAGTTGGGGCTTTGTTTTTATTACTATTTGGTGATTCCATTTAAACTTCTTCATATATATAATTTAAAGAAGTTTCTATTGTAGTATGTTTCCATAGGAGGCCCCCAGTTTTAGCTGTCTCTGACCACATTTCCTCCCTTTTATCTTCTGGTTTAATCTTTTAATTTAATCTTCTGGTTCCATTCAGTACATGTCAGTTCCATAATTATACATTCACTTTCCACTTCATGAGGAGATCCTTCCTCCCACCTAATCCCTTACCTATACCTAGCTTTTGTGGTTATACAGAGTATACTCCACTTATCAAAAACTTAATGTCTAATAACCTCATATAAGTGAACACATACTATGTTAGTGACTTGGGTTCTGGGTTACTTCACTCAAAATGATTTTCTCTAGAACACTGACTAATATATCATTTATAAATACAATCAAATCATCTCAAAAAGAAAGATATTTTAACTTCCTCCTTTTCAATTTGTATCTCCTTGATCTCCTTCAGTTATCTTATTGTTCCTGCTAAGACTTCAAGTACTATATCAAATAGGTATAGAGAGAGTGGATACTCTTGTCTTGTTCCTGAATTTAGTGCAACTATTTTGAGATTCCCTCTGTTCTAGTGTATGTTGAGTATGGGTTTGCTGTGAATTGACTTTATTATTTTGAGGCATGTGCCTTTTATCACTAGTCTTTCAAGGAGATATCACAAAGGGTGTTGGATTTTGTCAAAAGCACTTTTTTCCTCTAATGGCATGATCATGCCTTTTCTCCCTTCAGTTTGCTTACATGGTGGGTTACATTCATTCAGTTTGCTTACATGGTGGGTTACATTCACTGACCTTTATATATTGAGCCACCATTGCCTCTCTGGGATGAAGCCTACTAGATCATGGTGATGACTTTTTTGTATCTCCTTGGATTCTGTTTCCAAGTGTTTTATTGAGTATTTTTGAATCTATGCCAATAAGAAAAATTTGTCAGTAATTCTATTTCTTTGTTGGGGCTTAGTATGGCTTGGAAAGCAGGGTAACTATGGCCTTGTAAAAAAGAATTAAACAACATTCCTTCTGTTTCTATATCATGGATAATTTGAAGAACTTTGGCATTAGCTTTTTTTATTTTGTTTTGTTTTGTTTTGATTTGATTTGGTTTGTTTGAAATGTTATAGAATTCTTGGCTTCATCCATCTGGTGCTAGGCTTTTTTCTTTTTCTTTATTTTTTTGAAAAGAAAAGTTCTTAGCTACAGCTTATATTGCATGAGGGGTTATCGATCTGTTTCAATCTCTTTGCTGATATTGACTTAACTATGCAAATATATATACACACACATTTCTTTTAGGTTCTCCATTTCTGGATTCCCTGATGTCTATGATTAAGCCCCTACTTTTTGGCTAATTTTTAAGGGTTTATCAATCTTATTGATTTTTTTCAATCAACCAACTGTTCATTTCTATTTTGTTAAAACTTTTGTTGTTTTACTTTATATTTTATTGGATTCAGGCCAGAGTTTGAATACGTCTTGCTATCTACTACTTTTGTGTATTGTTTCTTGTCTTTTCTCTAGAGTTTTGAGTTAAGTTGCTAGTATGATATCTCTCTAATTTTTGTGTTGCCATTTATTGCTTTAATTGTGCTGCATAGGTTTGTGCATATTGTGTCTTCATTTTCATTAAATTCTAGAATGTTTTAAACATATTTTGTTTTATTTTTTGAGACAGGGTTTCTATGTATAGCTTTGACTGTCATAGACTCAAACTCAAAGAGGTCTACCAGCCTCTGTCTCCCCAATTGCTGGGATTATAGGCCTGTGTCACGATGCCTAGCTTAAAGTTATTTAATTTCTGTCTTGACACAATATTTCTTTCAGTAATGTATAGTTCTGTTTTACTGAGGTTGTAAGCTTTCTGTTTCTGATGTTGATATTCAGCTTTAATTGCAGAGTGTTAATTTTTTGATCTATTGAGACTTGCTTTTGGTCCAATTATGTGGTCAATTTTGTTCCTTTTGTGAACTTACGTAGCACTGTGTTTGGTATTTAAGTGTTTAGAATTACAATATCCTCCTGGTGGATTTTTCTTTTGAAGAGTATGCAGCATCTTTTCATAATCTTCTTATTGGTTTTGATTTGAAGTCTATTTTTCTAGATATTAAATTAACTACACCAGCTTTCTTCTAGGTTCCATTTTATTAGAGAATATTTTTCTATTCTTTTATCCTGAAGTGATGTCTATCTTTGATAATGTGCTGTGATTCTTGGGTGCAGCAGGAGGATAGATACTCTTTTGGAATCCAATCAGTTAGTCTGTCTCTTTTTTTTTTAAGCAATTTTTAAAATTATATTTCTTTTTTACATATACATTTACATTATTACACATAAATAAAATAAACTACATACAGCAAGAACCATGAAACAATCAGGAATTATATAACAGTTACATTCATAGTGTTTTTGCTATTTGTATTTGGCAACCTTGAAGAAAATATCTTTCCTATCTTGGTGTGTCTAAAATTCTGAATGAAAATCAATATAATATCTCATCTTTAGCAACCAAGAAACTTCTGTCTAGACCTAAAACCGTCTTAACCCCTAAACAACTAGGCTTAATTGTAAGACTACATAATCTGGTCCTTGAACCCATCAGAGACTTGAGAATAGTCTGTGTCTTTTCATTGGGGAATTGGTAGCATTGATGCTGAGAGTTACCAAGGAACAATTTCTATTATTTTTTGCCATAGTTTAGGTCCCCCATCCCCCTTGAGGCATTGGTATGAGATTATTTATTCTTTGTGAGTTTGTGGGTGTGATTAACTTCTTCAATTGAAGTTTTCCTTTTATTAACTTCTGTAGAACTAGATCTGTAGTTAGATACTGCTTAGATTTGGTTTTATAATGGAATGTTTTCTTTCTTCATCTATTAAGATTGAAACTTTCGCTAAGTATAATCTGACATCCGTGGTATCTTAAGAGTTTGTTGATCATGCATCCAGGCCTTTCAGCTTTTAGCATCTCCATTGAAAAGGCCAGTTTTATTCTAATGAGTCTGTTTTTATACATTGCTTTATTTTTGATGTTTTCCGTTGCTGCATTTTAATATTCTTTCTTTGTTCTGTATAGTTGATGTTTTGAATGTTATGCGTTATGAGCAGTTTCTTTTCCAGTCCAGTCTAATGTTTCCTCTTTATGCTTCTAATGGTTTGATAGATACATCCTGCTTTGGGTTATGAAATTTTTCTTTTATGAATTCATTGGAAATATTTTCTGTTTCTTTGGTCCAATTTCTTTTCTTCTCCTTCTATTACTCATAGGTTTGGTATTTTCATAGTGTCCCAACTTTTCTGGGTGTTTTGTGCCTGGATTTTTGTAGATTTAAATTTTTCTTTAGCTGAGGTCTTCATTTGTTCTATCTTGTTTTCTGTGCCTGAGATTTTCTCTTCTTTCTCTTGTACTCTGTTGGTGAGGCTTACTTCTCAGGCTTATATTTGACTTTCAACATTTTTCATTTTAAATTGTATCTCCATTAGGGTTTTCTTTAGCAATTCTATTTCTACCTCCATGTATTAAATTATTTTTTCTTATTTTATTCTACTGTTTGAGTTTCAGGGCTTGAACAATGGATTCATTTAGATCTCCTTAACACCATTGAACATATTCATAATAGCTATTTTGAAGACCTTGATTTGTATTTTAACTATATTGCAATTCTTAAGACCCACATTAGTAGTGTTGCTGGGTTCTATTGACATATTGTATTAGGTGTTAGTGAATGTGTTTGTCGGCCTGTGCCCAGGCATCTAGGTTTTGAATGATAGTGATTCTGGGTGCTAATAATCAGTCTTATCTTTGTTGAGTGTGTGTTGCATCCCATGCCCTCTAGGGATTAAAAAAGTGTAGCTTTTACTTGCCTCTGAGTCCTTGTAAGCTGGGGCCATTGGTGTCTTAGATAAAGCATGTTTTTATGTATTAGAAGCTGACATGAATGAATGTTGGTGGGCTAGAAGTGGTGACTGAGATGTCTACAGAAAATAAGAAAGCTGAGTCTTCTCAAAGGTTCATTGGAGCCCCTAGGAAGTAAGCCTGAAAAGTAAGAAATGGCTTGGCAAGTGGTCTACTACAGGGCTAGAGATGAGACAAGGGGATTTGTAATAAAGAACAGGAAAGAGAGTGAAAATTGCCTTCCCAATTGCGAGACTGGCATGGCTGGCAGGTTCCCAAGCGAAGAGTGCTTTGGCGTGACTAAATCTTTGTTTTAAGAAGACATGAGGTTAGTGAAGCACATTTCCAAAACTAGTGTTAATATTTTCAAGCTTTATAGATTTTCTTGGTACCCACTGCGCTTTTCCATCAAATTCTATGCATGTGCAATCACACCCTTAGAAATCAAAAGTCATACAAAAAGCAGCAAATGACATATATTCAGCGAGGACTCTCCATAAAGGTGTAAGGATTGCTAGGAGGAACATAGAAGCATATCTTAGTGAGGAGTTGTTGAATGATCATTAAAATTAATATTGGTCCATGGAATCAGTAAATTAGCAGTTGCTCTTCTACCAGATGTTTCTCAGAATAACCAGAGAGACTGATTTATTTAATAGACTTGATGAGCTCAGTATAGGGTATTAAGGAATATATTCTATTACTCCATTATTAATATTTCTTCCTCTCAGCCCCAATCTCTAATACTTGCATTACAATTTTATCTGGAAATGCCTATTTCTTGTCATGCCTTCTGGACCTTTCCTCCTGCATCCCAGATCCTGTTCCTTCTTTCCTCTTCTCATTAGATACAGATATGCCACCATATTGGCTCTAATGCCCAGCTGTTGGATGATCAATTTTATTGGAAGAACAGGGAACAAATGGTGAGCATGTTTACATAAACTTGAAACATAAGATACTTAGAATAAACTTTACAATGCCATGTCCAGGTTGAAATCAGATAGTGGGATAAAGAAATCAGCATTTTCATTAGTAAGGGTAAACTTTCCACAGTGCATAACATATGCCAACAGAGTATTATATTACCAGGACTGATATGATGGAGAGAAGTTAAAAGGATTCATAATTGGCTGTAATAGCCATGGTTGAAGTAATGGGCCACAGGAAAGTTGCATCACTTAGGCACTATTCCAGAAATTTATCTCAGTGTGATGAATTGAATCCTTCTATTATCTTTTACTAGGTGTTCACATCTCTATATGTAGTCTCACTTCTGTTTAATAATCTTGCTGCCACCATAACTGCCTCAAGAATGGAATGAAATGAATACAATGGAAGTATGTAAATATTTGTGTTTTAAAAGCTTATGTGGTTTGGTTCTATACATAGGAATACTTACTTAAACAGAAGGGAAATTTGTTAGAACTTGGCAATCCATGGAGAACTACTCTCATCCTAATGCTCCCATCTGACTTTGAAATGTTTCAGCATTCTTCTGTGAGGGAAAAGGAGTCTGTGGTCCTCATACTGACATCAGGTCCATGGGATACTTACAAAACTCTCTATCCACCTCCTATTTGTGGTCACCAAGTGATGTGCTGCCATCTAGTATCAAGAGAGGCTGAGAACTGGGATCGTTCTTCTGTGTTTAAATCCTAAATTCACTATGTTGCAGAAGTAGATGAACATTGAGAGAAAGTTTGGAGTATCTAAAAGCCTCTGGTTCACAGTCATTTCTTCAAGGATCTAAGATTTTCTCAAGAACACCACAAATATCATGTTTCTCGTAACTGTGTAATAGGTAAAATTAGAATATCAATCTAGGTAACTTAAGCTATTACTGAACTCTCTTTAAACCTTGTGATCTCAGCAACATCACTGTATGCTGAGTCTCAGATTCTCTAATGTCCGTGTACTGGATGCTGGAGATGCAACTATAAACACCAGACAAGTCTAGACTTTATAGGGTTTTGAGTTTAATGAAGGACCGAGGGGGAAAACACATTCATAAATGGAGCTGCAAAGTGTGTTTACTTCCAGGATTAAAAAGTCAAGGTTGGCTTGAGAGAGGATAAGAGGCCTTGCACTTTTTCTTCAAATTACTAATCAGCCATGAGGAAACACTGGCAGAGTATGTGACTGATGCGTCATTCTGACTCTCATCTCTAGTAGGCAATGCAACTTCTTCCCACTTGAATTATTCCAGCCCAAGTGACCCGTCAGCAGCATAGATGATTGAAAGTTGTCTTTTCTGAAGCAAGAAAGAGCTCATACATCTAGATGCCTGTATTAGCTGTACTTATTTATTTTTCCTCTTATTTGATTGCTTTCTCTTCCTTGATTTTAGAAATCTTCTCGGTTAACAAAAAGCATCTTTAGGAGATCATTTTGGATAGGAATTGATCATTTTTATAAGGTTCCTCTTTCCTTGTTTAGTTGGCCACAAACCCTGCAAATTGATCCAGATGACTAATGAAGGACAAACACTCTGACACAGCTCATGGACAATGTTTTATATCCCTGAAACATGTCTTTGATCTCTTTTTCTCTTTATCAGTAAGATGAAATTAACAGTAGGCACTTCAATGGACTCTAAAAAGCACTCAGTTCACTCCTAATATACATGAGTAAGTGATTCTTTATCTTTTCCAAAGCAGAGACTCATCACCAACAACCTTGCTCAGCACACTAAAAGGTCCAGTTTCTGCTTCCATATCCTTCTCTAATGAATTATTTTCTTCAATATTTAAATTGAGAGTAAACACTGCTTAGTTCACCTGGGAGAAGCAATGGATTGGTTTATAACAAAGCCTTATAGAAAATGTAATAATTATCTCCAACATTGCTTTGTCTCACCTAACTAGAACAGTTTCATTCCCTCTCACACATCTGCTTTAAATCACCACTCAGTGTCAGGAAAGCAAGTTCATTGCTGAACAAATTCATAACATATGGCCATAGAGTCTCAGCATAGCCACTTTCTGAATCTCCCTGTTTGGAAGGCATACTCATGACCAATATTAGCCATATTACAATTCACAAAGAATACCTCATATGTAACCAGAACTTTGTACTGAAGGAATCATTAGGAGTGAGTTTTTAACAAATAAAGTACTCAAAGTACAATACAAAACTGCCAGGCAAGATATGCCCATTGGTTCAATAGTGGCATGACTGTTATGAGAGTAATCAATTGCTTCCTGTTTGGATTTGAGATCTGGTCCAAAAGAGGGAATTCATGCATAGTACTATAAATCTGGTCATGAACGTGTAACCTAGGGAACCTTAAACCTTAGTTGAAAACCCTTACTGCTTATTGGCCAAGTCTACCTTCTAATATTGATGTTTACATCCCCACACAAACACTAACCCCAATCTTAATCAGAGAAGTCTCTGCAGTTAATGGAGGTGAATCCAGAGACCCGTGGCTGTACAAAGTGTTGGGACTAAAGGAAGGTGCATAGCTTTAACCTAAATAAGGCATTTATACCATTGCCCTTAAGGCTCAGGAAATAATACCAAAAGGAGGATAAAATAATGTAAGAGTTAAAGATAGGGAGAGGGATGTAAAATGCCATCTTGTAAGTATAACATAGCCATGGGGATCATAAACTCACAGCTATTTTATCTACTGGCACTGGGACCCCCACAAATTAGTTCCACTGAACAATTAGTTTTGGATAGAGAAGAGGCTTATAAGGCACTGCTACTTACTGATGAAATATTGGCAGATAAAATACTCTGGAAGAAAGTAAAACAATATATGAAGTTGCGCAGCTCCTTTGAGCCCCCTGGGCTATGATGGCTAGTTCTTAAGCCATGGTTACATAATGGACCTAGGTTATTTCTGGCATAAAACCAACCAAAAATATATGAATATAAAAAGATATTTATAAGAAAAAAGTGGGGATGGTGAGAGTGAAAGGAAGAGTGTGGGAGTGGAGAATGCAGTGTTTTTGCACAAAATTGTAAAAGAACAAACACAAAGTATTTGTGTGAGATATTGACACATTTTCAACTGCAATAAGATTCTCTCTTCTTTCTTTCTTCCTTCTTCTATTCTTTACTCTGATATGCCTTCCTTCTTTTGTCACATTTCTTCTCTTATTCATACATATATTTATTCTATATTCCATGAGCACTAAGTAACTCACATATGGAAATGGGCTCTGATAATACACAATATATAAAAAGGCTTTCCAGTCCTAATGACACTGACCTCCTTAGACATGCATACTCAATAAATATGGCATCATCACACATGACTTAGCCTTAGCAAGAAATGACACTGTCCTTGTGAATCTCCATCATAATTTCCTTCCTATCTCTAGGAAGGGTCCTCTGAGTCACTGTAGTGGCCATGCATCATAGCTGAGGACTCCTGGATGGATTCAGTGATGGGCCCATAGTCCTATCTTTGCCTCATATGGCCTGCTCTGACCTTTCTTTTTCCTTCAGGACATAATAGGGTTCAGAACTCTTGGTTGGAAAGTTGGGACTACTGAATATTCCGATGTCATTAGAGGACTTTTGTCAAAATATACAGAGCCCAGGACAAATTCATTTGGTTGTTGACCCTCTTCCCTTGGTGGGCCCAAAAGGTAACAGACTATGCACTGCTACTTGGTTTCTGATTAAACAAGAAGATCTTCTCTGTCTACTCCACATCATACTATTTCCTGGATTGCAGAAAATCCACCCAAGAAACAAACAAACAAAGTTGAGTGGATAAGTTCGTATCTTTAAAAAATCATTCATATTTAAAAGGTGGAAAATGTGAAGTTAGATTGCTTCTGCCTTAAGTTTTATTGCTGTGAAGAGACACCATGACCAAGGAAACTCTTATAAAGGCAAATATATAATTGGGGCTGGCTTAGAGCTTCATAGGTTCAGTCTCTTATCACCATGGTGTGAAACATAACATCATGCAGGCAGAGTTGGTGCTGGAAGAGCCAAGAATTCAACACCTTGATTTGGAGGCAACCAGGAGGATGCTGTCTTCCACAGAGAGCTGGGAGGACACTGGATTTCATGCTTGGTGGACCCTGAGCATAGGAGACCTCAAAGCATGACTCCACAGTGGCACACTCCATCCAACAAGGCTACACCTCCTAATAGTTCCACTTCATATGGTCCAAGCATTCAAACATGAGTCTATGAGAGCCAAACCTATTCAAATTGCCACATTTCACTCCCTGGCCTCTGGAGGCTTGTAACTTAACATAACAAAAAATGCAGTTAGTCCAAAATCAAAAATCGTCATAGACTACCACGGTCTCAACAATGTTTAAAGTCCAAAGTTCAATGTCTCCTCTGAGACTCATTCAATCTCAACTGTAACCCACTATAAAATCAAAATCAAAAGGTAGACAATATACTTCCAACATATTATGACACAGGATATATATTACTGGTCCAAAACACACAGAAGGGAGCACAGTGAAGAAATACTGGTCCATAGAAAGATGAAAAACCAGCTGGCCAAACTCCAAACTCTGTATCTCCATGTCTAAGGTCAAAGTGCTCTTCAGATCTCCAACTCATGTCATCTTTGTTGACTGTAATACACTTCTTACTCTTGGGTTGGTTCCACTCCCTGGTAGTAGCTTTCCTCAGGAGGTATGTAAAAGCTCTGGAATATCCTTGAATCCTCTTGAAAGCTCTTGAATCCTCCAAGCAAATTCTGGCTTAACTTTCACAACTTCTGGAACACAGCTTCTGCTTCTGCTGTCCTTGGTCATCATCCCATGATACTGCCATCTCCAAAATTATGGGGTTGTCTCCTGCTGCAGCTGAGATGCACTTCCAACAGTAGCCTCTCATAAAGTCTCAACATGGTGAGAAGTCTCAACATCTTTTCATGACTTCTTCAGTCCTGGGCCTTCAACTGGCACTTAGCTTGTACCTTCACCAATGACCTTTCCTGGCTTCACACAGTGCCAAATGTCAGCAGATCTTGGTGACACCTTCATGCCTTCAAAACCAGTACCACCTTGGTGACACTTACTCATTACCAAATCCAATCTGCCAGAACAAAGAACAACCTTGGCTGACACACACAGTGGCTTTTGAGGGCCTCCATGCAGGCATGTCCCTGACACATTCATGGCCTCTGTGGCTTTGTTTAGTTGCAGAGAGAAATTCCATCTATAGCCACAACCACGTGAACAAACCTGACAAGTTGAGCTGCTTGCTAAAGCTGGAATATGGCCTCCTTGTGCAATGACATCTTCACTATATCACTGCTTTCAATGGTTTCCCTCACTGCCTAAGCTTGGCTCTTCTGGAAATTTCTCTGTAGATCAGGTTAGCCTTGAACTCAGAGATCTGCATGCTTCTGTGCTGGGACTAAAGGTTTGTACCCTTGCAACTGGGCCTAAGCTTCTCTGTCATATCTCCTTATGTCCAAATGATGCTATACCTAGTCCCTGCACACAGGATTTAGTTTCATTCCACTTGCTAGTGCTGCTTTAATTCTTAGCTCCATTCCACTTCCTGGTACACCTTTTATTTTTGAACCATTCCTTTTGTAGTTTTCCCTTTCTCAGCTTGCTACACTGGATTCAAACATTCTTCATAAGAGTGAAATATAGGACAGAGTTTATACTAGGCTGTTTTGAGGTTTCCTTTGCCAATGCAATTATTCTAAATCTCTTCATCTTCTCTTACAGACTTTTCAGACAACAGTAAAAAGCAGCCACATTCTTCACCAAAATAGATATTTTTAAAAAGATCTCTAGGCACCATACTAAAATTTGTCTTCTCTGAAATCTCTTGATTCAGGCATTCACAATTCCAATCATCTTCAGCACTGATGCCTTCTATATATCTACTAGGATGGTCCATGAAGCCCCACTTAAAGCATCTCACTGCTTTTCCAATCCAATCCAAAGTCTGCATTCTTCCAAACCAAAGCATAGTCAGGCCTGTCACTTCTGTCTTAGTTAGGGTTTTATTGCTATGAAGAGACATCATGACCAAGACCGCTCTTACAAAATCAAACATTTAATTGGGGCCAGCTTACAGTTTCATTATCATCATGGTGGGAAACATGGCATCTGTGGGACTTTTCTGAGCAAAAGTCTGAGTCTGCTCCTCTCCGGAGAAGCCAATTTGGTCGCACACAGATAATAGAAAGCATTCCCTCTTGTCTCCAGAAAGTAACCATAAAATCTTTTTGGCAATAAGATGTGAGTAACCTGGCTGTTTTCAGGAAAAAAAAAAAACTTTAAATCTGCCTCTGAATTAACAAGAGGATCTTTTCTGGAGGCAGGCTTGGGAGATATCCTGGGTATTCCTCCTGCAATTTACATACCAGGGCTTTTAAAACCAGGGGTTCCTGTAAGGGATGTGCTCTCTCTTTCTTTTGTTCTCCACCCCTTGTCCTTGGCCCCTTTTGATTCCCTTTATATTTAGCTTAGCTCAGATTCATGTTCTTAGATGGAATTATGAAACATAGTACATGAATTAAAACCTACTTCTTTGTTTCTTGGCTCTTCTTTTTAGCCAAGCACGCTTGACTACCTAGCACTCTTTAATGCCAGAGCTCCCCAGAGGAAAGCAGAAGCAGAGGCTTGCTCCTGCAAATGAGGGTGGAAACCTGGGCTCCCTCTGCCTGGGAACACACGGAGCAATCTGCCGATTGTTTCATCATGGAGTGAAGACACATCCACGCCCTCCTCCCTCTGATTTTTCTGGTCTTTCATGCATAGCAGTCAGTCCCCAGGACCAGAAAACTGGAGGAGGATCAGGGAATAAAACAGGCATCATGCAGACTTGGTGCTGAAGAACCCAAGAGCTCCTTATCTTGATCTGAAGGCAGCCAGAGGAGACTTTCTTCTGCAGGCAGCCAGGAGGAAACTGGATTCCACACTCAGAGGAGCATGAGCATATATGTATATATGACCTCAAATCCCACCTCCACAGTGACACCCTTCTTCCAACGTGGCCACACCTACTTCAAGAAGGTCACACCTACTACCAGAAGGCCAAACCTCCTAATAGTGCCACTCCCTATGGGCCAAGCATTCAAACATGAGTCTATGGGGGCCTAAACTATTCAAATCACCATATCTTCTTCATCAAATGCTCCCACATAGATGTGGGAGATGGGTCAGTGGGCAAAGCACTTGCCCTGCAATTGTGAGGACCGGAGTTCAAATCCCTATCACCCACATTTCTGCTGGGTGATGGCCTATATGTGGGAGTCTCTGGAAAAATTATTACCTAGAATAGCTGACTAGGTTGCTATGGTTTCAAGTGGAAGACCTTGCCTCAAGATATAAAATGAAGAGTCAAAAAAAGGCCCCAGATATTGAGCTCTGGTCTCTAAATGCATAACATGCATGTATGTGCATAATTGTTCAGTCATACCTAACACAGTTACAAACATAGTGAAAAAATTAATATCCTAGTTCTACTAAAAGTTGCCTTTGCTAAATAGTTAATTAAATCATTTTGCATGGTATAAATGTGAGTCAGGAACTACTGAGATGTACCACTGAGGCCACACAGGCCAGGATCCTTGCTGTGCTGGTTTCTCAAAAGACTAAGTCCTCCCCGTTGCTGCTACCCATCACAGCAACTAAATCACCACCTTCTTGCTTTTGACCTATTTTTCTTCCCACGACTAACCCTTTCCATTCTAGTTTCACATACTACTAGGCAGTTTGTCCTTTTGTAATACTCCTTTTTTATGTGTCCTTCATTTACACCATAGCAGAAGCAGGTTTGGATAGGCCTTTTGCAGACCACACCTTGAGTTCAATTTTTAATGCCCGGACGCTGAGTGCTGAGTTGAGCTCCTTCTCGGCCATCTTAGTAAAGAGAATCTGCCAGGAGCCTGAATACTGCGCACTACCTAGATTCTTCCACAGTCTGGGAACCTGGCCGAAGGAACCCTTCTAGTTTCAAAACTGAGACTTCTATTTGTTGTATTTTCCGGGCACTCTTCTGCAAATCCACCAGATTTTATCATTGTCTTTATATTTACTGCTTCACTGTTGTCTAGCACTTGCCTCACATTCCTTAGCATTGCTTGCCTTCTGAATACAAGAAGTTAAAAAGCAACAAGCACTAACAGGAAAAAGGAGTCTCCTCTCTTTCCTGTTAATTGTCGGTAATGACCAGAGATGAGAGATAGGCACCAGGCCAAATGTTGAGAACAGTCTTGTGAGGAGTATGACTCAAAAGTATGACAGGCTGGGCAGATCCAAGTACAGGGAGCCACAGGGCTTTCTTCCACTCTTATCCTTCTGCAAGCATAAGTTTCTTGCAGTTTCTGTTCTTAAATGTGTTTCATATTGACAACTGACTTGGGATTCTTTTCTTGGCCACAGAACAACTTACCACTTCCCATAAGAAGAATGATGGAAAGGTAAGATGTTCGTTGGGACATTTTTTCCAAAACTATCATCCCATGGCTCCATAAAGCGGCTTCACCCAGGTATACACCTACATGCACATTTTTCAGTAATACAGTCATTTTTTATTGCTTACCTACAAAATAGTACGTTTCTCTATGCTCCTCGGTTTCCTTAATTCTCCTGTAATTTTATTAATTCTCCCTGAATTCCATCTCCCTTAATTTAACAATTCCTCATAACTTTTTTCTATGTAACTCTTCCTTACTGCCCCCATATCTCTCCTTGTACTTTCATATTTCCTTCATTCTGTTATTTGTCTCTATAAAGACATCTCCCTCCCAAAGACCACATTCCAGTGTCCTAGCTTCCAGAGGTAAGCCAAATTACCTGTGTTTACACTGAGTCAGAGATTTGAAGCTACAACACTCAGATGTAGGAATGGTTATAGTGGGGGTTCCTTTCCTGCACCACCTTCACATAAATGTGGTGCTAAATACAAATAGAGCCTTTCCAGGGCTCCCAGGCCTCCTATGTGTATCAAGCTGTTGATCTGACTCTCCTAAAGGTACTGAGCCTTTGTTTCTGTTGGCTTCTGTCATCCACCATATTCAAGTCTGCCTCTTCACCTGCTTCTCCTCCACCTGCTCCAGCTACTCATCTCTCCTTGCCCACTCTGGTAAGTAACACCTAGGAGCTAGCTGCCTGCTCTGTCTCTCTCTTGGCTCTTAGAACTAACTATTACTATGAAAGTCCTGCTGGTATGTCAGGCAGCTTCTCTCTTCCTACCAGGCACCCATCACATAGAAAGTGATTCCTCTACTTTGTGATTGGGGACATCTCTCTCTCTCTCTCTCTCTCTCTCTCTCTCTCTCTCTCTCTCTCTCTCTCTCTCTCTCTCTCACACACACACACACACACACACACACACACACACACACACACACACATACACACACACACACACACACACACACACAAGTCTCATGATACACTTAAAGATGCCCTGGATTGAATTTTTCACCACTGTATTTACCTTTCTCTCTTATGTCATTGCTTTTCCCCCAACATGCTCTCAGCTCACCATCAGAGCTTGCTGTCTCTTTTGAGGTCCCTTCCATCTCATCCTTTCTTTCCTCCTTGATCCCTCCCTACCTGTCTCTCAGCTAATTCCTGGAACTTGCTTTTTCTTTAGCCACTGTCTCTTCCCATTCAGAATTATACTTGGTAACTCCTCAACTGCCTTCTTTAAACTCTTTCCAACTTAAGTGCAGAAATTTCATTAAAGTCTTAATGTCCTACTTCAAACACCATAGACTCAATACAGTTCAAAATCTCACAAACTAATAACTTCTGCCACAACACAGGCAAATGATCCCCATGCCTCTTATCTCTAATGTTTCTCTTCTCTGAATTTTCAAAACTCTTGTTAACTCTTAGGCCTGTTTGTTCTCTGTCCTTGTCTTATCTCTATGCTTCCTTCATTCTTTGCTTTTCCTAGGGTCTCCCTCTGACAATAAAATTCAGTCATACAGATTCTCATGTGTTTAGGGCATGTATAATATTGAAAATGTTTTATTCTGCTCTATTGTATAAAAAGCTAGCGTTAGAACTATATTATGCTGCTCCCTCTCCAGACTCAGTCTTTTTTATTTTTAAAATTCCCTCCAAAGTATCTATCCTGGATCAAGCAGGCCACATGGCTCTGACAGGAGGAAGAAGAGAATAACATAACAGCCTAAAAGGCACTATGTGCTTTAAAACATCTAAAAGTAACTGTTCCCAATATTTTTTACTGATGCTTATTGCATGGTTCCTTCCTTTTCTTAGTTTTCTTTGCTATCTTTAAAATTTACAAAGTGTAATTATGGATGCTTAACTCTGCACTTTCACTACTTTTATACCTCTATAACTTTTGCAAAAGTAAAAACTTCATCTCAGAATCTATAAGGCCATTGTATAAACTCTCTTTATCTCAGGATTTTAAAATTGAGTATGATTTTTTAAAATTCTACAGAATTTATAACAAAAAATTAACTTAAGACTTTCAACAAAAAAGGTGATGATTAAGAATTCTATACATGGGCAACAATATGCTCTAGAATGTCTGCATGTAACTTCTATTAATCTTTTGTTTAGAAAAATATATCTGTGTGGTAGATCAGATACAGTGCATGATAGGCACCGCCATGAGTTAACACAGAAGCAGAAAGACTCACATGATATATATTCACTTATAATTGGACACGAGCCCAAAAGGGATGTCCCATGAAATTCTTCACTTTCAAGGAGATTGGGATAGATGTGAACACATTCTATTGGGACTCTAGGTGAGAGAAGTATGGGAGAATGGGGTCCCAGAAACCTACAAGAAGAACATCCTGATGGGCAGATCTGGACACAGGGGGTCTGATCAAACTACTGCACCAATCAAGGACAATACATGAAGTAAACATTGAACCCCTAATCTGATCTAGCCAATGGACAGGACATTCTCCACAGTTGTGTGGAGAGTGGGGACTGACTCTGACATGAGCTCTGGTGCCCCATATTTGACCACCTCCCCTTGGTGGGGAGTCCTAATGGCACTCAAAGAAAGAATAATCAGGCTATCAAGATGAGACTTGATAGCCTATGACCATATAGTGTGGGAGGAGGTCCCCCTCGATCTTAGACCTAGAGGAGGGGAATAGGGTGAAAGCGGAAGGGAGGGAGGAACAGGAGCATACAAATGATGGGATAACAATCCAGTTGTAATCTGAATAAATTAATTAAATAAAAATTTAATATATATGTAGCCACTTTATCTTTGCTGACCTTGTTACCTTTAGATATTTGGAGAAACTGAGACATACAAGAAACTGATATTCTGTAAAGGTGCACTATAAAAACTTCAGGAAAATAGGGTTCTTGCCTCTCTATGGGCTCTGCTAACTGTTTAAAGTTTTATTTTGATGTTAAAGAGTCATCTATCAAATTTCAAGTCTCAAACTTAACCAGAATAAAATTGTAAAAATACTAATCTTATATCTTATAGTGTTTAAAGATAATTAAAACAAATAATAGTCAGTCAACTTATGGTTAATCAAGTTCTTTAATATATTCAGAACATGGTAGCTTGTAGTCATGCTAATTGTAATTAATTTACAGGGGAAACTATGTGTATATATTGCTGAATGTGGTATTTAAGGTATTTGATGAAAAATAAAAGGTTTCCCCTGATAGACAGAAATACCAGTTTCTGAAACAGCGTCTTTAAATATCTTCAAAGACAATGGGAAGCAACAGACATGACAAGTGTGATAACACTGACCTTTATGTAAAGAACTTCATGCCTCACACACTGCCAGGACCCTACTACACTGTAGACACTGTTGAGGTGACTGTCCTGCTCTTACTTGCTAAAGTAGGCCAGTCAAGTTCCTCCTTCACTGAAAAGAAAATCTCAGATCTTCTGGATCTGGCATCCAAAGGCTGATGCTGTCCTCTGCAACAGCCAGAAGACTTAATCCTGTGTTCTCAGCCAAGCAAACAAGATCACCATAGAGGATCCCAGAGTTAGAGAAAGAGCAAGATCCATGAGTGAGCTGAGAACCAGTGTACACAGACATATTTCAGGAGCTTGAAGAAGAGGTAGAAGAGGCTCAGAGAAAAGATTTGCAAATAGAAATTCCACCAGAAGGAGGATTCTAATGAAAGAGGTAAGTGTCTTAGCAGAGAGATGCTCTGAATCACAGCAGAGAAGCATACAGCAAATTCCAGTGATCCAAGGAGAGACATATGTCTTTCCACAGATGCCCAAGAAGGCAAAGCAGGTTCCAGGAGTTTGACATTCCTAGTGAGCAAGAAGAGACAAGTGGTGAGAGCTAGGGAATAGGAAGTGCCAATGGCATGGACTTTATAATATGCAGTCAAACATGGTGATTGGAAGAAGCCAGCAGAATAAAATGATCTATACCTTAACTCAAATCAAAAACTTAGTTCTGTTAGGAGAGGGTGAACACCTTGGAAAGGGGTTCCTCTGTGTCCCTCCCAGGAGTTTGGCTCCAGATATGAGTGGAGGAGGAGAGGACAGGATGATAGCATGAACAATGGAGTGTGTAAGAGGTACTTTGATAGTGAGGGATCCTGAAGGGATTATAGGCTGTGATATGCCAATGAGCACCACAGGTAGCCATGTCTCTCCCAACAGCAAAGAAAATTATTACTTTTGGTAACCAGGGACAATTTTTACAAGTTTCTGTGAAATGCTGGTTTTTAATCTAACATCCAGAAATTCTTCTATAATCCAGGTTGGTGTCATCTCTGGATACATTCAGAGACCTAACATCTGATCGTTCTTTTGAAAACTGAGTCTCAGGGTAAATTATATTCACTGGGGCTACAAACTATGGGATTCATGATAGTTAAGAGATGTAGTGTCTGTTTTTTATATTGCTTGTGGTTTTGTGATGGATTATGGGCATTTGGAGTTTGGTTCTTGATTATATATTTTTGTGTGAGTTTTTTGCTCATCATTTGGGTCCCAGATATGGTGGTGAGCCACACATTTTTGGAAAGTCACAAAGGGACAAAGACTGGGGGAGGGAGGCTCTTAACAAAGGCCTATGAGTAGCTACAGAGAAAACCATGATGGCACAACTAGTTTGGTATCTTGGGTAGTGCAGATGGTGGGGGACCAAGGGGAGTGGCTTCTTACGAGAATGGGTACATAGCTCGAGTGGGAGTTATTTGCTGTTAGGGTCTTATTTAAGACCCTACTTATGTGGAGAGACACCATGATCATGCCAACTCTTATAAAGGAAAACATGTCATTGAGGATGGCTGATAGTTCAGAGGTTTAGTCCATTATCATCACAATGGGAAGCATGGTGGCACACAGGAAGACATGGCCCTAGAGAGGTAGCTGAGAGTTCTACAGTTTGATCAGTAGATAGCAAGAAGAGACAATGAAACTGGGGCCATCTTAAGCATCTGAAACCTCAAAGCCCACCCATATTGAGTGATACACTTCTACCAACAAGGGGTCATTTTCACTCAAACCATCATCCCAAATTAAAGATAGTTGCATAGAAATGTATTTTTGCTGACAGGTTGTATTTTGATATCAAACTGTCATGATCCTGCAACATCAGCATTTTTATGTATAAATTCTCCTAGAAATTGTTCCTCCAGTTTGTTTTATGGGTTCTATTCCAGTCTGTTTGCTATACTTCCTCTGTTTGAATGTTCACATATTCCTGTAGATCAAAAAAAACCCCTCCCCTGTCTTGGAGAATTAGTTTTCTGGGCTTTAATCTGCATCCTTTGCACGAAGGTGCACTGACAGAATCATCAGCAGTGATTTTATTTTTATTTTTCTATGTGTTTTTGTGGCACTAAAGTTGCGCTAAAATATTTGCAGAACATTTACTCTGGATTTGATAATAATCTTGGCTTTATGTTCCTTTATCCATTTAGTGAAAATTATCACCTACTCCTTGTATCCCTATAGAGAGGTGGACACTTATTACATACCAAAAGACATCAGAAAATTGCCTAATGTTCTCAATGGCTTTTTTGTTTTCTAGTTTCAAATCTGTAATGAAGATTGGGTTACAGTCTATATAGGTCTGGTTCTTTTCCTACTGGTCTTAGTAAGACTTGGCATTCCCTCATGTTTTTCATTCATTATTTCCATGATTTCCACTTGTTAGCCTCCCCATACCAGAACTGAAAGCAGCCATTGGTCATGCTTCTGACCAACAAATTCCTACAGAACAGATGAATCTTCATGACAGAAAGATCTTGGGGTTTCTGTCTTAGCCACTGCTATATTGTTGTGAAGAGATGCCATGAGAAAGGAACTTTATAAAAGAAAGCATGTAATTGGGGCCTGGCTTACATTTTCCAAGGGTGAATCCATGACTGTAATGGCTAGCAGCAAAGCAGCAAGCAGACAGACATACTTCTGGAGCAGTAGATGAGAGCTTAGGTCTTTATCCAAAAGTTACAAGCAGAGACAGGGGAGACTGGGTCTGATGTGGCTTGAAAACTCAATGCCTTGTCCAATTAAGTCTTCTCTCACACCATCTAACACTTCTCAAGTCAGTGCCACCGACCGGTGACCACACATTCAGATATATTCATCCTGTGTACTGGAACCCAGATGTAAATCTACCTTAACCACTGCCAACCTCACTGTGGGCACATAGACCCTTGCTGAGACCAGAAGAAAATCATTAATACACTTACAGCATTAGTCTTGGTGGCCAAGGGACTACTGCTTTATTTCATGTATCTCACATGCTTGGTGGGTACCACTATCACTGAGCCAGTTTTCACAGACAGAAATCTGGAACTTTGGAGCCAAACAGAGAGCTGTGCCCCAGTTCCAGAGATTCATGTTTTGATGCATATCACCACCACCTTTGTTTTGAGCCTTGGGGCAACCTTGAGACTGTGAAGTTTATTTTCTGTTTATAAAATTTTAAATTAATTCTTAACATTTTTATATAATGTATTTTAATCATATTCACAACTTCCCAAAACTCCTCTGAGACCCTTTCCTCTTCCCTACTCAGTAAAGTTTGTATTCTGAATGTTTTAAAACCTATGGAATCCATTTTGTGCTGCCCATATGTTCTTTTGTGTTCCCATATCCCTAGAACATGGATAATCTGCTAGAGGCCATCTCCATGAAGAAAAGTCACTCTCTTTCTTCGCACCTACAAATTGCCAGCTGATCCTCAGTGGAGGGGTGGGGCTTCCTTACCAATTTGAGCTTTTGCAGGTTTTGTGCATGTTGTTGCTGTCACAACTTCTGTCAGTTCACCTGTGCATCTGCCCTAATGTATCTACAAAACATTGTTTCTTTGAATCATTCTCTACCCCCAGATCTTATATTATTTCCACAGTGACCCCTGAGCCTTGGTAGAGGAGGTTATAATATACAGGTCTCCACTTGGGCTGGTGCATTCTGCAATCTCTGGGGTGCTCATTTATTATTAATGATGACTAATGGTTTGCTTTATAATGATGCCTCATTGTTTAGTTATTCATTCACCTATGAAGAACATTTTGGCTCTTTCTTGATGTGACAAGCATATTAAGGGCAACAAGCTTTTAGAATGCTTTTGTGACTTTGATATTTGGTCTCATGATTACCTTTGCCAATGGACTTCTGCCTCGCGTACTTGTGTAGAGGTTTATATTAGAGTGTACTTTTAATTCACAGAGTGAATTCTAAGTAGCGTTGCTACTGTATCTAATGAAAATTTCCTAATTTGTATTATTAGAAACTGTCACCTGACTTTATAAGTGCCTGTTGACTTTGGGTTCTGTTCACCATATGTAAGCATTCCTACTGCTCTTTCTCACTAGAGGTTGGTGTTATCAATCTTTTTACATTCCAGTGGGCATACTGTGGTATCTCACTTTGTTTCTTTTAAATTTTCAATTTTGTATTTCAAATCATAAAATACTATCCTATACATACTTGACAACTGTGTATCTTTTTTATTTAACTTTTAATTGGTTCTTTGTGAATTTCACATCATACATCTGAATCCCATTAATTTCCCTGCTCCTTGACACTTACCCTCTGCCATTGAAACCTCTTTTCCCCCCCAAAAGAAAAAAATTTCTTTGTGGAAATCTGTAGCATGTCACAGTGTGACCCACTGTATACCCTTTGTCCACACTTCTTTACTTGCAAATGTTCATTGTAATGAGTCACTGCCCTTGTTCAAGGCCTCTGGACCCCCTATACTATAAAGACTGGAGCCTCACTATGACTTCTCTTGGATACCCTGTTGTTGCCCTGTGTCATGGAGATCCTGCTGCTTTAAATCTGTAGGACCAACCACTTAACATGCTCCAGCAGTTCATAAATCAGATACACTTTAGGGCTGATCAACTCACAGCCATGAACCTGGGCTTGGGTGGTAGCTAAGCTGGTCAGCCTGCCAGCTTTCCCACACCTTTGCTACTAGGGAAAACTCTCCAGAACTCCTCCTTCTAGCTCATCCAGTGCTGCAACTGGGAAGAGGTAGAGCCAGTTCTCTCACTCTCATACCTAGGCGCTAGCTCACACACACACAAATGCCCAGGTGAAGTGCAGGGCCTGCTCTTCCAAGTGCTGCAGCCAGTAAGATGCATGGCCAACTCCCTTGCCTGTCATAGGTGTCAAGGAGTGATGCAGAGGACATCTTTCCTTTCCCATGCCACCACACAGCTGATAAGCAGAAGAGAAAGCTCTCCTGCTCTCATGACCCTGGATCCAGTTCACCTTCAACCCTGACAATTATAAACAGCCCTACTGTGCTTCCTAGGAGAGCTGCAGAGCCCACTCTCCTGAGTGCTGTAGCTGGCAAAGGTCAGGACCTACTCTCCACACACACACCTCCATCCCCTTCCCTGCTTTTTTGCCTTTAGGGCCAGCTCTCCCAGGATGCCCAGGTGAGGGATAGGGTCAGCTCTGATAGCCTTCATATTACAACATGGTCCCTAGTAGCATTCCAGACCACTTTTCAATGGTAACATACTCTCTCTGCTGTGGACCACAGACTCATTGCCATCAATGTCAGCATGATCCAGGACCTCACTATGTCCTTAAGTGGCATAGCCACATACCTCAAGCTGTTCCTCACTGCCCTTGGGTCTCCAGTTCTGCCTCTCTTCATTGTTCATGCATCTTTCTGCTTCTCTTCATCTTCCATCTCTCTATTACTTACTTGCTCATCATAGTGGTGCCTCATCTCAGGAATGCTATGCCCTGTACATGGTATGTAGTACCAGGCAGGGGTCTTCTTTTGTGTGGTTCGTCTGCCCACCCTTTATGGCACAAGACTAAGGTTCATCTCAAGCTTGCTTTACCTGCCTCATCCTCATGACACTGGACTGGGAGTCATCTCAGATCTGGTCTGTCCACCTTGGCCCCATGCCACTGGGAAGGGTGTGTACCTTTTAATATAAATTTTTTAATTATGTGTACGATCCAAGCATGGCGGTACATGTCTTTAATCACTGCACTCTGAGAGGCAGAAGCCAGAGGACTTCTGTGAGTTTGAGACCAGCTGGGCTACAAAGTGAGTTCAGGACAGGCAAGGCTACCCAGAGAAATCCTATCTTGAGAAGAAAAAATAAAAACAAATTATATGTATGTGTCTGTGTAGGGCTATGTGTAAGTGAGTGCAAGTGCATGTAGAAGCCAGAAGAGGGCATTGAGTCCTCTCAGTCTGGAGTTACAGGTTGCTGTGAGTTGCCTTACATGCATGCTTGGAAATAAGCTAAGGTCCTGGGCAAAAGCACTACACACTTTAAACACTGAGCCACATCTTCAAACTGACATCTGAGAACATCACCCCAACATGCTTAGGGTCATACTTTTAGCTTTGGCTGTTAAAAGTTTCACAAAACTTTCCACAAACCACCACACTGAGTAGCAATCAGCAAGTACTAGAACCCTGGTAGAGGAGAAAATTCAACTACATCCAAAGCCCCCCCCCCAGGTATGTTATTTTCCAACTGAAATTTCATTCAAAAAATTACAAGTAGCATGAAGAACAAAAAGATAAAATCAAAAGAAATGAGATGCAATTTTTAGTAATTACATTATAAGAACATAAGTATACAAAAAATAATGAAGGAAAGAAGAAAGAAGTTCTTGTTTTACATGTGGAATTCTGAATTTTCCAAGGAAAGCCTGTTGATCTTTTTCATATTGACAAATTTACAACAAAAATAAGCTTGTATTCAGAGATGATGATTATAAAACTAATTAGATGGGGATATTAGGTGAGATCTGGAGAATGGAATCTAGACATTGTACGCATGTATATATATATTTTTGGAACAAAGCTCTACAAATGAATGTACTGAACTGAGATAAAGAAAATTCCTGTGAGAGGCCCCAACAGACTCTCAAGATTTGTCACATTTGATATACAACTAGAAAAAAATCAGAGAATGAAATAACTGTTGACCCACATTGGGTAGCAAGCTTTGTGTTACTAGGTCACGTGGACAGACCAAAGTTCTTTCCCTCTCACATCCATGTCAGAAGCAATCAATTGTGGAAAGCTACACTTCAGCATCTCCATCACACTTTTCAGAGCTCTCATTGGTAGCTTCCTGTCTACACTCTTCCTTTTGGGAAGATGGGTTTAGATGGTGGATAAGGGTTGGCATACAAACATTCCATCTCCCTCTCAATTATGCATATGAATTCATCAATATCACAGCAGAAGTAACTTCTTGCTCTTCACAATCAGCGGGAACACGGATGACGAGTCACTACAATATTTCTGATGATAGCACAGACCGTAAGCATGGCTCCTGGCTGTAGTATGACCATGGACCCAGAAATGGCCCTCTAAGGCAGCTTTGATCACACATATCAACCAGGCCTCAGTTAGAAGCCTAGGGCACTCAGATCAATATGGCCCACCAGCAACAGTATGGGGACATCAACATGGGTTAAGGCTTGCAGCATAGACCATAGGCATCTGCATGACCCTCGGTAGCAACATGGGCCATAGGCATCATACCAGACCTCAGCTATAGTAGGATCACAACCCTAGACTTAGCTCTTGGCAGCAGCACATGCCCAGATATCACCATGGCCTCAGGTGGTAACACAGGCCACTCACATCAATATGGCCTGTCAGGACCATGGCTTACTGAGATCAACAAGGATTCAGCCTGCAGCACAGACCACAGACAACTGCATGGCCTTTGATGGTAACACAGGCCACAGAAATCAACACAGACCTCAGCTATAGTAGGATCACAACCCTAGACTTAGCTCTTGGCAGCAGCACATGCCCAGATATCACCATGGCCTCAGGTGGTATCACAGGCCACTCACATCAATATGGCCTGTCAGGACCATGGCTTACTGAGATCAACAAGGATTCAGCCTGCAGCACAGACCACAGACAACTGCATGGCCTTTGATGGTAACACAGGCCACAGAAATCAACACAGACCTCAGCTATAGTAGGGCTGGACCAAGACATGGCTCTCAGCTGAAGCATGGCCCCAGACAACACTATGGCCTTAGGTGTCAATGCAGGCCATTTACATCAATATGGTACAAGACAGCAGCAAGGTGTACAAACTATTATCAGCATGGATTTAGGCTACAGCATAGATAAAAACATCTACATGGGCCATAGACATATACACTACTCCTGGTGGGTGAAGTCATTGCTGTCTTGCATAATGTACTTTAAGTCAACCATAATTAAGCAGCCAATGACACAATCTCTTTATTGGTTAACTAATCATCTTTGAAGTAATTAATTGTTTCAATAGTTGACTGCCACTGCTGCATAATCCATTTCTCCACTGGTTCATAACAAAGTTATTCTAAAACTTGGAATGTTATGAAAGACATTTCAATAAACTTGTAAAACTTCATCAGTGGTAAAAATAATATATCTTTGTCCATCATTTTATTTTAATATGTCTTACATGCTTTTATTTTAAAATAATGTCTGCTTACAAAAAAAGGTCTATTTAATTTAAATATCCTACAAGTTGCTGTGTTTCAATCCTCAAAATAGACTATGCATATTTAAGTAGATGTTAATAGAGGTGAACTAACATCTAACAAATATGCAGCTATTTTTCTGTTAGATACAATAATTCACTTAATTTTTAAGTTCTGAGTATGGCGCTTAGGTCATCATATGGTAGTACAGTGTTCTCTTACTGAGCTTCACTTTCATCACTATTCGACACTTTGTGGTTTTTATTCTAATTTTTTTCTGTTCTTATCTAATTTAATTGAGGATTTTATATTACCATATGTGTTCTATCTTGTCATGTACATTAAATTTCTTTTAAATAATTGTTAGTAGGCTGGCGAAGTTGGTTCAGTGAGTAGACACACTTGAATGCAAGTCTGGCCAACTGAGTTCAATCCCTGAATGCCATATAATGATGAGGGAGAAATGATTCCAAAAATTGTCCTCTAGTAAATAGAAAACCACAATAAAAAGACAAATGAAATGATTAAAGCTGTTCTAGACAAGAAAACTGAATTAGAATCAATTAAGAAAACACAAACTGAGAAAATCCTGGAAATGGAAAACCTAGAGAAGAGATCAGGAATCATAGAGGTAGGTATCAACAACAGAATTCAAGAAATGGAGGAGAGAATCTCAGGAGCTGAAGATACAATTGAAAATATTGATACATCTCTCAAAGAAAATACTAAAACAGAAAAATTCATGAAAGAAAATATCCAAGAAATCAAGAACATCATGAAAAGGCATAATCTCAGAATCATAGGAATAGATGAAAAAGATTACAAGATCCAAGGACTAGAAAATATTTTCAAGAAAATCATAGATGAAATCTCCCCAACCTAAAGAAAAAGATGCCATTGAACATACATGATGCCTACAGAACACCAAATAGTCTAGACCAGAAAAGAAATTTCTCCTGACATATAGTAATCAAAACATTAAATCTACAGAACAAAGAAAAGATATTAAAAATAGCAGGGGAAAAGGCAAAGTAACATATAAAGGCAGACCCATCGAAATCATATCTGATTTCTCAACAGAAACAATGAAAACCAGAAAAAATCTGGATGGATGTCATTCAGACACTAAAAGACCACATATGCCAACACAGACTAGTATTATCCAGCAAAACTTTCAACCACCATAGATGGAGAAAACAAGATATTACAGGACAAAACCAAATTCAAACAATATCTATGACCAACTCAGCCCTACAGAAGATACTAGAAGGAAAACTCCAACCCAATGCAGTCTACTACACCCAAGAAAACACAGTATATAAATGACCTTACAATATCAAAACTAAAAGAAAACAGGCACAGCCACACACTCTCACTACAAACTCCACAATAAAAGGAACTAACAATCATTGGTCACTAATATCACTCAACATCAATAGCCTCAACTCCCCAATAAAAAGACACAGACTAACACAGTGGCTGTGGAAACAAGATCCAATATAATTCTAAATTCAAGAAATGCACCTCAGAAACAATGATAGATATTACCTGAGAGTAAAGGGCTGGAAAAGATTTTCCAAGCAAACAGACCCAGGAAACAATGTGGAGTAGCCATCCTAATATCTAATAAAATAGACATTCAACTAAAATTAATGAAGAAAGATAGGCAAGGAAACTTCATTCTCATCAAAGGAAAAATGCACCAACATGACATCGCAATCCTGAACATCTATGCCCCAAATAGAAGGGCACACACATTCATTGAAGAAACTTTTAAAGTTAAATCATACATCAATACCAACACATTAATAGTGGGAGACTTCAACACTCCACTCTCACCAATGGACAGATCATTGAAGCAGGAATTATATAGAGAGAAATAATGAAACTAACAGAGGTCATGAATCAAATGGACCTAAAAGATATCCACAGAACTTTTCACCCAAACACAAAAGAATATACCTTCTTCTCAGCACCTCACAGAACCTTCTCCAAAATTGGCCAGATAGTAAGTGACAATGAAAGCCTCAACAAATACAAGAAATTTCAAATAATCCCCTGCATCTTATCAGATCATCATGGACTAAAGCTGAACTTCAACAGCATTAGAAATATCTAAAAAGCCTACACACACATGAAACTGAACAATGTTCTACACAGTGACAGCTGAATCAGGGATCAAATAAACAAAGAAATTAGGGACTTGCTAGGATTCAATGAAAATAGAGGCACAACATATCCAAACCTTTGGCAGTGCTAAGAGGAAAATTAATAACATTAAATGTCTTCATAAAGAAATTGGAAACATCTCATACAAGCAACATAGTGGAACACCTGAAAACCATAGAAAAAAGAAGCAGACATGCCCAAGAGGATTAGAAGGCTGTAAATAATCAAACTCAGGGATGAAATCAATAAATCAGAAACAAAAAGATCAATTCAAAGAATCAGCAAAACAAAAGGTGCTTCTTTGAGAAAGTCAGCAAGATAGACAAAACCATAGACAAACTAACTAAAAGGCAAAGGCAGAGTATTCAAATAAACAAAATCATAAATGAAAAGGGAGCCAGGGGTCCCACTCAAACTAAGGCACCAGCCAAGGACAATACAGGTGGTAAACTTTAAACCCCTACCCAGATCTAGCCAATGGACAGAACATTCTCCACAGTTGAGTGGAGTATGACTTTGAGTGGGTATGACTTTCACACGTACTCTGGTGCCTCATATTTGACCATGTCCCCTGGAGGGGGAGACCTGGTGGCACTCAGAGGAAGGATAGCAGGTTACCAAGAAGAGACTTTATACCTTATGAGCATATACAGGGGGAGGTAATCCCCCTCAGGAACAGGCATAGGGGAGGGGAATATGGGAAAAATGGGAGAGAGGGAAGAATAGGAGGATACAAGGGATGGGATGACCATTGAGATGTAACAACAATAAATTAATTTAAAAATTTTTAAAAAAGAAAAGGGAGAAAAAACATAGATACCAATGAGATCCAAAGAATCATTTGTTCTTGCTTCAAAAGTCTATATGTCACAAAATTTGAAAATCTAAATGACATAGGCAATTCTCTTGATTAATTATACTTACCAAAGTTGAATCAAGATCAGGTAAGCAAATTAAATAATCCTATGTCCTCTAAGGAAATAGAAGCATTCATAAAACATCTCCCAACCAAAGAGTCCAGGGCCATATGATTGAGCACAGAATTCTACCAGCCCTTCAAAGAACTAATACCAACACTCCTCAAACTATTCCATGAAATAGAAACAGAAGGATTACTACCAAACTTGTTCTATGAAACCACAATCACCTATGCTACACAAAGAATCAACAAAGAAAGAGAATTTCTGACCAATTTTTCTTATGAACATTGATGCAAAAAGACAATACAATACTCCAAAACCAGATCCAACAACACATCAAAAATCCCATCCGGTGTGACCAAGTATGCTTCATCCCAGGCACGCAGTAGTGCTTCAATGTACAGAAATCCATCAATGCAATAAACTATATAAGCAAACTGAAAGAAAAACATAGCCATCTCCTTAAATTCTGAAAAAAACATTTGACAAAATCCAACACCTTTTCATATTAAAAGTCTTAGAGAGATCAGAGAAGCAAAGCACATGCCAAAACATAGAAAAGGCAATATATAGCAAGCCTATAGCCAACATCAAACTAAAATGGAGAGAAACTTAAAGAAATTCCTCTGAAATCAGGGACAAGACATGGCTGTCTACTCTCTCACTCTCAGTATCTCTTCAATATAGTCCTTGAAGTCTTAGCCAGAGCAATAAGACAACTAAAGTAGATCAAGTTAATGCAAATTAGAAAGGAAGAAGTCAAAGTATCACTATTCATAGATGATATGATAGTATACATAGGTGACCCCAAAACTTCTACTACAGAACTCCTAGAGCTGATAAACACCTTCAGCAATGTGGCAGGATACAAAATCAATTCAAAAAATCAGTAACCCTGCTCTATATGAATGACAAATGGCCTGAGGAAGAAATTAAGGAAATTATACCCTTCACAGTAGCCACAAATAATACAAAGTATCTTGGCATAACTCTAACCAAGCAAGTGAAAGACCTATGTGAAATGATTTCAAGAGTCTGAAGAGAGAAATTGAAGAAGATACCAGAAGACGGAAAGATCTCCCATGCTCATAGATTGGGAGAATCAACATAATAAAAAATGGCCATTTTACTAAAAGCAATCTACAGATTCAATGCAATCCCTATCAAAATACCTATGCAATTTTTTACAGACCTAGAAAAGTCAATTTTCAACTTCATATGGAAAAAAATAACTAAAACAATCCTGTATAATAAAAGACCATGCAAAGGAATACCTGTCCCTGATCTCAAGCTGTACTCTGGAGCAACAGTAATAAAAATGGCATGGAACTCGCATAGAAATAGGCTGGTTGATCAATGAAATCAAATTTAAGAACTAGACATAAATCCACATACCTATGGATACTTCATTTTTTACAAAGAAGCCAAATCCATACAATGGAAAAAAGATAGCATCTTCAGCAAAAGGTGCTTGTTTAACTGGACATCTACATGTAGAAAATACAAATAGACCTATATTTATCACCCTGGACAAAACTAAAGTCCAAGTGGATTAAATATCTCAACATAAAACCAGAAACACTAAATCTCTTAAGAAAACATGGGGAAGACCCTTGAACTCATTGGCACAGTAGACAACTTCCTGAACAGTACACCAATAGCTCAGGCTTGAAGATCAACAATTAATAAATGGAACCCCATAAAGCTGAAAAGCTTCTATAATGCAAAAGACACTGTCAACAGAACAAAGCAACAGCCTATATATTGAGAAAGGATCTTCACCAACCCTACATAAAACAAAGGGCTAATATCCAAAATATATAAAGAACTCAAGAAATTAAATGCCAACAAACCAAATAATACAATTAAAAAATGGGGACAGAGCTAAACAGAATTCTCAAAAGAAGAATATGGAATGGCAGGGAACCTCTAAAAAAAGGGCCATGTCATTAGGGAAATGCTATCAAAATGGCTCTGAGATTCCATCTTTCACTTATCAGAATAGCTAAAATAAAAACTCAAGTGACAGCACATGCTGGCGATGATGGGAGAAAGGAGAACACTCCTTCATTTCTGGTAGGAGTGCAGACTTATACACTTTAGAAATCATTCTGGTGTTTTCTCAGAAAATTGGGAATAGTACTACCTCAAAATCCAGCTATACCACTTCTGGTCATATACTCAAAAGTTGGTCCTCCATACAACAAGAATATTTGCTTAACTATGTTCATAGTAGCCTTATTCATAATAGTCAGAATCTGGAAATGATCTAGATGTCCCTCAACTAAAGAATATATGAAGATACTGTGGTACATTTACACAATGTAATACTATTCAGCTATTAAAAACAAGGAAATCTTGAAATTTGCAAGCAAATGGATGGAACCAGAAAGGATCATCTTGAGTGAGGTAACACAGACCCAGAAAGACAGGTATGGTATAAACTCACTTATAAGTGGATATTAGCCCTAAATAGATCTTCTTTGAGAGACTCCACCCAGCAGGGAATTGGAATTTGATGCCGGGACTCACAGCTGGACTCTGGGCAGAGTGCTAAGAGTGTTAGGGAAGAGTGATGGGATGGAAGGTCCAGGAGGGAGCAGGTGCTCCACTGGGAGACCATCAAGACCCACAGATCTGGACATAGGGATGTGGGGGGCTGCACAAACTGATATACCAACCAAGGACAATGCATGCAGAGAACCAAGACCCTCTATTCATATGTAGCTGATGGATAGCTGATTCTCCACATGGAAAAGGTGAGAGGAGGGACTTCTGCTGAACCTCTGACATGCACTTTGTTACCCACAATTTAGTCACTGCCCCTAGACAAGATAGCCTTGTGGGCACACAGAGGAAGGGGATGAGAGCCTTCACTATCAGAGGCCTAGGTGAGAAGAATAGGGCAGAAGGGGGAGGGAGGGTGGGAATGGAAAGGTAAGAGTATGCAAATAACAATCTGGATGTAATGAGAATAAATTATAATAATAATAATAATAAATAATTGCGCTCTAACTTTGACATGTGCACCATGCCTATGCATTCTAGTACTCATGCGTATAACATAAAAAACCAGAAAATTTTAATATCATTTATTCTGTACCCTAAGTTTGCAATGTGCATTTGCAGTTAATATACGCCAGGTTTGAGCAGTATTGTTGGCTTAATACGATCCCTAGATGATTCTTATCTCCTCATAGACACATAAAGTTAAATGGCTATTCACATTAAAAACTATAGTCATATACCAAGCTTCAGCTTAGAAAACAAGGTATAGGACCAGAGTACCTGATTTTAGTATG
Organism: Acomys russatus; assembly: GCF_903995435.1. Classification (NCBI taxonomy): domain Eukaryota; kingdom Metazoa; phylum Chordata; class Mammalia; order Rodentia; family Muridae; genus Acomys; species Acomys russatus. Next base: position 7,477,692 of record NC_067143.1, on the reverse strand, counting down.
ACTAAAATTAGGACACTTTTAAGGATAAAACAGTAAAGGGTTACCTCTATTATCTTTCCCAAACTCCAAGTTGTATCGTGTGGATAGAGACACCTCCTGTGTGGGAATAAAAAGAGAATAAAGTCCAGATGTACTATTAGAATATCAATACCAGACTTACCATGTGAACTTACTGCTAGACAGAGCCCCCAGATCCTACATCCAAGCCAATATTGATGACAGAGGTGGGTACTTTAATGGCATTAGCTAAATGGAAAAATGTCTTCCTCCATTACCCATCCTCTAGCTTGGAATGCTGAGAGACATCACCTCCTATGGAGAAGGAATGGAGGACTTTGCTTATAATTCAGTGTAAAACTCTGCAAAATAGGCTTTGGAACCAGTATAAGCTAGAAAGAAAAACAGCAACAGAGTTGCTAGGCATGTCCCACATCAAATTGAGAACTGTGCACACATTGAAAAGATGTCAGTCCACTACAGCTTTGCCAGTTTTAGTGTAGCCACTTGCTCCCTTTCTGAGACAGTACATAATCCTATGGCCTTGAGATGCACATACACACTAACTTAGTCTTACTGCCCAAGAACTTTCTCTTTCACTTATCCTCCAACCTTATGTAGCCCATCTGTGACAAAGCCAATGTTCATAGATGGAACTTTAGAACTGCCTTTGACTAATAAGAGAATTTTGTGCAACTGTCATAGAATCACATTTTGACCCACAAAACAAGGAAGGCTAGTATGGGCTTTGGAACTTTCCAAAACTTTGAGGATCCATAGAGCTGTAAATACTCAGTGCAACCAGTCAGAGTGTAATCTTAGGTATCCATGGAGCTGCCTTCACTAATAGTACTTCACTCTGTATCTTGGAGTAAACCCCTCTACTAAGACAATACAGGGAAGAGAGCAGAGAAATTTTCCTGGAACTTAGTGTTGAGAAGGTTAAACCTTACACTGAGAAGACCTCCAATAAAGTGCAAAAATAAAATCTCCAGAACCCAAATTATAACAGGAGGATACAAAGCTCAATCTATATAATAAAATTTCCAAGGTTTATTAGGCTCATTATAACACTAATTTAGTCACTGTTCTTTTACTGTGAATATTACAGTGACCAAGGGAAATCTTGTAAGGCAACTCCTATAAGGGAAAGCAATTAATTGGGCTGGTTTACAGCTTCATAGGCTTAGCACATTACCATCGCAGTAGGAAGACAGGGTGCTGGAAAAGTAGCTAACAGTGTTATGTCCAGAAACAGGAAGCAGGAAGAAAGAGATACTGGCCAGGTTTTGGCCTTTAGAAACTTCAAAGATACCCTTATTCCAACAAGGTCAAGGGCACTTCATCAAGCAGTGCCACTCCCTAATAACTAAACACTCAAATGTAAGACCCAACAGGGGCCATTCTTACTCAAACCATTACAATCAGTAACAAGTCTTTCTGTTTTGGGTAGGTTTTTTGTTTGTTTGTTTGTTTGTTTGTTTGTTTGTTTTTGTCAACTTGACACAAGCTAGAGTCATTTGGGAGGAGAGAACCTCAGTTGAGAACATATCTCCATATAATTGCCTGAATGCAAATATATGGGGATATTTAATTGATTAATTGTTGATATGGGAATGCCCAGCCCACTGTGTGTGGGGTGACCTCTGGGAAGGTGGCCCCGGGGTATATAAGAATGCAAGGTGAACAATCCATGGAGAGAAAAACAATAAGCAACATTCCTCCCATGGTCTGTGCTACAGTTCCTGCGTTCAGGAACCTCGAGAACCTCCAGAACCTGCCTTCCTACCTTGCGTTCCCTACCCGATTTCCCTCTATTATGAACTGTGAAGCAGAAGTATAAGCTTAAGAAAACCCTTCTTCCCCTAGTTTCTCTGTGTCATAGTGGTTATCACAGGAGCAGGAGGCAAAACGAGGAGATATATTAGCAAATAATGAAATATCCACAAGAAAATATTTTTAGAAAGAAAAAAAACACAAGACAAAACAAAAAGAAAATCTCAAAGAAACACTCAGTACCACATGGTCTCATTGCTGACTTCTACCTGACATTTAAGGTAGCACTAATATGAATTCTATGAATTCTACAAAGGAGTATCTTTAAAGAAAACACATGCAAAAACAATCCTACTGAACCCTGTTGATATTATTCACTGTAATAAAGAGGGCTTCATTGCGGTGATGCAATGGTGCTTTAAAAATACTCATCAAGAAATACATTTTATTAGTTTTTAATCACTCAAATGAAATGTATGGTATGCATAGTGGCCTGGATCTGATCCCAGCACTTAGAAGTTGAAGACTGGGTCCCCTCCAGACACAATGGTTAGCTAGAGTAGCTAAGTGCATCCATTTGGTATCCATTTGAAAGACTTTATCTCCATATATAAGGTGGACAATCATAAACAAAGATACATGATATCAAATTCTAGCCTTCCCATATATTTGCATGGGTATAGGGCCAGCTACCAGAGCACAGGCACCCTACCAGTGGCCATATCCCATAACGATAATAATTCTCTCTCTTCCATCACCCGTCAATACTAATAGCTCCTTAGTAAAGTGCCAGGACTGGCGGTCAAGTACTTCACCAGTATTAGAATTGGGGCTGGCTTGACCTTATGTAGATAAGCCCAGAGGCTGTGAATTTATGAGTGTAATAACCATGTAATGTCCAGAAGGCAGTATTCCACATCACTCCACCCACACTCTATCCCTTACATTCTTTCCATATCCTCTTCCCCCATATGCTCTGTGCCTTAGTGTAGCATGTTGGATAGATATCAAGTGTAAGGCTGAGCACTGTCTCTTATTCTCTTAACTATCTAGTTATGCATCTGACCATTGACTGTTTCCATTGGAAAAAAAAAAGATTCTCTGGACAAGATTCAGATAAGATCATGTCTATGGACATAAATGTAAAATAATTAGAGGACAATTTGACAGCATGACTACTTATCAAAATAACAGTAGCAGGTTCTACTCTAGGGTCTATGATATGACCAGATATGGACTTTTTTATAGAATTGATACCAGGCACAAAATTACCTCCTATGACTTAGGTATCAAACCAGTCAAAGTCAGTTAACTACCATGTAATGGTCATGCCATTATGTATCCTTGGCCACATCTTGCATTGTATGCCAGAGTTTCAACATGCTAAGCCAAAATGCACATGCTGTGCAATTCATCAGACTTGCTCTTATCTTTATACAAGTTTATTTCAACATTAGGTTTTGCAAACATGTGGTTAGGTCTGATACCCAAATAAGACAACAACATGTAAGGTTTGTGGTAGGATGTTTCTTGTGGTTTGCATTTCTCAAGTCCTCCAGTAGACACTCAGGTCAAACCCTTTCATTTCCTCTCTACTTGCCTCTTGAAACTGTTTGGTGGGTGCTCTAAGCCCTCATGGTGGGTTTCCAATGGGATTTACAATGTAAATTAATGTGTTCATTTAAATGTTGCATCTCTTCTTAATTTTCTGCAATTTATTTTAATCATAGAATAAGTAAGAGAGCATGATGTTTAAAAGATGACTAAGGTACAATTTTTCTGTGTGGGGAGTGAAAGGCATATTTATATGATTCAAAATAATCAAGACATATGTTAATAGTTTTGCAAGTTACTCTATGCCCCCTCTACTTACTACTTATGCTCCTAGAGAAAAATACTGCTTCTGCTTTCTTTACCAGCCATCAACTTTGTCTGGATCTTCTTATACATTTAGAAACAATGTGTGAAGTTTTGAATCCTAGCATCCTTTGCTCAGTCTCCTGTTTTGAATGCATCTGTTTCATTCATTCCTTCTATCAGTGTTATAAAGCTCTATAGTTTTACCATAGGTAACCATTTCATATTGATTTATTGGCTATTTTAAATGTTTTCATTGAAGAAATTTTCTGATGCATGCTTTCTCTTCTTAGATATATTGTATCACACAATGATGTACCCCCTGTTATATAAAGAACTGATTGACTGTTTTCTAATATGGTTGTACTTATTCCCAACGAAGCATGAGAGCTCCAGTTGCTGCACATGCTCTGGACACTTGTGATATGCTGAGTCTTGTTGTTTTTAATTATATCTGTATTATCAGTATGATCAGTACGCCCAGCTAGCAATCAGTTAAGACAGTGACACTTGTTATATCTTAAAATACCTTAGGTACACTGAGGCATGGCAGACATTAATCCTCTAAACTACTTCCCATAGTGGTGCAGGTATGAGGAACCTGCCCCAATCCTATGCCATCTGCTTCTAATAACGTCCATCAAGCTACCTCCAATCTATAAGCCCAAATACTTGTTAATGTTCTTCATCTGGGCCAAATCTCCATCTAGGCCAGCCACGTGTTTCTCTTCCTTCTAACCCATGGTGGCCTTCTCCTCCCTTCTTGGGACCCTCTGGTCTCTCTTCTCCTTCCTCCTCATGGTGGTCTTTCTTCTTCTTACCAATATTTATCTATCTATCTATCTATCTATCTATCTATCTATCTATCTCTATCTACCTTGGCAACACCTCTATCTACTCTGCGCTGCCCAGGTAGGATGGCTTTTTATTAATTAGCATCAAAATACATCAGGCCACCCCCCAACAGAGTCTTTTCCATTTTAAACACTTTAATTAATGTGTTTTGCTTCACATTTCCCTAGTGACTTCTGTCAGTGATTGCAACCAACATGTCATTTTGAGGCCAGTACATCCTAATGCCTGCCCTTCTCCAACTCCAGTCTTTTACACCCTTCCCAACCCATCTGTAATGCTCCTTGGCCTTGGGTGTGTTGATATAATTGTTGTATTTAGGGTTAAACCTTTGACAGTCATTTATTCTCAACACTTTGAACATAGGTGAGTCTCTGCTTAATTGTTGCCAAAAAGCTGTCAGCAAAAAGAAAATTCTCAGACCCAGGCTGAGAGAAGCACTAGTCTATGGATACTAACATATGTGTTTCAGAGGTAGTTTGGCTACATGTCTATTTAGCAAACATCCACAGTATACCCCCAACAAACCTATGACTTCTCTAAACATAAGTTTATGACCAAGTATGCAGTATCAAGTATGTGTACACTTCTGTAGAGTAAGCCTGAAATACAATCAGAGGGTGGTTGGTTAGCCCACAACAGTTATGACACTAGTGCACATCTTTCATGGCACATTGGAATTGTTCTATATGTGGTATATAGATAGAAAAGACAGTGATGATGTCTTTCACCCATGACCTGATTTTATCTCTCAGAACTGTGAACACTAATCAATACAAAGGAAACTTCCAGATCAGTTTCAGATAGAATTGCCTGAGTCATGTACCTATAATATTTAGTATCTTTAGCTATAAGATCTCACCATCTAGCTCTGGCAGGTGAAGGATAGCAGTGCAATAACCTCTATTGTTATGAGAGTCTCTAAAGGCTGCTTGGCAAACAACTCATAGGTATGTACATTCTTTTCCTCATCTGTAGCACTTATGCATAATTTCTCCTGTTATTGATATGCATATGTCCTAATGTGCTCATTAAAATTAGTGACCAGGGAGGATACAAGATGGCAGAGCTGAATACACACCTTGTTTGACAGGCAGAACAGCAGTGGTTGTACAGCCACCTATGGACTGAATTGAGAACTAAAAAACACCTGAGCTGTTGTACCCCAGGTGAGAGGATGCAAATTGTGCAGAATATTGGTGGGTCTGGCCTGAGGCTACCTGGCTAACCCACAGAAAGCTCCCCAGTCCCTGCAGGCACCAGCACACTCCAGAGACTGGCCGTGGCTCCCCTAGCAGAAGCACAGTTTCTGGCATTCATGACCCAGAAACAGCTATAGAATGCAGGAACTCAAGCATTTGGGGCTTTCTGGACCACAGAAGTCCCCACAGCCTAGAAAACAAATGGACCTGTTTTCAGGTCACCAAGCCAATTCATAGAAAGCTCTCTGGTCCCTGCAGGCATGCTCATGCTCCAGGATCTGACCATGGATTACTATGAAGGAGCAAAACTTTGACTACTGAAGCCCAAAGAGAATTGTGGGCTCCTAAAGCACTAAGGTCACACATTGCCCTCCAACTCCTGGAGGCAAGCAGGCCCACCGAACAACTCTCTGCTTGGATATCTTTCTGCCCACTCCCCAGCACACCTGGCTTACAGTCAGGGAGCCAAGAGAGAAGTGGCCTCAACAGAGGTGTCTGGTCTCCCTGGGTCATAAACAGAAAGCCATCAGAGACAGGGATCTTATCAGAAGTGAGTAAAGTGCAGGCCCTAAGTCCCATTGTCAATATCTACACCCAAACTCTAGGGTCATCAGAGACGACCAAAACAGCTAACATCACAATGGGAAGAGGTCAGAGTAAGGACACAAGCAACAACTCCCAGGATCACTTGATAACACCAGAAACCAGCATTCCCACCACCAGAGCAAGCCATGTAGATACTATCACATCCAAAGTATGGGAGAAAGATTTCAAATCTGCGCTTATGAAAATAATAGAGACCTTAAAGGAGGAAGATAAATCCCTCAATTCTTAGAACAGGAATACACAAAGAAAGGGATGAAAAAAATTGAACAAATCTCTTAAAGAAATTAGCAAAACAAAACCACAGTTGAGTGGAGAGTGGAATATGACTTTCTCACATACTCTGGTGCCTCATATTTGACCATGTGCCCTGGAGGGGGAGACCTGGTGGCACTCAGAGGAAGGACAGCAGGTTGCCAAGAAGAGACTTGATACCCTATAAGCCTATACAGGGGGAGGTAATCCCCCTCAGGAACAGTCACAGGGGAGGGGAATAATGAGAAAATGGGGGGAGGGAAGAATGGGAGGATACAAGGGATGGGATAAACATTGAAATGTAACAAGAATAAATTAATAAAAAAATTTAAAAAAAGAAATTAGCAAAAGACAGAAAGCTACAATCAAACAGGAAAAGGAAATGAATAAAAAAGATTCAGGACCTGAAAATGGAGATAGAAGCAATAAAGAAGACACAATCTGATACATTCCTGGAAATGGAAAACCTAGGGAAGAGGACAGGATCTACAGATGCAAGCATCACCAACAGGATACAAGAGATGGAAGAGAGAATCTTGAGGATAAAAGACATGATAGAGGAAATGGATACAACAGTCAAAGTAAATGCTAAATCTAAAAAGCTCCTTACTCAGACATTCAAAAAAATCTGGGACACTATGAATGGGACAAATCTGAAAATAATAGGAATAGGAAAAGAAAGACTCCCAGCACCAAGACCCAGAAAATATTTTCCAAAATAACCATAGACAAAAGTGTCCTCAACTTAAAGACATAAATGCCCATAAATGTACAAGAAGCCTACAGAACTCCAAATAGGTTTCACCAGAAAAGAAAATCCTCCTGCAACATAATAATCAAAACACTAAATGTACATAATAAAGAAAGAATATTAAAAACTGTAAGAGGAAAAAGGCCAAGTTACATACAAAGGCAAACCTATCAGAATTACAACACACTTCTCAACAGAAACATTGAAGGCAAGAGGGGTCTAGAAAGATGTCATTCAGACACTAAAAGACCGTGGATGCCAACCCTGACTACTATACCCAGCAAAACTTTCAATCACCATAGATGGAGAAAACAAGATATTCCATGACAAAATGAAGTTTAAACTATATGTGACCATAAATCCATCCCTACAGAAGATAGTAGAGGGAAAACTCTAACCCATAGAGGCTAACTTTTACAAGGTAATTTTTCCAAGGTAATCAAAGGAAATAAATAACCCCACATCCACAAAACCAAAAGAAAGAAAACACACACTCTACCACCACCACCATCAAAAAACAGAAACCAATAACCACTGGTAATTAACATCTCTCAGCATCAATGGCCTCAGCTTCCCAATAAAGAGACACAGGCTAACAGAGTGGATGTAAAAACAACCCATCATTCTGCTGCATACAAGAAACACACCTCAGAAATAAAAATAGACATTACCTTAGAGTAAAGGGCTGTAAAATGGTATTCCAAGCATATATACTCAAGAAGCAAGCTGAAGTAGCCATTCTAGTATCTGATAAAACAGACTTTCAACCAAAACTAATCAAAACAGATGGGAAGGATACTTCATTCTCATCAAAAGAAAAACACACCAAGAGGATGTGCACCAAATACAGGAGCACCCACATTCATAAAAGAAGCATTGCTAAAGCTTAAATCACACATCAAACCACACACAATAATAGTGGGAGACTTCAAAATCCCACTATACCAAATAAACAGAATATCAAGATAGAAAATAAATGGAGAAATTATGAAACTAATAGATGCTATGAATCAAATGAACCTAACTGATATCTTGGAAATTTTCACCCAAACACAAAAGAATACACCTTCTTCTCAGCAGCTCATAGAATATTCTCCAAAATTGAACATATTCTTGGTCACAAAGCAACCTCAATGGATACAAATAGATCAAAATAATCCCTTGCATCTTATCAGACCACCATGGAGTATAGCTGTAATTCAACAACAACAGAAAGGCTACAAAATCATGGAAACAACAACTCCCTAATCAATGACATCTGGGTAAGGGATAAAATTTTTAAAAAGAAATTAAAAACTTCCTAGAAGTCAATGAAAATGAAGGAACAACATATTCAAACTAATGGGACACAATGAAGGCTGTGCTGAGAGGAAAGTTCATAGCACTAAGTGCCTTTATTTAGAAACTGGAGAGGTCCCACACTAGTACCTTAACAGCACACCTGAAAGCTCTAGAACAAAAGGAATTAGGCATACCAAAGAAGAGTAGATGGCTTGAAATCATCAAACTCAGGGCAGAAGTCAATAAATTAGAAACAAAGAGAACACTTCAAAGAATCAACAAAACCAAGAGTTGGTTCTTTGAGAAAATAAATAAGATAGACAAACCCTTAGCCAAATGAACTATAAGGTGGACATGGAGAATTCAAATCAACAAAATCAGAAATGAAAAGGGAGATGTAAACACAGATGCTGAGGAAATCCAAAGAATCATTACATCTTACTTCAAAAACCTATATGCCACAAAATTTAAAAATCTAAATGAAACAATTTTCTTGTTAGCTACCATAAAACCAGACACACTAAATTTGTTAAAAGAAAAAGTAGGGAAGAGTCATGAACTCATTGGTGCCAGAGACAACTTCCTGAACAGAACACCAACAGACCAGGCACTAAGGTCAAAAATTAATAAATGGGACCTCATGAAACTAAAAAGCTTCTGTAAGGCAAAGAACACAGTCAACCGAACAAAACAACAGCCTACAGACTGGGAAAAGATCTTCACCAACCCTACATCTGACAAAAGGCTAATATCCAAAATATATTTTTAAAAAACTCAAGAAATTAAACACCACCAAACCAAATAACCCAATTTAAAAAATTGAATAAAGAGCTAAATAGAGAATGCTCAACAGAGGAATACCAAATGACTGAGAAACATTTTTTAAAATGCTCAACATCCTTAGTCATCAGAGAAATTTAAACCAAAATGGCTCTGATATTCCATCTTACACCTACCAGAATGGCTAAGATAAAAAATTCAACTGACAGCAAATGCTGGTGAGGATGTAGAAACAGGGGAACACTTCTTCATTTCTGGTGGGAGTGAAAACTTGTACAACCACTTTGGAAAGCAATCTGGTGCTTTTTCAGAAAATTGGGAATAGTGCTACCTAAAGACCCAGCTATTCCTGGTCATGTACCCAAAGGAAGTGCCACCATACAACAAGGACATTTGCTCAATTATGTTCATAGAAGCTTTATTCATAATATCCCGAATCTGGAAACAACTAAGATATCCCTCAACTGAAGAATGGATAAGGAAACTCTGGTACAGTTACACAATGGAACACTATTCAACTATCAAAAACAAGGAAAATTTGAAATTTGTAGGCAACTGAGTGAAACTAGAAACGATCATCTTGAGTGAGGTATCACAGACCCAGAGAGACACACATGGTATATACTCACTTATGAGTGGGTAATAGCCCAAGATAGATGTCCTCTGAGAGACTTCACATTGTGGAGGATTGGGATGAATACTTACACATACCACCAGACTCACAGTGAAGAACTGTGAATTGTATGAAAGAGTTGAGGCATGGAAAGATTGGGGTTGGAGGCAGCTGTCAGGAGCTCCACAGGTAGACTATCAAAACAGGCAGATCTGGACCCAGGGGGGCCTGCACAAACTGAGGCACCAACCAAGGACATTGCAAGCAGGGGACCGAGACACACCACCTCCTATTCAGATTATCCAAAGTAAGGCTCATTCTCCACATCTTGTAGGGAAACAGCGGACTACCTCTGCCAAGAACTCTGGTACCTATGATTTGATCTCTATGATCTCTGCCCCTTAGGGGAGAGGTCCTATGGGAACACAGAAGAAAGTGATGCAGGCTATCCAGATGGCACCTGATAGGCTGTAGTCAGAGTGTGAGGGAGGAGAACTCCACCAATCAGAAGTGTAGGGAAGGAGTATATAGCAGAAAAAGAAGGGAGCAAGGGAGGGTGGGAACAAGAGTGGGAGAAAATTACAATCAGGATGTAATGTGAATAAATTACTTTTAAAAAATTAGTGACCAAATACTAAAAATTAATTGTAAATTGAAGATCAGTGACCATTGTGCTTCATTTTGTGTTTTACAGTTCACTGGGTTTTGACAAATGTAAGATGGCATTATATACCATTACAGTGATTTGTGGAATGTTTCTAATTATCTAATATGCCTAAGACTGTATCCATTCTTTCCTCTCACTACAGAGCCTCGGCAAATCACTGATCTTTAACTATGTAGTTTCTGTTTTTCCAATTTTTCATTTAGTATTGAAGTCATGAATGTGTAGATTTTCTTAGACTGTCCCCTTCATTTCAATAATGTGCATTTAAAGTCCTTCTGTATATTTTCATAGCTTGATGACCCATTTATTTAAATTTATAGATAATAATTTACATTATGTATGCTTATCAGATTATCTATTCAGTTACGAAGACTATCTTGGTTGCTTTTAAGTTTGAGCAGCCACAGTGGAAACAACCATTACCTCTGTTTTCAAATGTAGTTAAGTTTTCAACTCACTGGGCATATAATTAGCACTTTGCTTGTAAGATGCTTTGATAGGACCATGTTCAGCACTGTAAGAAATGCTGGGATTGTCTTCTAAAGCAGAATACCATTCTGCATTCACCAGTACAGTGTGAGTGCTCCTGTACTGCATGCCTTCTCCAGAGCTTAATGCCTGCAGTGTTTGGGGGTGTTAGTCATTCTGGTGAATAGTGGCAGTATCTCTTGTTTTGTGATATACACTTCCCTCTGCTTATCACAACTACAGTCACATGCTTATTTGCAAGGGCTCTACCACAGAGCATCATATGTGTGGAGGCTTACTGACCCTACTGATCTTAAAGAATAAGGTTTGGTTTCAATGATTTTCTCTAGTGACTTCCTAGTTACTGTTGTAAGTTTTAAATATTTTTTTCTTCTGTTAAGTTTGTATTCAAAGTTCACTGATAACTTCTGAGGGTGTGTCATTTCTTTCCTTCCTAGTATGAGTAATTTTTATCTTTCCTCTTTTTGCTTAGCTTGATAAAAGGCTTATTTCTTCTGTTCATCTTTTCAAAGAAAATGTTTTGGACTTCCTGATTTTATATACTGGTTCCTGTTTCAGTTGCGTTGCTATTTCCTGTCTTCAGCACATTTTTACCTGTTTACTTTGACCTCAATTGATTGAAGTTTTGTTGATTTTAGATTTTTATTACAACCCACCAAAAATAAAATCTATCTCTCTCTCTCTCTCTCTCTCTCTCTCTCTCTCTCTCTCTCTCTCTCTCTCTCTCTCTCTCTCTCTCCCCTCTCTCTCTCTTCCCTCTCTCTCTCTCTCTGTCCATCCCTCCCTCCCTCCCTCCCTCTCTGTCTCTCCCTTCCTCACTTCTTCTCCTTCTTTAATTCACTCTATTTTTCTTTCTTAAGTAAATAGATTTATTACAATGCCTTGGTTAATTCTGATTTTTTAAAAATATTTCTCTTGACATTTCATCTTTAACCCTTGTTATACAAATAGTTTGCACCTTAGTGTCTAAGAATTTTGAGTTTTTTCTTTTTGTTAGTAATATGTTTGGTTTCTGGTAATAATTTCAAAAAATTCTCAATCAATTTTATTTCAATATTTCTTTTGTCCCTTTCTCTTTGCTTCAATTTGCTCTTCTAATTGTGTATGATTATGGTTGTTGCAATTGAATGGCATTGCATATATTCTTGTTTACATGTAGCTTTTCTCCTCTTTTCCATTTGAAAGTTTTTTGTTTTATTCTGTTAATGAACCTGTAGCTTCAAGTGTGTGTTTTGTCTTTTCTAACTGTGTAGTTTTACACTCTTCATTAGTATCCTTTGTGTTTGGTACAGTGTCTTGATACTGGCATTTCCTCTCCAAGTCCCCAGCTCTACACATTCATATTAGAACTGTGATTTCATATTTTCTATGAAAACATGTACCATTTTAATGTACACGTATTTAAAAATATCCTTTCTGAAAGTTCCATATTATCTACTATACCTTGAACTTTCAGAGCTCATAACTTTATCATTTTGTTAATAGAAATGGAATGAAAATGTAAGTTTTCAATTAACATCTATAATTACAACATGTAAAGTAGTTGGATGAACACTTGGGACCAGATTTTAAAATCTCAAGAATAGAAATCAAGATGTTTTATTTAATATTTATCTGTGCCATTGGGATAAAAGACATTATGTAATACTAGTATAATAATAGATATGTATGGGTCCAGCTTCCCTTGGATCTTTTCTTATTTGAATAACTAGGAGAGGACAGTGTGCTAGTTGCACAAGCTCCCAGCACTAGTTTATAGTGTTTAACATTAGAGTCATCTGGTGGAAAGAAGTTTAGATACAATAAGCCCTACTACAAAAGGGAAGCCATAGGGTTGGTGTAAGGAGAAGACAAAAGATAGCACTTGTCATACCAAATGTTAAGAGTCATCTCACAAAGAACATCACTGAAAGGAGTGACATCTATTTCCCAATAGTTCTATGTACAGGAAACCTCAGCCTCTCTATCATTTGATACGATGTCTTCAAGCCACAGTCTTCACTCTTGGTGGACACCTTTCTAGGACAGAGACGTCTGTGATATTGACAGGTAACTCAGGAGTCTCTTCCCTTTGAAACAGATCATCTTACCACCTCCATCAAGAAAAATGTTGGAAAGGTAAGATTTTTTCAGGAACTTACTCTTGAAGTTGTTTTTTCTTTTCCTAAAGCAGGATCTTCTAACTTCACCTTTAGTAGGAAATTTCAAGGAACCTCAGATGCTCCTCCATAAACAGGAAACTACTGGGTCCCTTGGCAGCTTTGTGGGCCTTCAGACTTGAATATGGGATATTTGAAGAACAACGTTTACTGCTTACCTCCCCTCCAATTCTTCTCCTATGATACTATTTCTTCCCCCTCCCATCTCCACATGCATTTATAAAAGAAAAACACTGAATACACTTAGTACTGCCTATATGTGTATAGGTATAGGACCATCTACTATAGCATATAGATAGATAGATAGATAGATAGATAGATAGATAGATAGATATTGACTTTTAGTGAGTGATCCATCTTCTTGACTTTTTCTTCTAGTCTTAACTCTCTGATTTTTGACAGGATCCATTCTGTTGTTGAAGCTTTCCACTGCTGAGGGCTTTACTTGCCAATTGATTTTCTCACTTCCAGGGTCACTTCTGTTTTGCTTTTCTTTAGCAATTCTGTCTCTTTTATTCAACTCTGTTTTTGTATCTTGGATTGACTTCTGCATTTTGTCCACTTTTTTGTGACTCTTGGAGCACGGTCATACTCCTTTTAACTTGTAAAAACACATTTAAGATCATTTTTTTAAATTCTTTGTCTAGAATACATTCCATGTCCTTCCCATTGGGGTACATTTCTATGGAGTTATTAATTTGTGTTACTTTTTTCTGTGCTGGGGATTGCTCATCTGAAATAGTTTGTTAGCTGTTCCTTCTTTCTTTCCTTCCTTCCTTCTTTTCTCTGTAAATCATTTTCAGTGTATGTGTGTACAATGTTCAGAAGAGTATTAAGTGGTGAGACTTGGTTTTCACTTATAGAACTTGTACTGAGGGCTATGGGCTCTATCCCAAGTCTCCTTTGAGAGAGCATTACTGTCTTGCAAACAGATAAATACTATCAAGGCGTTATCATAACCCTTGCTAGTCTTGTCCTCTGTTTCCTTATGATGTGCTTCTCCAAGCCTGCTTGCTCTACTATCAGTAGGTTCTGGTCAATTGGTAGTTATGGGCAGGTAAGCTTGGGAAGCTGGTAGTGTGTTCAGGAGGCCTACGTGGGTCATGAATGGCAGGACCTACTAAGAGTAATAGGAAGAGTTATTACAGAGGAGTGAGAAGCTTATAAGGTAGGACAGAGCAGGCCTAGTCTGAAGCTAAGGATGTAAGATCCTGGAGACACAATGTCATTCAGTCTGGGTACTTGTAGATGAGACACCAGAGAAGCCAAGAGACCTATGGAGTGTTACATTGATATGTTAACCTAGTGGCTCATGGAAGCAAAATAGCAGAGGATATGAATTGCCTACCAAGTCAGGAGAAACAGAGTCTAGGTAATGATTTGAGGAGGTATGCCCAAGATCAGTGAAGTGGGGATTGTTGATGGAGTATGGAACAGCAAAGCCAAGAAATGGCCTGGATGTTTTTTGAGGAAGGAGGAGAAACATGGCCATATAAAAAAGGAAACCTGGAATTAGTAAGACTCCTTGGTGGGTCTGAGAAGTTAGTAAGATTTCCTTTTTCCTTTACTAATCTAAAGTGAAATGTTGGTAGAGTTAAACTGGTCTTTGCATGACATTAATTGCTCTAGTTTCTTGGCTTTCCATGTCATCCACCCCACCCCAAAGCCTATTGTCTTGATACAACCTCATAGAAATCCAGAAGTGTGGGTTTGTTGTCTCTACCATCTCTTCATCTTTTGTGTTCATGTGTTCACCTAATTTTTTAGTGTTTGAACTGTCAATGTTTTCCTGTCTCTGTTACTTCAGCTCTTCATATGAATGATAATAGTGATGGCCTCAAATGACACATAAAAATAAATATGAACTGATCACACAAATAAATATTCTAGTTAATTCTAACTGCCAACTTCATACAGCCTATTGTCATGTGACAGGGAACCTTCAACTGATGAGTCACTTATATAGATTGGCATGAGGCTATTTCTGTGGGGACATTATCTTGAATATTAACTGATATAGAAGAGCCTATCCCACTGTAGATGACACCATTCCTTGGGCAATGATCCTGCTATATGTAAAAAAGCTAGTCAAACAGGATGCTGTGAACAAGCCAGAGAATAAATTGTTCCTCCATAGTTTCTGCCCAGGTTTCTCTACACGATGGATCTAACCTAGAAGTGTAAGGCAAATAATCCCTTTCATCTACAAGTTGCTTTTGGTCAGTGTTTTATCATAGCTACAAAAAAGGGACTAGAGCACAGTTTCTATTATCACCTTTTTATGGAGTGATTCTTATTTCCAACTGACTTCTGTAGGAACATATGCCGTCTGTCATGCAAAGCCCTTCATCCATGAAAATTTAAATAAAATATCTCCCCTCAGATAATTCTCTAGCTTAAATTACTACAAGCGTAAAACACATTTTACATAAAATAATCTGTGTGATGTGATATGTGGGATTATATTGCATAGGTCATAGAACACAGCTTTCTATATCCCTGTAGGTATTTCTGTGTCATATTATCCCCTATTGAGTCCCATTGGAAGAACCATCCTCATCCCAAATTTGCATTTTACTCCTGGGAATTATTCACAATTCAATTCAGCACATAATCCTATCCTCCAGGAAATTTTTATGGCCATTCTAATAATGGCCGTTGGAAACATAGTGATATAAGCTTATATCTGCTGGGATAAGTAGTTTTTCTTCCCATAAATTAATAATGAGCAATGGCACATCCTTCATTCTCTACATGTGTTTTCTAATACTAAGTATATTTTAAAGTGTTTACTCAAATTTTCTTACAATATTTCAACTACCCTTAGGCTTCTGATTCATTTATTCATCAGTTAAATACAAATACATTAACTATTCACTGTCCCCCTATACAGGGCTGAACACTTGTAACATAGGTAGTGGGAAGCAGGAAAAGTCCTCCAAAGCCTTCCTGCTTTCTGGTTTACAAAAATTGAAATGGAAACCTAGAGCTTCTGCACTAATAGGTCTGGTTGTTCTCATATTCATCTTAATAAGAGGTGACATTCTCTTCAAGACTCTTGTACTAATTAGAATCAGAATGGTTTCCATTGGATCAGATATTTGAGCCCTTGGTCCCAGGCAGTGGCATGATTGAGGAGGTTCAGGTGATCTGGCTTTGCTGGAGGAAAGATGTCTCTGGAGAAGGTGGCTCTGAGAGTAAACGTGTCCCATTTTTTGTTTTGTTTTGTTTGTTGTTTTGTTTAGACACAGTTTTTCTGTGTAGCCTTTGCTGTCCTGGACTCACTTTGTAGACCAGGCTGGCCTTGAACTCAGAGAGACCTGCCTGCCTCTGCTTCTCAGAGTGCTGGGGTTACAGGCATGTACCACCATGCCTGGCCATGTCCCATTCTTGTTCACTCTCCTTCATGCTTGCATGTGAGGATGTGAGTGATCAGCTTTCTGTTCTTACATCTGCACCTGCTGCTTGGTGCCATGCTCCTAACCCATGTTGACTGAACTATATCCCTTTGGAACTATAAATGCAAACAAACTCAAACTCATTCATAAGTTGCCTATGTCATGGCATTTTATCACAACAACAGAAAAGTAAGTAACATAATCTTCATTCAGAATGTCTACATGTTTTTCCCATTTGATAGCTTCCTCAGAGTGGCTCAGGTCAGTCATTGCTCATGCTAGTGATTTCATTCACCTGAACCTGAGAAGAAACCTTAGTCTCATGACAGAAAGGTCAGTCCTTTTTCCTACAATCTAAACTGCTCTAGTGGAGTCTCTGCTACAGTAGATAATTTGCAGATAGCCTAGATTAACAACAGTTGAATTTAAGAGAAATTTCAAGGTTTGATAAATTGTTTAATTTCTATGATCCTGTTTCTCCTGGTTATGAATTGGGGTAAATCATCCACACACAGCAGTGTGGTCCTAAGAGTTAGAGAAAGCATAGCATGAGCTCATATCTTGATTTTTCTTTTCAGGATCACCAGTGGAGAGTTCATAAGCATGGGTCCAACTGGCCCAACCTGGAGGACTAGCATCACAGCAGTGAAAGGAAGTAACGACATGTCACCCTCATCTTGTAACACCACAAGATTTACTCTGAATTTTCTTACCGTCATCATTGCCCTGGTTGGGATGGCAGGAAATGCCACTGTGCTGTTGCTTCTGGGATTCCACCTGCGCAAGAATGCCTTCTCTGTCTACATCCTCAACCTGGCTGGAGCTGACTTCTTCTTCCTCTGCTTCCAGAGTGTGCACTCCCTGCAGAATATCATTCACAAGTTTATCCCCATCTATATCCCCAGTTTTTACACTGTCCTGTTCAACTTTGCTTACCTTGCAGGCCTTAGCATCATCAGTGCCATTAGCACTGAGCGCTGCCTGTCTACCTTGTTTCCCATATGGTACCGCTGTCGAAGACCAAGATATACATCAGGTGTCATGTGTGTACTGCTATGGGCCTTGTCCCTGGTGTTGAGTTTCCTGCAAGGGGAGGCGTGTATGGCTGTCTTTAATGGTTTCCTTGGAGGTTGGTGTCGAAAACTAGACTCCATCATTTTTTCTTGGTTAATTGTTTTATTTGTGGTTCTCTTAGGGTCCAGCCTGACTCTGCTGCTCAGGGTCTTCTGTGGCTCACACAGGATTCCTTTTACCAAGCTGTATGTGACCATTGCTCTCACAGTGCTAGTCTTCCTACTCTTTGGTTTGTCCTATGGAATCCACTGGTTCCTCTTAGTTGAGGAATTTCAGAATTTTGACATAAATTTGCCTTGTAATACATATGAAATAGCAGTACTCTTATCTTGTATTAACAGCTGTGCCAACCCCATCATTTATTTCCTCGTTGGCTCCATTAGGCACTGCAGATTCCAGAAGCAGGCTCTGAAGTTGATTCTGCAGAGAGCCATGCAGGACACCCCTGAGGATGGAAAGGGTAGAGAGAGGATTTCTTCAGGAAAGTCTGCAGAACTGGAAACAGTCTAGTGCAGCATCTTTGATCAGACAGAAATGACTTTGAGAGACAGCTTTGTGTTGTAGAAGTTTTAGGTTATATGTAAACATGGTTTTTAATCCAAGATTTTGGATATGGGGTCTGCTCCAATTTGTGCACAGCTCATAATTGCCTCCTGAGAGGACACATGATCTTCATCAACTGAGAACCACCTCGTGCAAGGACATGGTTTTTGTCAGTGAGGATAAAAGCCAGACCCAGAGAGAGACTGGGGGCTCCAGGAAATAAGGCTGTTGGTGCTTCCTCCTGCTGATCCTGGATGCTGTTGATGCAGTGTGACAAGAAGTCAGAGATATACTGAAACAAAGATTGGGCTTCCCCAAGGACTCCAACACCCCTTAACAGCAGGAAGTAGCTAAGGAAAACTATGTCCTTCTTCCCACTACCTGGTGTTGGGGTGTTGTGAGGGATTGGGGTGGAGAAGGGAGAAAGAGATTTAAGGAACCCAAAATAAAAATAGATTTTAAAAATATAGCTATAGCTTTGCCTTTATTAGTGTGGATAGTTTTCATAACCTTATTCAGTTGTTCACTTGACCTTAAATCAATTGAATAAACAATCAGTCTTTGGGAACTTGAGTGACACAGGGTTTGCTAAACAAATACTGACTGCAATGTCCCTGTAATGTTATACTCAGGAATTCCCCCAACTGCCTGTGATGTTAACTTTATATTAACTCTACAGAGTCCAGGGCTACTGTTAACAAATACCTTAACAGGAGGCAAATGTTTTCACTGCAATTTTTCACTAAACTTTATACTGCTTCAATCAATGTTGTATTTTGCACCAATTTTTATTTTCACAGCTTTTGACTAGGCTGTATATGTCTATTACCTTCATGGCTCTGGTCTTCCTGCTCTTTGGATTGTTCTGTGTGATCAACTGGCTCCTCTTCGAGTGTATTGTGATTGTCTGTAGCATATTACCTAGCAGTTTCTATGAAATGACAGTATTCCTATCATGTATCAACATTTTTGTCATTATATTGGTATAACTGAATATGATACACCATATTCTTGGTCTCATTTAAAATCTGTTGATTTTACAATGCTTCTGCAATGTAATACATCTTTCCTGAATAAATCATTTGACAATGTTCTAGTTTCCTTTTCTGTGGCTTGGTAAAACACTTTGATAAAAGGCAATTGATGAGAAAAATGGGCTTATCTAGCTTACATTTCCAGGTCACAGTCCATCATTGAGGGAGTCTTTTCATGAACTTGTCACTTGAACTTCATTTTAATAAAATACTGGGGTTGGCCCAAGGAGAATGTCAAACAAGTAACAGAAATGAGAGAGTAAACTAGAGTGATACAGACAGCAAGAGAGGGGGAGATGGGGAACAGCAAGAAGAGAGTTAGAAAGATGGGTGAAAGCAAGCAAGAAGAAAGATAGAAACATTGGTAACAACAAGCAATGATTCAGTCAGACAGAAAGCAAGGGAGAGACAGAGACAGATAGAAAGCCAGAAAATAAAGTCCTCCTGGGCTTTAAGACCTTAAGCTTGTACTGCCTATGCTTGAGTCTCCAATTACTTCTTTTTTTTCCTCCATTATTCAACCTCTCCTCAACAACTAGTTCCTCTAGCTAGTTGCTTTCCCTTAACCTGGTTCATCACCTGCTCAATTCTCCGTACCATGGATCCACCTCTCTTTTCTCTTCTTCGCTGCTTCTGGAGCTGCTCTGTGGGAGCAGCAGGAATTCAAGCAGGATCTGGAGCAGTAACTACAGTGAACATGGCTTAGTGGTTCTTTCTCTGGATTGATCACTATTCATGCCTAGCTAGTAAATGCCAGTTACAGTGGACTTGACCATCTCCCAAAATCATGTCCATAATCCAATCTGATCTAGATAATTCCCAAATGAAGACTTTTCTTTTCAGCCATGTTAATCTGACAACTGAAGCTGACAAGATGCTCCATCCCATGCCAATTTTACACACAAGCATTCACTGTTAAATCATACCCTAATCCTCAAAAAACCTAGTAACATCATACTATAAAACACAATCCAACTTTAAAAGTCCTATGCTCTTTAAAGCTTCCAATACTCTAAATGTTTAGTGTCTAAAGTCAACCATCTGGGCACTCTCAATGGATGAGTACATTGTCTTCTCATGGCTTCCTTTCAAAGCCTTGGTTAGCATCCCAAAATCATATCTTTTCTCTTCTTTCCTCTTCCTTTGTCCTATTATCTATTGACAATCTAGTATCTCACAGAAAATTTGAGTGATGTTAAATAGACTTCTTCCTATGTGACTTTTGTCACATTTATATATTTACAGGAACTCGGAGCATTTATTATGTGATTTGCATATATTTCTATTACATTTTCTATAGAATACTATGTTAATATTACATACTGTGATATTTGATTATTTCAATTGGAGTTCAAATAAGACACAGTAAGATGCACAGATCTAAAGAAAATAGTTCAACAATTTTGCTTAAATGAATATGATTGACTTCAAACCCAATTAAGATTTTTAAAAGTTCCTTTTATACCTCAGTGAGTTCACATTACCATCCCTAGTCACTTTGCTTTGCATCAGGGGTGCATACTGTTCCCATTTCTTTTTCAAAAAGTAACATTTAAAAGGGGTTGGTGAGGTTTCTCAGTTGTTAGAGAGATTGATTGTTCAGTGGTTAGAAACACTTGCTGCTCTTATAAGTGTTTACAAACGATTTTTCCAGAATAAATGAGAGACAGATTTCAACCATATGTAAGTCTAGTTCCAGGGAATACATTAATCTTCTGGCCTCCGAAAGCAGCTGCATGCACTGGTTCATAGGGACACATACACACACAAAAATAAACTCCTATAAACTGTAGAACATAAATTGAAAAGGTATATCAAGATATTAGAGGATATATATGGGTTAAAAAGGTGAGGAGCCATAAACTTTGTTTGGATCTTCTACTTATATATTTAGAAACATAATTTGTACCAATTTAAAAGGATTTAAATTGGAGTCATCAAAGAGATACCTCAGGAAGGGATGACCAACAAAGATGGGCAGAGTTGGTGGAGCAGCGAACAGGCTGGACCAGCACGCAGGCCAGAGAGACATCTAAGGACCCATCCAGTGGAACGGATACCGGAAGAGGATCCAAGATGGCGGCGAGCAGTGTGGACCGCGTTTGGAGGCTCCAGTGAACAATTCAGGGAATTGCACAGATTTCTGAGCCAGGAACACCGAGGTCCGAACATCACGGCAGCAGGAGTGCTCCACGGTTCGGAGGGACCAGGGTGCGGAGGACCTGCATGCCCCTGCACATGGGAGGAGCATGGTTTTTCTCTGATCGGAGCGGCAGTGGCAGAGGCAGCAGCACCAGCAGCACCAGCAGCGGCGGCTGAGGTTTACAGCTCATAGCCTTCCGGTGGAGGCAATTGGTGTGGTGGCTGGTGGGAATGCTGTGGGAGAGGGGACTCGGGGCAGGATTTGGGTCGCGTGGAGCCTTTGGACCCAGACTGGACTCGGCAGACAGTTCGGCCCCAGAGTCCCGGGTACTGGCCCGGTCCAGCAAGCAATTCTGCCTGAGGCACTAACTCAGCTCCGGCCACAGCTCCCCTGCTGTGGCGCAGGCTTAGTTGAGCACGCAGCTCCACACTAGGCACTACCTCAGCTCAGCGGCAGCTCCCCTGCGGTGACACAGTCTGGGCAGAGCACTTGGTTTCACCACAGGCGCTAACTCAGAGCAGCTGCAGTTCTCCTGCTGTGGCGCAGGCCTGGCCGAGCACTCAGTTCCACCCTAGAAGCCACCTCAGCTCAGTGGCAGCTCCCCAGCAGTGACACAGTCTGGGCAGAGCACTTGGTTCCACCATTGGCGCTAACTCAGAGCAGCCGCAGTTCTCCTGCTGTGGCGCAGGCTTGGTGACGTGCTCAGTTCCATCCTAGGCACCACCTCAGCTCAGCAGCAGCTCCCCTGCAGTGACACAGTCTGGGTGGAGCACTTGTTCCACCACTGGCGCTAACTCAAAGCAGCCACAGATCTCCTGCTGTGGTGCAGGCTGGACAGAGCTCTCGGTTCCACCAGCTCTAAGACTCTGGTTGGTCACAGTGTGCAGTTTGAATCCAGAATTCCTGGCTGAGATTGGTGGTCAGTTCGGGCCCTGAGTCAATAACTGACCACAGCACGCACTTTGGGCCAAAAGGCCCTAGCGGAGCTTGGTGCGTAGTCCCAGCCCAAAAATTCTGGCTGGACCCTGTGTGCATTTTGGGCCCAGAATCCCTAGCTGAGCTTGGCAGACGGTTCAGGCCCTGAGAATCTACCTGAGTTCAGCCCGTGGTTCAGTCCCAGTGCTCCTGGCTGGACTTGGCAGGGAACACAGAAGGCTGTGGATACCTTGGCCTGACCCAACGCTCATTCAGAGACCCAGATCAATTGCAGGATCCACGGCAGAGGGGGGCTGAAGATCACTGGCTGTGAGAGACCAGAACAACAGGGCTAACCTCCTAACATCCACACCAGTGAAGCTTTGAGCTCCCAGCCTAGGGAAATCGTGAGAAAACAAGTGAATCTATCGTCAGACACCCTCCATTCAACTCTGGAAGCTACCCAACAAAAACAAAGACGGCAAGATGTCTAAAGGACAACGAAAAAGCATACGCAAAAAACCCCAAAACAACATGGCGTCTCCAGTTTCCAGCTATCCCAAAGAAAACAACCCAGAGAACTCAAATACAAGAAAATGACCTCAAATCCTTAGTAATGAGGATGATAATGGAGGAAACAAATAAAATTCGTAATCAAATGCAGGAAGATGCAGACAAACAGGTGAGAGACATAAAAGAAGCACATAGAGTGGAACTGGAAACATTGCAGGAAAATGCAAACAACCAGATGAAAGAAATAAATAAAACGGTTCAAGCTCTGAAGACCTATAAAGAGGCAATGGAAGAAACTCAGGAATATACAAAAAATCAGATGAAAGAAATCAAAAAATCATTTCAAGATCTGAAAATGAAAATGGATTCAATGATAAACACACAGACAGAAGAAAAATGAGAACGTGAGACCTCAGAGAAGAAGGCGAGCAACACAGAGGTGAGCTTTTCTAACAGAATCCAAGAGATGGAAGAACGAATCTCAGGGCTAGAAGATACAATCACAGATATTGAATCAACCATTAAAGAAAATGCCAAATCTAGAAAACTCCTGACACAAAACATCCAAGAAATTAAGGACACCATGAAAAGAAGAAATCTGAGGATAATAGGCATTGAAGAAAGAGAAGACATCAGACTCCAGGGCCCAGAAACTATTCTCAACAAAATCATAGAAGAAAATTTCCCCAATCTAAAGAAAGAAATGCCTATAAACATACAAGAGGCCTACAGAACACCAAATAGAATTGACCAGAAAAGAAAAACTGCCCGCCACATAATAATCAAAACACAAAACATGCAGAACAAAGAAAAAATATTAAAAGCTGCAAGGGAAAAGGGCCAAATAACATTTAATGGTAAACCTATCAGAATTACACCCGACTTCTCAGCAGAGACCATAAAAGCCAGAAGGGCCTGGACAGAGATCCTGCAAACCCTAAGAGACCACAGATGCCAGGCCAGACTACTTTACCCAGCAAAATTATCAATAACCATTGACGGAGAAAACAAAATATTCCATGACAAAAACAAATTCAAACAGTACCTATCCACAAACCCAGCTTTACAGAAGGTACTAGAAGGAAAACTCCATCCCAAAGGGTCAAGCTACAACCAAAACTACCCAGGAAATAGATAACTATCCCATGGCAAAAACACAACTACACAAACGCTTGACTGGAAACAACATCAAAATTAAGACTCTTAACAGTCACTGGTCATTAATATCTCTCAACATCAATGGCCTCAATTCTCCAATAAAAAGACACAGACTAACTGAATGGGTACATAAACAAGATCCAACATTCTTCTGCATCCAAGAAACACATCTCACCCATAATGAAAGGCATTACCTCAGGGTAAAAGGTTGGAAAAAAAATATTCCAAGCAAATGGTCACAAGAAGCAAGCAGGTGTAGCCATTTTAGTATCGAACAAAATAGACTTTCAACCAAAATTAATCAAAAGGGATGAGGAAGGACACTTCATACTCATCAAAGGTAAAGTCAACCAAGATGACATCACAATTCTGAACATCTATGCTCCCAATACAAGGGCACCCACATTTGTAAAAGATCTCCTAAAAAAGCTTAAACCACACATCGATCCCCACACAATAATAGTGGGAGACTTCAACACCCCACTCTCACTGAAGGATAAGTCATTGAAACAGAAACTAAGCCGAGAAATAACAGCATTAACCAATACCATGGGTCAAATGGATCTAACAGATATCTATGGAACCTTTCACCCAAACAAGAAAGAATACACCTTCTTCTCTGCACCCCATGGAACCTTCTCCAAAATTGATCACATCGTAGGTCACAAAGCAAGCCTCAATAGATACAAGAGGATTGAAATAATACCTTGTATCCTATCAGATCACCATGCTCTTAGGCTGCAATTCAACAACAACAGAAATAACAAAAAGCCTACACGTTTGTGGAAACTAAACAACTCTCTGCTAAATGACACCTGGGTCAGGGAAGAAATAAAGAAAGAAATCAAGGAGTTTCTGAAATTCAATGAAAATGAAGAAACAACATACCCAAATTTGTGGGATACATTGAAAGCAGTGCTAAGAGGAAAATTCATAGCACTAAGTGCCTTTAAAAAGAAATTGGAAACATCGCACATAAGCATCTTAACGACACAACTGGAAGCCCCAAGAAAAAAAGAAGCAGAAACACCCAAGAGGAGTAGACGCCTGGAAATAATCAAACTCGGGACTGAAATTAACAAATTAGAAACTAAGAAAACAGTCCAAAGAATCAACAAAACCAAGAGCTGGTTCTTTGAGAAAATATTCAGTTTTATTAAAGTCTTTTTAACATGTTTTTAAATTATCGAAAGAGTTTTCCTTCATTGTATTTACAGATGTGTTATATTTATTCCCTTTATTATGTTGAAGAATCATTTCACTCTTAGAAGAGAAAAACTTGTTCACAGTATATACTACTTTTAAATTATTATCATTGCTATGTCATTTAATTTTCCATTTCATATGTATAGATGCTCCATTGTGATCATGGTCAGCCCTTATTACTCTCAGTCATCTCCCCTGCTGTTGTTTGTCTTCATCTTCCTCTCATAAAGTCTCTTTCTGATTTTGTGTCTAATTTTAATAATTCCTTGGTCATCTTTGTATATTTGTATATTTTCTATAGTTTCCCTTGTTGGTTATTTCTAATTTTATCTATAGGATAAAAACCATTTCAAATTTTGGCCTTGGTGAAGATTGTCTGATGACCTAAGATATCTTACAGGAACATTTATGTGTTGCTGAGAATGATATGTACTCC
The DNA here is from genome assembly GCF_903995435.1 of Acomys russatus. NCBI lineage: Eukaryota > Metazoa > Chordata > Mammalia > Rodentia > Muridae > Acomys > Acomys russatus. The sequence continues at coordinate 7,451,990 of NC_067143.1, read as the reverse complement.
AGCGTTGTGAGACGAAATACTAGGCACTTGTACATTAAGTCTCTCAGCTAAAGTGGTTCATCTCCAAAGCTTCCTTGTCAATTTATGTTCCCAATGATATGCATTTATAAGCACTGGAATCAAGTGCAGTGGCACTTGCCTGTATTCCCAGCAGTCTAGAGGCAGAGACAGGTAGATCTCCATGAATTCTAGGCCAGCCTGGCCTACATAGTGAGTTTCTGGTCTACCAGAGATAACACTGCGAACTTGTTTCAATAAAACAAAAACAGAACAATCTCACAGAGAATGAAAAGTGGAGAGACTCTTCTTCAGGTGACCCTGGGGATAGCAATAAAGTGTGTGACCTAACACTTGCTTCCACATACGTCTGTGGCTCTGAAAACTCATAACTATTCTGGAGTTTTTCTTAGCTCCTTGCCAACAATTTCAAAAGAGGTAATTGATAACTGACACAAGGCACTATATTTAACAGCCTATGTTGTCTGGGGGAGACATTATGCCCTCTGTTATAGAGTGCAGGGCATCATGGAGTAGACCTAGCCTGGATGCTTTGGGAGGCATGTGTCATAAGATTTTCAGGGTAGAGTCCATGGCTTCTGAGATATTCTGTGCCTTTCACTAATTCCCAAGAAATAGAGGCCATCCCTCAAACAGTCAAACATTCAGACTCCCTTGTGATTCTCTGTGTTCCTTAGAAGTCCACAAAGCATATAGAAATTTGAGAGGACAACTGGTCTTACATATTAATCTGTGTGCCTCGTATAGCTTGAAAACATCATTGTGTCCTAGTAGATACATTTGTTTTGACCCTGGAGAACACCAGGGTTTCTGGCAAAGGTATAAAAAAATCTGATCACATGCAATAAACTTGTCACAGCTTCAGTCTTGCTGTGACCCCTTCAACTTGTGCCTGGTCAAAGATGCATTTCTCAGCAAAAATATCAGGCAACTTTGGCAAGGTAAGTAAGTGCTGGTGCTTACACTAGAGTAACCCTGTTTACAAATGTGTATGAGCATGTGTTTGTGTATGTATATGTTTTAGAAAGCATCTAGAGTTGTGGGCTTCCATATGGCTTCTTCAAGAGTGTTTGATATTAGGCACCCTTTCCTGTTCTATCTATCCTGCCACCCCACATCCATGTTCCTCCAAGTTCAAATGTTCTGTTCCATTATTCTACTTCCTCCTTCATAACACCTGCTTTGACTTCTCTTGCCCCACAACCTGTACATCCCCTTACCAGTTTCCTGACATCTAAGGATACTCAATTTAAACATACATTTCTGAATACATAAATGTGTTGTTACATATATGACAGAAAATGTGACATTCATCATGCTGTTGTTGAGTAATCTCTTTCTGAATGATCATTTCCAGTTCCATCTATTTACCTGGAATTCTCACTTTTCCTTATATATTCCATATGTATATTAACAAAATTTCCATCATTCATTCATCATTTGATGAACAGCAGGCTCTTTCTATTGCATTGCTACTGTGAAGAGAGCAACAATAGACATCAATGAGCAACTGTGTCTGAAGTAGAATATGGAGCCTTTTGGTAGATGCTCAAGAATAGGATGGGCAGATACTTGTCTGTGTTCATGGCATAGGGCAAAAATTGGAAACATGCATAAGCTTCCATCTTCATATGAGTTAAAAACATTGTTTTCACATAAAAATAGCTACAAGCGTCTTATATATGTGAGGTAGATAATAAATTAAATCAATGGGTTATTAGATATCTCAAATTTTAACTCTGTGTGTCACTTGCACTGGTTACCATTTAGCGTTGATACATCTTTGTGTGCATTGATGGTGTGTGTTTTTCACAGTTATGTTTCATACCAGTGAAAGACAGCAAGTGTACACTATTTCAGTGTTCATATAGAATGATTCTTTTAGCATCTTGCTGCATATGGAAGATGATGCTTTCTATTGAGTTTATGAATTCTGAAGTGGGCTATTGAAGAAGAAATGCAGCTATAAGCCTATAACTCTTTCAAAATTGGAATTATTTTTGTAACGACTATTGGAAGAATAGGTGACAATTTTTAATCTACCTAACTATATGTGAATGTCAAAGTTTATATTTTCTTCTTGGTGATGGACCTTGTAGACCACCTCCTCTGCCACTCAAATGGCTTTTTTCAGACTGACATCCATGTCAGTATCATTCAATGCCACACACTAAATTTTTAGCTGTCACATTTTTCTCTGAATTAGATATGAACTAAAACACAGTTAAAAAATGATAGAAAATATAATGGTATAGGCTCTTCCCACCCTGTAGGCATGGATGTACTATATTACAAGAAAGGGTAGTTTATGTTGGTGAAAATAAATTATCTATACTATACAATCCATTGACCGTACACCAACTTGAACACTTCGTGCAACACCGCTGTGGAGGGAGCAATATCAACAGTGACACAACCTTCACCAGGCACTACCCTGCCAGGCTGTGTAATGTGCTTTTGCTTCAGTTATATAGTCATGCACCCCAAGATGAAACTGCTCAGTGATGACATGATGAGCATTGGCCCTTAATGGAGTGAACACCACTACATACAGGGAGGTAAGGATGGGATGAGAGGGGGATACATGAGGCATGATACATTATGCTTCAGTTAGAGAGTCACACACCAAGCTGAAACTGCTCAGTGTTGCTGCCTATAATGGGAGTTGGTCTTCAAAGGATGGAAAAGTAATTATTTGGAGACAGGAAGACCTAGAAGGATGGAATGGAAGAGGCTGATATGTGAGTTGAAGTGGGGCAGATGCCAAGAAACATCTTAGTGGGCATCTAGAGGCTTTAAAGGTCTCTGGTGTGTGCCTTGTTCCTGGTACACATACTGGAAGTCATAAGGTCTGCTCATTGTTTTTATAAGACTCACTTGAGTCAGAAACATTTGCTCAGCTCCAGGAGGCAAATCTCAATTCCAGAACAAAGAGGCAGCATCTAGCCTCAATCTGTGGAAGGGTCTTCTTCTGCCTTGGTCAGCTCTCCTCATCTCAACCAGAAAATGGAACAAAGGTAAGGACGTATCCCAAGAATGTTCAGAGTTACTGTCATGGTGTTTTCTCTGAGTTCACATGCCTGTGTTGCTACCACAAAAGGCAACATGCAGGATCTAGAAATGCATGAGACAGGAGCTTCCTTTTGAAGCAGAGAGATGGCCTGGCTTAAGCACTTTCCTTACCTTCCCTTAAATAATTTCTATCCCATGCCTGTCATTTCTTTAAGGAGAAAGGTCATGTGCATATGTTGTTTCCCCAGCCAGAAACATGTTGCTTTATTGTTTGTTGGTTCTCAAAACTGACCGCCACATGTGAATGTTGAATCCAACAAGAAACAGATTGTTAGAATTCTAATAACTGAGGGATACTACAAGACATATTTATTTACAAAGACCAAAGGTCTTAGGGATCTTAGGGACACAGACACAGACACAGACACACACACACACACACACACACACACACACACACACACATACACACACACTGGAGACACAGTTATGACTAAGTTGTTGTAAGAGGAGATAACCACACAAAGAAAAGCATTGCTCTTGTCAATACACAGTCGACACGAAGAGAGATTAAAAATAAAAATAAAAATTCTAAACCTCTTCTCTTCTGCTTTCCAGTTTCCTTGAAATGGCATCAACTGACTCAAATAAAAAGAAACTTGGAGAAAAGGAACTCTCTTGGGGGTCAGATAAGGCACTTCTGTAAGATGCCAGATAGCAGAGAGAAGGATAAGAGGAAACACTTTCTCACTTGCAAGTCTCCTTGCATTATGAGGTTTCTAGATTTAACTATCCTATCATTTCTCCCCCTGTCTCTATTTAGAGCTATTTTGTAGTGTTTGCAGTTTATTCTTCTAATGCTGCTTTTGGGGAGGTACCACCCACATTAATGAAAATAATTTGATATTAGATTGAAAAGTATGCATGGAAACATGATTCTTATTGGCGTTAGTGCAAGAATGGCTCCTTACATTCAGAATGATGGAATACCTTACCGAGAAATTTGTCATGCATGTGTTGGCAGCTGTAGCAATTCAGAGGCAGGAACTACAGCATTACTGTTCCTCAGACCTAAATGGGCAGCAGCACGCTGTGGTCAAGGACGCTGAGACACATCAGGGTATCAGTGTAGGGAAGATGCACAGAGGAGCAGGATGACTGTTCCTATGAGCTCCTGCAACTGCCTTGTTGCATTTTTCTCTGAATCTTTTCTAGTAATGTTTTGTCATTGGGATCAGGAAAGAATGAGAACTGGGAAGAACGTTAAAGTAAAATGCAGACAAATTGCTAAGAGATAAACTAAGGGCCTTAGGCTCTCTGGCAATCTATAACATTCTTGAAGAGCTCTCAAGCATTGTAATACAATGAAATTTTTGGGTACATTTTCAAAAGGAGGAAATGATAGCAGAGAACAGAGAAAAGGCCTCAGAAGAGATGGAGAAGATAAAAACTCTAGGATATGACTTTATGTGATTTCAGGAAAACCCTTTCATGTATCTAAACAAGCTTCCTCCCAAAGACAACATCACAATGTTGTTTAAGGAAGGCATGTCCAGAATTTAGGTAAAGCAGGAAATGAACAGTGAATGACCTAGACCTTATAGAGCTCCACAGTTGATGCAGATGGTGACCTCACACTGTGCAAGCATATGTTCAAACTGAGAAGTATCATGAGCAGACAACTGAACTTTTGTTCTTCCTCAAGCTACCAATGTGAGGGACCTTGTTTCTCTGAGAATCTTAATGGTAGAGACAGTCCCATCATTCTTCTCTGCTCCATAGGAGGATGGCGTCTCTCCATATGAAAGTCTGCTTTGGTGACTGCTCTGGATTCTGAAGTTGTTTGTTTAAATGGCAGGAGAGACCCCTGGATCCTGAAGATTATTAAGAGTATTGACTTTGGGGGGCAAGTCGGGGAGAACAGGAAACAGGTTACTACATACCCACACTGACATCAGACTTGTTAGGTCATGGAGAAAAAAAAAGAACTTCTGATCTTCCTGCCTCCACCTACTGAGCAGCACCAGGGTTACAGGTAAACACTACCACATCCATGCTGATTGTAACTGCTATCCACCACCTCATTTCTCAACTCCATTTTATGCTTCTTGCCTGGTGCTTCACTAGGTCTTTTTAGAGTTTTCATTCATCCACAGTTGTGGCTGCCATCATGTTTATAGAGTAGTTAAGTCCCCTGTGCCTTTCCATTCTTCACTCACAGATACACAATGTTGTGATGTATAAAATGGCTGTGGGGTATTGATCCTGCCCAGGCTAGGTGGCACATAGTTTATAAAGTAATTAGATCCAGGCATGAGAATGGGAATTCCAGACTCCAGAAGAATCAAGGCCTGGCAAGGCATGCCCATCATTCCACTGCAGAGGATGCAGAGACAGGAGGATCCCAGGGTTTTGTTGGTTTGTTGTTGAGTCTGTGAGCTTAATTTTCAATAAGAAGCCCTCTCTCAGACAGTAAAGTAGTGATCAACTTGAATAAAAACTTGATATCAGCCTGGACTTTCTACAAACACATGCACAGACTCACACATGGGTGTGTCAAACCCATGGTTGAGACAAACACACACATATTAACACACAGTGTACTCATCTGGAGGCAGTTTTTTATTGCAATTCATACTGTCTGATCGACATATAATCACTTACCTTTTGTGTTACAATTCTACTCTCAGAAATACGGTAAAAAAATTCTTCTTATGACACAGGTTCTTGGGAGGATTCAAAGTGAGACTAGAGTTGAATTTTAAAATAAGACTGGTACATTCAGTTCATATATGAGCTGTTCTAATTGTGGCAACTGCATGCCTATCACTGTTCATATTTCAGGTGCTGCACTGTCTCATCTTTTTTGGAAGTCAGCATACAAAGCTTTTGTCATCAGATAAAAGTCCTCATTTTCTATAAGAGACTATGGAGAAGGTGCTCATGTTACACTTGTCACTTTCATTTACTGCAGTCAACTTAGCAATCCCCATTAGAAATGCCGTGTTTCAGGTCCCTCTCTGCAGCAGCACTCAGATGTCACTCATGGTTCCTTCCTTCCTTCCTATCTTCCCTAATCCTCCTTGTTTCCTTTCTTCCTTCCTCTGCTGATCAGTCATCTCAGATGATCATTCTATTGGCATGCTATGCACCTAAGTGCTCCTCAGCACCTACTCAAACAGTGTTGAGTCTTTATTTCAGTGTTCCCTCAATGATCAGCATCACTTCCTTAAGCCTGGATGAACACATCTGGACACAATCAGGGCTGCTTGCAAAAAGTTAGGACAATGGGGAATTTCTTTATCACTTGTTCCATTCCTATAATAATTTTTATTTTTTATATAAACCATCATTTAAAATGTAAGGTTCAGCATGTATTTATTTATTTTTAATATAATACTAATAATACTAAGGCTTCACACTAACTAATCATGTAGATATGAGAATGTTTGTTTATCACACAAACTAAACATGAGGATGAAAAAAGGTTGCAGGAAGTCCCCCTCAGTCACAGTCATAGGGGAGAGGAATAAGGGGAAAACAGGAGGGAGGGAGGAATGAGAGGATACAAGGGATGGGATAACCATTGAGATGTATATGAATAAATTAATAAAATTTTAAAAAAGAAAAAAAGGTTGCAGTATTCAATGTTTGAGACCCTGGTGTCTTTCTAGGCTTTATCTTTTTACAGTAAAGAATTCTGTTTCCTGCTAAAATGAGAGTATGAGTTCATTTAGATCTTTTCTTTTTCTTTATTTATTGCTTTTACTAAGATTTCAAGCACAATATTGAATAAAAGAGGAATGAGAGGATGATAGTCTTATTTTTATTTAAAAATATTTTATTTTTCCAAGGTTAGAAAACTGTGATATGTCTCTTTTATTATGTTTCTACTTTATTAGGTTTCTATGCACAGTTCTTCAGAGTTTTCTATCCTAAGGATCCATTCATTTTGTCAATATTATTTTCTTCATAGTGATTTTTAGAGACTGACTTTACTTATGTGCTGTATTACATATGCTATTTCTTGTGTATGTTGAACCATCCTTGTGTTTTTAACTGATAGAAGCTTGATTATCATGTGTAATATTTATCTATCCCCTACAAATTACTATTGCTGTTATTTTGTTTTATCTTTTCATATATGTAAATGATTTGTTGTAATTATATTTTATCCTATTACTGTCCTCAGTCACCTCCAACTCCACCTCTACTTCTATTTCCACTTCCTGTTGACCTCCTTATTATTCTCAACTAGTCTCTCTTCTTCTTTTGAATAATTAAAATGAACTGGTTGTTCAATTTTCATTTTTTTTGTATGTCTACAATTTTTGTTGTTATTGTTCATTTTTACTTTCACTCCATCTGAGATTCTATAAAATATAAAACTTTCTATTTGTTTTGTATTTGTTAAGACTGATGTATTAAACTTTCTATGTTCTTTTCTATGACTGTGGCAAAGCCAGTGGGCCAGTTGTAAAAAGAAAGTGTTTGATTTGGTTTATGGTTTCAGAAGGTTAGAACCTATGATGGAGGACCAAAGGCAATGCATAAGCAGCAGCTGAGAGTTCACATCTTGATCCATAAAGTAAAGGCAGACAGAGAGAGGAGGGGGCATTCTTGAAGTGCCCTGTGCTTCTGAAACCTCAAAGTCCACTCCCAGCAGCATGTCTCCTCCAACAAGGCCACTACTTGTAATCTTTTGCAAACAGTTTCACAAACTGGGGACCAAATGTTCAAACATAGGAGCCTATTGAGACCATTAGTATTCCAACCACCACAACTTCCTTATAGGCTACAATATCTTGGAGAAACCTTTGTGGGTAGCTGAGAAGGACATTTGTCCCACCGTTGATGTTGAAGTACTATGCACTTGTGTGTTATGATTTTCTGTCTTCCGTCCATTTAGAATATCATTTTATATCACTTCATATAACTTTGTGCTTGTCTTTGTCAGTGGAGATGGGTTTCTCACAGGCAGCAGTTAGTTGGATAATATTTTATCACACATTGAGTCTCGGGATTCAAAACTTTTTCTTTCTTTTCTTTGTGAATCTGGAAACAACCTAGATGTCCCTCAACTGAAAAATGGATAAAGACACTTTGGTGTATTTACACCATGGAATGCTACTCAGCTATTAGAAACATGGGAATTTTAAAAGATGCAGTTACCTGAGTGAGGTAACCAAGACTCAGAAAGGCATGCATGGCATATACTAACCTCTAAGTGGATAATAGCCCAACATAGATGTCCTCTGAGAGACTCCACCCAGGGTTAAAAAGTGGCAAATGCTGATAGTCACAGCCAGCCTCTGGCTAGGGTGCTGAGAGTGGTGTGGATGAGTGGGGGGATGGAAGGACCCGGAGGGTTCAGGAGCTCCATGAGGAGACCATCAAGGCCAATGCATCTGGACCCAGGGATCCTGCAGAAACTTGCATGCAGTAAACCCAGACCCACTGTTCAGATATAGCCAATGGACAAATGTATTTTTCTTTAATGGATATTTATTTTATACAAGGATGAGGAAGTCACAAGCTGATATAGTACTCAGTATATAGCCCAGGTCAACATCTAACTCAGAAATATTTATGCTACAGCCTCCCCATATGTGGGTTTACAGCAGCGAGTTAAGATGCCTGATTTACTTTTTTTCTGCTGTACTCTGAGTCTAATGATTTCTCATCTTCGTTTTCAATATCTTCATCTCTTTCCTCTGCCTGATCTAGTCAGCTAGAGATGCTTCCCATTGGGTATTTCATTTGAATTATTGAGGTTGCCCATCCCATCATTTTTATCCCTCATTCCAGAATCTGTATCTCAGAGGTAAATTTATCAACTAAAGCTTGGATAAATTTCTTACTTACATTGTCTACTTGCACTTTCTTAGATATCATTCAACATTTTTCAATTTAGACTCCCGCCTTCATTGTCTGGTATAACATCATTCTCATGCCTTTAGCCTTTTATTAAGTTTTCACTTCTTCATAGCTTTTCATTATATATATATATATATATATGTTTTACATATACATTGATATTATTACACTTATAAACAATAACCTACCCATAGCAAGAAAAATCATAAAACAATCAGGAATTATATAATTGTTACATTCATAGTGTTTTGTCTATATGTATTTGGTAACCTTGAAGACAACATCTTTCTTATCTTAGTGTATCTAAAATTTTGAACGTAAATCAATATCTATCATATCTCATCTTTATCAACTAAAAACATGTACTCAAAATTACCTTAATCCCTAAACAATTAAGCTTAATTGTAAAACTAAACTATCTGGTCTTCAATCCCACCAGAGACTTGAGAAAGAATAAAATTAAGGTTAGCAGATTCCCAAATGAGAAGATGACAAAGACAGTTTGCTGCATGAACAGTCACCCAGAACTCTATAACACTGGAGCATCATCTTCAGCCTCCTGGCCCAGTACATGTAACAGACATATTTGTGAGGCAGGAACTATTGAGGGCTTGCTTGTCCTGTCTTGGCAGAGTTTGACCATCAACTCTGCCTTCATCCAAGCTTGCCCATTTTTATGCAGAATTCTGTCTGTGTTAGTTGAATGAGTCATGGTTATATCAATTACTAGTCTATTGATATCACGATAGTTTTAACAGATAAATATGATTCTATAGCTAGATAAGGTAAAATAGTTAGATAAGGTTTTCAAAACCCTCAGAGACCTACAGAATATGGAATTTAAATTTTTTTATTAGTTTAAATATTCTTTGACAACAAAGCAGGTTAACTCCTAGCAACACCCAGTCTACCTCAAGGAAGATGATGAGCATCAATGAACCTCCATATGGAAATGGTTTCAAATGTGGTATATCATTTGCTCTTATTATTCATGTATATCAGATTTTAACAAAGTCATAGTGCTTGGATTTTTTATATATTTGTTTCTGGATCACAATTTGTGCCTTTTGTGTTGATAATTCTTTTATAAGTTCTTGCTAACGAGTAGCCTTTGCTCAAGGTCTCAGTTTTCAATAACACTAGAAAGGATGAGAATAAAAACTCACCACAAAACCCAGCCAAATGTCTACATTTAGAGATAAGAAAAGCAGTTGAAGACAACAATTACACTCCTAATACTGATGGAGCAATGGTAATATAGAATAACTTAGAGGTTCAATTTAATAAAGGTAAATGATTACTTTTACACACAAAGCAGGCGTGTGCCTAGTGGTAAAGAGAGAAGCAGGAAGACCATACAAGAGAGGTTTATGGGATCATGTTACAAAACTAACAGTGAAAGGAAAGAACACAAAAAGGTACAGGACAGCACAACAATATATGGACAATAGACATTCATTGTTGGTGAGCAGAAAAATCGGTGCTTTGGTGTTCTTCTCGGGCTTCTGTTCCTGAAACTCTCTAAGTTTGAACATTGGGTTGCAATACTTTCTTTTTTTTTTAATCTATTCAGATTACAACTCAATTGTTATGCCCTGACTTGTCTCCTCCCATTCTTCCCTCAATCCCTCTTTAATTCTACTCCCCTTCCCTAGGTCTGTGACAGAAGGTGACCTCCTTCCCCACCATATTGTCACAGCCTATCAAGTCTCATCTTGATACTCTACCTATTCTTTCTTTGAGTGCCACTAGGCCTCCCCACCAAGGGGAGGTCAAATATGGGGCACCAGAGTTCTTCTCCAAGCCAGTCCCCACTCTCATGCAACTGTGGAGAATGCCCTGTGCATTGGCTAGATCTGATTAGGGGTTCAATGTTTACTGCATGTATTGTCCTTGGTTGGCGAAGTGGTTTGAGTAGACCCCGTTAGGTCCAGATCAGCCCATCATGATGTTCTTCTTGCAGGCTTCTAGGACCCTCTGGATCCTTCTATCTCCCCATTCTCCCATACTTCTCTCATCTAGAGTCACAATAGGAAGTTCCCAAATCTATGCTAATCTCCTGGTAAGTGAAAACTTTCATAGGACATCCCTTTTGGCCTAGTGTCCAATTATAAGTGAATATATACCATGTGAATCTTTCTGAGTCTGGGTTAACTTACTCAGGATGATCATTTTTAGTTCTATACAACTGCCCACAAATTTCAGAATTTCCTTGTTTTTAATAACTGAGTAGTATTCCATAGTGTAAGTGAACCAGTTTCTTTATCCATTCTTCAACTGAGGGACATTTAGGTTTCCAGGTTCTGGCTATTACGAATAATGCTGCTTTGAACATGGTTGAGCATATGTCCTTGTTGTGCGGTGGAGCATCTTTCCAGGATATGTCCAGGAGTGGAACAACTGGGTCTTGAGGTAGTCCTACTGATTTCTTTCATCTGATTGTTTGTACATTCTTGAATTTCCTCCAGTGCCTCTCTATAGGCCTCTTTAATGTCTTCAGCCTGTTTGGCTGCATCTTCCTGCATTTGTTTATGGATTTTATTTGTTTCCTCCATTATCATCTTCATTTCTAAGAATTTGAGGTAATTTTCTTGTGTTTCAGTTGTGTTTGAATTCTCAGGGTTTATTTCTTTGGGATAGCGGGGATCTGGAGATGCCAAATAGTATGGGTTTTGTTTTTGAGTTTTTTATGCTGTCCTTTAGTCATCTTGCTGTCTCTGATGTTGGGAGGTAGCTTCTGGTGTTCTTCACTGGTAGTTGAGTACACTTTGTTGGTGAGTGACAATAGGTCAAGGGCCCTTGACTGTGGGAATCAAGGAATTCTTCCCTGGAACAGGTGACCTGGTTTCAGTTCCAGGGGACTTTACTCCACACCCAGGACTCCCTACTAGGTCAGCAGAGGTAGGTGCTGCTGCTCTGCAGCCCCAGGATCAGATGGAGGTAGTGTAGGTAGAGCCAGTTATGGTTATCATGCTTTGACTGGGCTTTGAATACCCTAACCTCAGGCCTTGGGGCTTTGGCTCCTAGGCTCAGATCACCCTAGAGTGCCTGAACCCCTACTGGCTTCCAGCAGTTGTTTAGGTTCTGCCTGATCCATCCATCCAGACAGTGGGAATAAGGTTGTTGTTGGTTGGCTAGATTTCTGCCCTATCTACTCAGGCCAATTTGGCCTCTCCTGAGAGCATAAGATGCCCTGCTGGGCTGTGGAGACTGGCTAGACTGGATCATTTCCACGCAAATGTGGAGGAACCGTCCACTGGGGGCAGGTCACTAGGTTTCTGCATGGTCCGCTCTGACCATGCAGCTGTGGCTGCTCAGTCTTGCCTGGTCCCATGGGAACTCCCACTGGGTTGGGATGGCTAGTTAGTTTTCTGCCCTATCACCTCAGGCCTGCCCAGCCTCTCCTGAAAGCATCAAAGACTCTCCTGAGCTGAGGAGACTGGCTAACCAAGGTCAGTTCTACTCTATTGTGCAGGAACAATCTGTTAAAACAGGAGGTCACTAGGTCTCTGCCCATTCCTGTTCAGACCAAGCAGCTGTGGCTGGATAAAGTGTCCAGAGCCACCTGCAGCCCTATGTGGCACCTGGGGCTTTCTGTGGACTGGAATGGGATGGACGGGAGGGTCTGAGGTCGGATCCACCTATTTTCCTGAGATTTCCCCAGGATAGGAGCTCCCATGCTTCAAGTGCCCAGAGTTCAGTCCCATATACCAAGTTCATGCTATAGAAAACTGCTGTAATTCACAGACAGGCTTGGATCCAGACTCTTGGAAATGGACTCCTGTCCTCTTTGGGACATTGGAATACCCAAGGCCAGACCTTCCTGTGGTCTACAATGTGCAGAACCCTTTCACCTAGTGTTCTCCAGGTTTTGCCATCTGTAGCTCCCAGTCAGGTCCCTAGTCACCATCTTGTAGATCAGATATAGTGCGTGTTCTGTGCCACCATCTTGGAAAATCCTCCACAATCCTCTTTCATTCTTAGCCCCAGACAAAGACAAAATCAACTATATGAGGCCTGAGCACCACCTGACACTATGGGAGGGTTAGTTAATACAGAGAACCCTGCTGGGCCAAGCTCTCACAGTGGTCTCTGCGTTCAAGCCAAACAACAGCAAGTAGAGGTACAGCCCTCATTCAACTCTCATTGGCCAGTGTGGTGATTGGAAGGGGAACTATCAGGTAGATGTGCTTTCTCAGAGGGGGAAAGAGGAATCTATCAAATAAATGTAGATGAGATGAGAGTAGGGGAAAACACTAAGTGAGCCTGCCTTGCCCACACATGCTGGTATCTGTTCCAGGATATGCTTGTATTCACTTACCAATGATCTTCCCAGAGGATGGGACAGTATTGTAAAAGAGAGGTGGTTTCTACTTCCTTTTTCATCTCAGCCCACAAATCCTTCTACATAGACCTGTGCCTTTTTTATCTACATAAAGTCACACCTAGCTTTCAGGATCCATAAATAATCCATACTCAAATGCCTAACTTTGCATGTGAAATTCTTCTGAGCCATATTTACAGTTATATATTGGACACTCCTGGGTAGCAGGATGACAATGGCATCTCTGTAGCATTTGAAATTCTTCAAAACCACAGGCGTTTTCTTCCACTGGAAAAAAATCATTAGCAATGATAATTTTTTCATTCTTTATGTGTTTTCTGATACTCAACTGTCATTCTCTGTCCATCAGTGGGCCTGGCACCCACATCTGGCTGGTCAGTCCAGCCAGGTGCTGCTTGTTTCCAAAAGAGAATGGGTGGATTTCAACCTTAAGATCAAAGGTCCCATTTCTGGCTCAGGGGTAGATAGAGCACTTTAGGGTGAAACTTGTGGCCAGGGTACTAGGCTAAGTTCTCTGCATTTCCCAGGGAGGTGGAATATGAGTTTCCATACTGGGCAGTGGAGGAGGGGTTTTGAGGATATATGTGTCTGCTTCGCTAAGGCTAATGGTGCCAGAAAAGTTAATCTACATACAGTGGTACAGTGCCTCAGTAACCCGGGGCCCTATCACAAGAAGGACAAAACATTATTCATTTATTGGGTGAGGAGAAGACTCCTAGTTATAGTTAAGAGCCATTTGCTTGAAGCTAGGATCTCAGCATGGGGTAGGGTACTTCTGGGAATTCCCTGTGCTTTTTGAAGTTCCTTATTAGGATAGGGTCAGGGCTGTTTTTTGTTTTGTTTTGTTTTGTTTTGCTTTTGTTTTTAGGATATGTGACACATCCTACAAAATCTGGAGTTAACAGATTAGGTGGAGTGAGAACTCTGCTGATAAATGGGAATCTGCCTTCAGGGACTGTGTGAAATGGCTATCAGCAGAAGTCAGACCTGAAGCTTATCCAGCAGAGCCCTGCACTCAACTTGTTTTAAAGCATTTGTACAATGTGTACTTTCAACTTTCAACTACTCTCTAACTCATGATTCATTTGTCACATCCCCTAATTATCCACGTGTCCCCTGTAAAGAGGTGGATATTTGTTTCTCAGTAATGGACAACAGAAAAGCACTCTCTGCTTTATACTTTCCAGAATGTGAAATGGGGACACAGCCCTAGAAAGCCTAATAACTCTGGCTGGTCTCACAGAGGTCTTAGTAAGCAGCCGAATTCCCTGCCTAACTCCTATTCTTGATTCCATTTTCCCCATTGGAAGGCCTCCCTCCCAGTGATGGAAGGCAGCTGTTCATGTGGGGTCTTACATACTCCTCAACCTGAGAAGAAACCTCAGCCTCAGGACAGAAATAAAATTGGGATCAGAGCCGTGTCTCTTATTGACGCAGAATAGGGTGCTGAGCAACTGTGTGGTAACTCCATCAGCAAATCCAATGATGGTAGATAAGCTGGTTTGCAGCCCAAGTCAGTAAAAACTGCAACTGAAAGAAGTTTCTACAAATTTAGTGTCTAGCAATTTAAGGGGTTGAAAAATGACTTAATTTCTTTTTTTTAATTTTATTAATTTATTCATATTACATCTCAAGTGTTAGCCCTTCCCCTGTTTCCTCCCATTCTTCCCTCCCTCCCACTTCCCCCCTTCTCCCCTCCCCTATGTCTGTGATTGAGGGAGACCTCCTCCCCCTATATATGCTCTTAGAATATCGAGTCTCTTCTTGGTAACTTGCTATCCTTCCTCTGAGTGCCGCCAGGCCTCCTCATCCAGGGGACGTGGTCAGAAAAGGGGCACCAGAGTTTGTGTGAGAGTCAGATCTCACTCTCCACTCAACGGTGGAGAATATCATGTTCGTCGGCTAGGTCCTGGTAGGGGTTCGAAGCTTACTGCCTATATTCTCCTTGGCTGGTGCCTTAGTTTGAGGAGGACCCCAGGACCCAGATCTGCTTATTATAAAGTTCTTATCATAGGTTTCCAGAACCCTGTGGGTCCTACTATTTCTCCATTCTTCCATGCTACTCTCACCTAGAGTCTCAATAGGATGTCCTCTCTTCTGACCCACTTTTTTTGTAAGTAAAGTTTTTCATGGTACATATCCCTTGGACTAGTGTTTTGATATAAGTGAGTATATACCGTTTGTCTCTTTTTGCTTCTGGGTGAACTCACTCATTATGATAATTTCTAGATCAATCCATTTGTCCACAAATTTTGGGAATTCCTTGTTTTTAATAGCTGAGTAGTATTCCATAGTGTAAATGTACCACAGTTTCTTAGTCCATTCTTCTACTGAGGGACACTTAGGCTGTTTCCATGTTCTGGCTATTATGTATAAAGCAGCTATGAACATGATTGAGCATATGTCCCTGTTGTGTGGTAGGGCATTTTCTGGGTATATTCCAAGGAGTGGAATAGCTGGGTCTTGAGGAAGCCCTATTCCCATTTTTCTGAGAAAGCACCAGATAGCTTTCCAACGTGGTTGTACTAGTTTGCATTCCCACCAGCAATGAAGGAGTGTTCCTCTTTCTCCACATCCTCGACACTGTCAGTAGAACAAAGCGACAGCCTACAGACTGGGAAAAGATCTTCACCAACCATTTATCTGACAAAGGTTTAATATCCAAAATATATAAAGAACTCAAGAAATTAAACACCACAAAACCGAACAACCCAATTGCAAAATGGGGCTTGGAACTTAACAGAGAATTCTCAACAGAAGAATATCAAATGGCTGAGAAACACTTAAAGAAATGCTCGTCCTCGTTAGTCATCAGAGAAATGCAAATCAAAACGACACTGAGATTCCATCTTACACCCATCAGAATGGCTAAGATCAAAAACTCAAATGAAAAATGACTTAATTTCTATAAGCTGTATTCTCCTGTTTATGAGCCAAGATCAGTTATTCCCACAGAACATGGTGGGCCTGAAAAATCACAGAATATACAACATGTGTTCATGTCCTGTGTTTTCTTTCAGGAACACTAGTGGAGAATTGCTAAGCAGGGATCCAACCACCCCTGACTGGAGGACTAACAACACCACACTGAATGAAAGTGAAAACATTCCTGACTTCTGTGTCATCATGTCAGATTCTCTGAATATTCTAACAGTCATCATTGCCTTGGTTGGCCTGGCAGGAAATGCCATAGTGCTGTGGCTTCTAGGCTTCAGGATGCACAGGAATGCCTTCTCTGTCTACATCCTCAACCTGGCTGGGGCTGACTTCCTCATCCTCAGCTTCCAGATTCTGAATTCTGTGAGAGTCATTGATTATGAAGTACACCAAATCTACATCGATGTCTCCGACTATTGGGCAATTTTGTTCAATTTTGCTTACCTTGCAGGTCTGAGCATGCTCAGTGCCATGAGCACTGAGCGCTGTCTGTCTGTTATGTGTCCCATCTGGTATCGATGCCATCGCCCAAGACATACATCAGCTGTCATGTGTGCCCTGCTCTGGGCCTTGTCCCTGCTGTTGAACCTGCTAGAAGGGGAGGCATGTGGCTTCCTCTTTCATGATATTCATCCTCATTGGTGTCAGAAATTAGATTTAATCACATTTGCTTGGTTAACTGTTTTATTTGTGGTCCTTTCAGGGTCCAGCCTGGCCCTGTTGGTGAAGATTTTCTGTGGTTCTCAAAGGTTGCTAGTGACCAGGTTGTATGTGACCATTGCCTTCACAGTGCTGGTCTTCTTCATCTTTGGCTTGCCATATGGAATCAACTGGTTCTTCTTATATTGGACTGTGGAGATGGATGAAGTTTTCCCTTGCAATGTTTCTGAAATAACAGTATTCCTGTCCTCTGTTAACAGCTGTGCCAACCCCATCATTTACTTCCTCGTTGGCTCCATTAGGTACCGCAGATTCCAGAAGAAGACTCTGAAAGTGATTCTTCAGAGAGCCCTGAAGGACACACCTGAGGAAGAAGGAGTGATTCAGGGTTCTTCAGGAAAATCTGGGTAACTGGAAACAATCTAGTGCAGCAGCTGGGAGCAGCTTTGATCAGATGAAACTGGTTTACATGACACTAAATCTGTTAATAAAATATTTTTGTGAAAGTTGAGTAATAAAGGGCTTGCCAAATAGGTGCAGCATGAAACATCCCTGGGGCTGCTGCTGGAGGGCAGAACAGCTCCCATTCTGTACAACATTATCTCCACCATCTGCTTCACAGAAGGCTGAAGGCTGTGCAGGGAATGTCAGAAGTTCTTTGGTCATTGAACTTGAAAGTGATTAAATGAATATTAAATTTTGTTCAAACTTCATCTTTTTTGTAATCTCAATAGTGAAAGAATTAAGTAAAAGGAGACAATATTGGTCTCCTTTACTTTCTGAAGGTTTTAGGATAACTTCACAAATATTTCTCATATAAACTACTCAGTAAAGAAATACATAGTTTTAAGACAAGCCTGTTAACTTTTAATTCACCCACATTGGACTCATCACCTTCAAGGTGATTATGTCCACCACTTATGGCACTCTGTGAGTGAGGTACGGTTTTATAATCAGATACATCTATATCCATGCATATTTAAGAGTAGATGGAGACTGTAAGAAAAGTTCTGCTTCACTATGCCTTGCTTAGCATTATAAGGACATGTCTCCCTCTTCTCTATTTCTGTGTATTTTTCTTGATTCCTGGGAGTTCATACTGTTGTCTTTGGGAGCCTCACTCTTCCAGCTCTGGTTTCTGAAACATAAACAGGTAGGACAACTCTATTGCTGCCTGCCTTCCTTCTTGACTAGTTTCCAATGGCTCTTGAAAACTCCACTATCCTGAAGTTTCCATTGAAACTATGATGCTGCCTTTCTTTATTCACACAGTAACCTGGGGGATCTTCTCAGGAGCTATAGCTCTGACCTCAGCTGTTCTCTAAGACCTCTCAATCTTACATATTGCATTTCTTCAAAACCAGTACTGTGAGGTGGCCAATACTAAGTTCTCACAAACATTGAAGATGCCATCCTATCTTCTTGGACTACATTGAATCAGCTTCTGTGTGTGCCCCCTCGAGCAACACTTTCCTAGTGTCCCAGTGCAGAGCTCAGGTTTTCTTTAATGACTCTAGTCTATCTAAAACCAACTGTTTCTTATATATCTGCATTCTCTTTTCCAAAATTTTAAGCTTGCTCACACATCTTTCCTCCACCAAATAACTTAGTAAAGTATCTTTAAACTCAATTTCAGTAAAGTTCTTTTTAAAAGGGTAGAATTATGCCATATCCTTGAACAAAAGTGTCACAGGGATGGTCCCTAGCTGAGATCCTGGCAGAGTCCTTGTTCACTTCTGAAACCCCATAGGCTGATCCTCAGCTCACTGCACCTGTCACAAAAATCTTCTTCCAAGTTGTTCTAGATTCCTTTTCCGTTCTGTAATAAAACACACTGACCTAAAGAAAATTAGAGAAGAAAGAAATTAAACAGATTACACTTCCAGATCAGAGTTTACCTTTGGAGGAGGAAATCAGGAAGTATAAGGGGGCAGAATCTCTGAAGGAACACTGGTTGTTGACTTGCTTATTCCTTCTCTTATACAGCCCAAAGCCGCCTGCACAAAGAATGGCAAGGCTCACACTAGCCTAAGTCCTCCATCAACTAACAAATGAGGCAACCCCTCACACATATGCCCATAGTCAAACTGAATCAAGACACTTACTCAACTGAGACTTTTCAAGAGAAACTATGATGAGACACGATGACAGTTTGATAACTAGAACATTGCACCACTTGTCAACTTCACACACAAACACTTCACTTTAAGCCATATTCTTTCAATTCCTTATGCTTGAGATCTCATATTAACATCATGGCATGAAATTCGGTTGAATATAAGAGTTCCACAGTCTCTAAAATTTTAAACACATTAAAACTCTTAGGTTCCCATAACACTTCTAAGTCTCTTAACTGTGGGTTCCTGTAAAAAAAAAAAAAGCAAAGCATATGCTTCTTATTCCAAAATGAGAGGACAGAATAACAGCAGAAAAACCCACATCCAACAATGTAAATGCAAATGTGGTCGCACAATATGTACTATCTGGTGTGTATTCTTCTTACTGTGTATTCTTCTATCTTGAAAATTCTTAAGGAGCCCCACTTCTACAGCTCTGTCATATACAGTACACACAACTTGTCTCCTAGGATTCTGCCAGCTTCATGACACATATGCCACTGCCCTAGTAGACATTCTATGGTTCTGCCATCTCCAATCCAAAGGGTCTTCTCTCCAACTGAGGGTGCAGCTTTACTAATGTCATCTCCTGGCCTCTCCAAAGGGACTCCTGGTGCCAGATGGTGTCAAGACTCAGTTCCTATCCACAACTCATTCAATCACGCATTTTTCAGACCTTCAAAACTACTATCACTTGGGAGCCTCTTACATACTGATACATTTGGCTGCAAGATTAAGATACAGCCTTGGCTGTCTTGGACTATAGCTACTGTGGGCGGATGCTAAGGAAAATTCATTCCTACTGTCCCAGTGGTACTGAATTCTTTCTTATTAATTGCAGCCAAGTCTTAGGCCCCAAAAATCCTATTGTCCAAGAGAAACATACGTTTCACATCAATGATGCAGATCTGTTTTATTGACAGTTTATTCTGCAATCCCATCTGACTCTTAATCCAAGATTTCACACACATGGTCTCCTGTCAAATTCTTAACTATGTGCTGGCCTTCTTCAGAAACCACACGTGCCATGCCTCCATAGTTCATCTTCCAACGTTCTACAATAATTTCTTAATAATCGCTGAGAAATCGTCAGAATTTCCAACTCAAGGTTCCAAAATCCTTTGCAAGCCCTCAACAAACTAATCCAAAAGCACAGAAGGCCACTTTTCTATGTGTATTGCAACAACAACTCCCACCCTGTACCAATGTCTGTCCTAATTTCCTTTGTGCAGCTGTGTTAAGGCATTCTGACTAAAATTATCTTCAGAAGAAAAGAAGATTTATTTGCTCTATAATTCCTAACACAGTCTGTCATGAAGGAAAGTCAGGGTAGGAATTCAAACAGCAATGTGAAGCAGAAAGCATGGAGGAATGCTGACTGCTGGATAGCCTTTGTTTGCTATTGCTTAGCTAGCTTTTCATATTGCCCAAGACTTATTTGTTTAGGACATGTGCCTCTGTTAATGAGGTGTGTACCTTGTATCAATTCGTATTAAAGATAGCCACTGATAGGCATGCCCACAGAACAACTGGAACTAGATGATTCTGCTACAAGGCTTTCCTCTCATAGGGCCCTAGGCTGGACCAGGCTGACAATTAAACCCAGCAGGGACACAGGCTTAATACAGTTGTTGCTTAAGAGTATGTATACCAAAACATCCTTTATTCTAGATATATAGAAATTATCGATTTAATCATGAATTATATAATATTCATATTAGGAAATATGCTGTTCATGTAAAGTGCTACAAAAACCGGTATTCTTCATTTTGCTAGAGTTTAGTATAGTTCCTAGCAAGTTATGAGTATTTAATACATAGAATTTTGAAAGTTGGTACACCCATGTTCTCAGAACGCAGTCAAGATTGAAAATATTTAAATTCCTCTGAAAGACTCTATGATACTGAAAGCCACTTCCCTTGCCCAAGAGGAAACAATTTTCCCATATTTATCACTAATTATTATTATTTTGTATTAATTTTGAATTGATTTAATAAGAATCATCTTTTGTATACATTTTACTGTAAGTGAGTTTAGTTAACGTATGAAAAGTAAAATTTATGTTATTGTCATCATATGTTATTGTTGTTCATATCAGTGAGGATGATATAAGTAAAAAAGGTAACTACTCAAATGCTCACGTGCATTCCTTTATTTCCCTAGTCAGTCTACACAGCACAAGATGCTTTGGGGCTTTATTAATGTCATTATATTTTTTATATTTCAATTGTGATGCTGAATACTATATATATATAGAGAGAGAGAGAAGCCATGGTTTAAGTATTTCACAGGGGAATTCCATGTGAATTTTTATTAAAACATTTTTTATATGTCCTGAATAAATAATCTAGACTAAAACATACGTGGAAACTGAAGATGAACACAAAGTAATATGTTTCCTACCAGGTAACACCGTGGTATTACTGCCTTTCTTCCCCATGAGAAACAGTCATTCAGATGAGACAAAGGACTACAGAGTATTCACTCTTTGGAATTTACCCATGGAGGGATATGAAGCAGTATGTTTCTGTACTTTTTTTAATTTTTTAATTAATTTATTCTTGTTACATCTCAATGGTTATCCCATCCCTTGTATCCTCCCATTCTTCCCTCCCTCCCATTTTCCCCTTATTCTCCTCCCCTATGACTGTTCCTGAGGGGGATTTCCTCCCCCTGTATATGCTCATAAAGTATGCAGTCTCTTCTTGGTAACCTGCTATCCTTCCTCTGAGTGCCACCAGGTCTCCCTCTACAGGGGACATGGTCAAATGTGAGGCACCAGAGTTTATGTGAAAGTCATACCCCACTCTCCACTCAATTGTGGAGAATGTTCTGACCATTGGCTAGCTCTGGGAAGGGGTTTAAAGTTTACCGCCTGTATTGTCCTTGGCTGGTGCCTTGGTTTGAGCGGGACCCCTGGACCCAAATCTGCCTATCATAATGTTCTACTTGTAGATCCTTCTACTTTGCTATACTCCCATGCTTCTCTCATCTAGATTCCCAATAGGAGTCCTCCCCTCTGTCCCAGTTTCCTGGTAAGTGAATGCTTTAATGGGACATGCCCCTTGGGCTAGTATGCAGATATAAGTGAGTATTTCAAAGAACTCAATATAAAACCAGAGACACTAAGTCAGTTGGAAAAAGATGGGGAAGAGCCAGGAACATATTGGCACAGGACACAACTTCCTGAACAGAACACCAACAGCCCAGGCCTTAATGTCAACCATTAAAAAATGAAACTTCATGAGGCTGAGAAGCTTCTGTAAGGCAGGAGACACTGAAAAGAGAACAAAGCGACAGCCTACAGACTGGGAAAAGATCTTCACCAACCCTACATCTGACAAAGGTCTAATATCCAAAATATATAAAGAACTCAAGAAATTAAACACCACCAAAACAAATAACCCAATTGAGAAATGGGGCTTGGAACTAAACAGAGAATTCTCAACAGAGGAATATCAAACGGCTGAGGAAAACTTAAAGAAATGCTCAACCTCCTTAGTCATCAGGGAAATGCAAATCAAAACAACTCTGAGATTCCATCTTACACCCATCAGAATGGCTAAGATCAAAAATTCAAGCAACACCATATGCTACCTAGGATGTAGAGAGAGAAGAACACTCCTTCATTGCTGGTGGGAATGCAAACTAGTACAGCCACTTTGCAAATCTATCTGGTGCTATCTCAGAAAAATGGGAATAGGACTTCCTCAAGACCCAGCTATTCCACTCCTTGGAATATACCCAGAAGATGCTCCAGCACACAACAAGAAAATTTGCTCAACGATGTTCATAGCAGCCTTATTCATAATAGCCAGAACATGGAAACAGCCTAAGTGTCTCTCAGTAGAAGAATGGATAAAGAAACTGTGGTACATACACACTATGGAATACTACTCAGCTATTAAAAACAAGGAATTCCCGAAATTTGTGGATAAATGGATTGAGCTAGAAATGATCATAATGAGTGAGTTAACCCAGAAGCAGAAAGACTCAAATGGTATATACTCACTTATATCTGCATACTAGCCCAAGGGGCATGTCCCACCAAAGCCTTCACTTACCAGGAAACTGGGACAGAGGGGAGAACATCCTATTGGGACTCTAAATGAGAGAAGCATGGGAGAATAGCAAAGTAGAAGGATCCAGAGGGTCCTAGAAACCTATAAGTAGAACATTATGAGAGGCAGATTTGGGCCCAGGGGTCCCGCTCAAACTTCGGCACCAGCCGAAGACAATACAAGCGGTAAACTTTAAACCCCTACCCAGATCTAGCCAATGGTCAGAACATTCTCCACAGTTGAGTGGAGAATGGGATATGACTTTCTCACATACTCTGGTGCCTCACATTTGACCAAGTCCCCTGGAGGGGGAGACCTGGTGGCACTCAGAGGAAGGACAGCAGGTTGCCAAGAAGAGACTTGATACCCTATGAGCATATACAGGGGGAGGTAATCCCCCTCAAGAATGGTCATAGGGGAGGGGAATAATGGGAAAATGGGAGGGAGGAAAGAATGGGAGGATACAAGGGATGGGATAAACATTGAGATGTAACAAAAATAAATTAATAATAAAAAATAATAAATAGCCTCAGGAAAAAAAAGAAACTGTGGTACATATACACTATGGAATACTACTCAGCTATTAAAAACAAGGAATTCCCAAAATTTGTGGCCGAATGGATTGAGCTAGAAATTATCATAATGAGTGAGTTAACCCAGAAGCAGAAAGACTCAAATGGTATATACTCACTTATATCTGCATACTAGCCCAAGGGGCATGTCCCACGAAAGCCTTCACTTACCAGGAAACTGGGACAGAGGGGAGGGCATCCTATTGGGACTCTAAATGAGAGACGCATGGGAGAATAGCAAAATATAAGGATACAGAGGGTCCTAGAAATCTACAAGTAGAACAATATGATAGGCAAATTTGGGCCCAGGGGTCCCACTCAAACTAAGGCACCAGCCAAGGACAATACAGGAGGTAAACTTTAAACCCCTTCCCAGATCTAGCCAATGGTCAGAATATTCTCCACAGTTGAGTGGAGAGTGTGATATGACTTTCTCATGTACTCTAGTGCCTCACATTTGACAATGTCCCCTGGAGGGGGAGACTGGTGGCACTCAGAGGAAGGACAGCAGGTTGCCTGGAAGAGACTTGATACCCTATGAGCATATACAGGGGGAGGTAATCCCCCTCAGGCACAGTCATAGGGGAGGGGAATAATGAGAAAATGGGGGGGAGGAATGGGAGGATATAAGGGATGGGATAAACTTTGAGTTTTAACAAGAATAAATTAATTAAAAAAATAAATAAATATAAATATATATATATTATGTAAAAAAAAAAATGTGAGGCACCAGAGTACGTGAGAAAGTCATATCCCACTCTCCACTCAACTGTGGAGAATGTTCTGACCATTGGCTTGATCTGGGTAGGGGCTTAAAGTTTACTGCCTGTATTTTCCTTGGCTGGTGCCTTAGTTTGAGCGGGACCCCTGGGCCAAATCTGCCTCTCATAATGTTCTACTTGTAGGTTTCTAGGACCCTCTGGATCCTTCTACTTTGCTATTCTCCCATGCTTCTCTCATCTAGAGTCCCAATAGGAGTCCTCCCCTCTGTCCCGGGGGGGGGGGGGGGAGGAAGAATGGGAGGATACAAGGGATGGGATAAACACTGAGATGTAACAAGAATAAATTAAGTTTTAAATGTTTAAAAAAATAAAAATAAATACAGCTGAAATTTCAATAAATCTAAAAAAAAAAGTAAAGTTAAAAAATCTAATCAAATCATGATCGTCAGGAGACAGAGATGTGAATGGGTCATAAATAAATCATATGATTTAACATCTGCCCAGGGGTGATCTACTTTCAGTAACCAAGCCATACCCTATAGTACAAACACTGTCCTAACAGTGTCATCACACTGTGAGTCACACAACACTAGCCTTAAGTAGGAGGTGTCATGATACAATGACTCCTTTAAAGCTATCAACCAAGCCTTTAACATACGATAATTTAAGGAGATTTCTTTTTTAAATTTCAACATTCCATCACAGAACCTAAAACATACATCCCTACCGCAATGTGAAATGTGTTTGTTTAGCTAATTTTCAACTTCCCTTCTACCCTGCAAATATAACAGTTCCAGCAGTTATCAAATACCATGTGGAAGCTCTCTTCTGAGATTTACCTGAGCCCTTAGTTACAAGTGTCCAAGGATCAAGAAATAAGTTATATTCTTCCAACACAAAGCGGTGGTAAGAAGATGCACTACATCTTTAGAAAACAAAGTGTTCCTGTGTCCCTTTGACAGGGTAGTTCTAAGTTAAGTGACAGGGATACTTTTTTAGATGTCTACATCTCCTTCAGGGCTAGAGGAAAGCACTGAGAAGCAAACACCTGTGATCCCAGGAAGACATGGAATAGCCGTGCCTTCTCATAACATCTTCACAGTTCCTATTTCCTGGGATGTACCTATGATGTGAACATTAATTTTATATTTATTTTTTTTCATCATGCTTGGCTACTTACTTGTTTTCACCTCAATATATGTTTTTCATGTCTCCCAATTAATCATCACTATTTTCCAAACTCACTTGATGTATAAAGAGGCTATTGATTTCTGTAAGTTAATTCTGTACCTTGTCTTTTTGCTCAAATTATTGTTACTAGTTTTTCTGAATATTTTTGTATTTTAATATATAATTTATCATTGCAAATCAGAATCTTATTCTTGTCTTATTTGTAGTGTTTAACTTCCTTCTCTTGCCTTATTGCTCCAACTAGAGCTTCCAGCACTATACTGGGAAAGAGTGGAATTGCAGATCCACCAGGCATGGCTTATATTGATATTATTAGTGCACAGCCCTACAACCTTTGAAAGAAGAGCTAATACAAACATTCCTCAAATTCCTTTACAAATAGAAACAGAAGGAATATTGCCAAATTTATTTTATGATTTCATAGTCCCCCTAATACTCAAAACACACAAATATTCAACAAAGAAAGAGTTAAAGACCAATTTCCCCCACAAACATAGATGCAAGAATACTCAATAAAATACTCCCAAACAGAATCCAAGAACATACGTAAAAGGTCATCCACCATGATCAAGTTGCCTTCATTCCTGAGATGCATGGATTGTGCAACAAATGATAGTCAATCAGT
Source organism: Acomys russatus (assembly GCF_903995435.1). Lineage (NCBI taxonomy): Eukaryota > Metazoa > Chordata > Mammalia > Rodentia > Muridae > Acomys > Acomys russatus. The sequence goes on along the minus strand of NC_067143.1, from coordinate 7,425,853 downwards.
GTCATCAACCATATAAATAAACTGAAGAAAAAAAACTTGGTCATCTCATTAGATGCAGTAAAAGCTTTTGACACACCCAACACCCACTTAAGAGAAAAGTCTTGCAGAAAGTAGGAATATGAGGGACAAAATTCAACATAATAAAAGCAATTTCCAGTAAGCCTGTAGCCACCACCAAACTAAGTGGAGAGAAACTCAAAGACTAAAATACAGAAAGACTCAAATGGTATATACTCACTTATATCTGCATACTAGCCCAAGGGGCATGTCCCACGAATGCCTTCACTTACCAGGAAACTGAGACAGAGGGGAGGACATCCTATTGGGACTCTAAATGAGAGAAGCATGGGAGAATAGCAAAGTAGAAGGATCCAGAGGGTCCTAGAAACCTACAAGTAGAACATTATGAGAGGCAGATTTGGGCCCAGGGGTCCTGCTCAAACTAAGGCACCAGCCAAGGACATTACAGGCAGTAAACTTTAAACCCCTACCCAGATCTAGCCAATGGTCAGAACATTCTCCACAGTTGAGTGGAGAATGGGATATGACTTTCTCACGTACTCTGGTGCCTCACATTTGACAATGTCCCCTGGAGGGGGAGACCTGGTGGCACTCAGAGGAAGGACAGCAGGTTACCAAGAAGAGACTTGATACCCTATGAGCATATACAGGGGGAGGTAATCCCCCTCAGGAACAGTCATAGGGGAGGGGAATAATGGGAAAATGGGGTGGGGGGAGAATGGGAGGATACAAGGGATGAGATAAACATTGAGAAGTAACGAGAATACATTAATAAAAAAATAAAGTAATATAAAATAAAGAAATTAAACACCATTAAATAACCCAATCAAGAAATGGGGCTCAGAACTAAACAGAGAATTCTCAACAGAGGAATATCGTGGCTGAGAAACACTTAAAGAAATGTTCAACGTCTTTAGTCATTAGAGAAACGCAAATCTAAATGACTCTGAGATTCCATTCTACACCCATCCAAATGAACAAGATCAAAACCTCAAGTGACACCACATGCTGGTGAGGATGTGGAGAAGGAGAAACACTCCTTCATTGCTGGTGGGAATGCAAACTTGTACAACCACTTTGGAAATCTATCTGGTGCTTTCTCAAAATATTGGGAATAAGGCTTCCTCAAGACCCAGGTATTCCACTCCTTGGAATACACCCAGAAGGTGCCCCACCACACAACAAGGACATATGCTCAACTATGTTCAGAGAAGCCTTATGCATAATAGCTAGAACCTGGATACGATATAAATGTCCCTCAGTTGAAGAATGGATAAAGAAACTGTGGTACATTTACACTATGGAATACTACTCAGCTATTAAAAACAAGAAAATCCTGATATTTGTGGACAAATGGATGGAACTAGAAATGGCCATATTAAGTGAGTTATCCCAGACTCAGAAATAATCACATGGTATATACTCAATTATAATTGGACACTAGCCCAACAGTGATGTCCCCAGAAAGCCTTCACTTACCAGGAGATTGGGATAGATGCGGGGACCTCCTATTGGGACTCTAGGTGAGAGAAGTATGAGAGACTGGAGAAACAGAAGGATGCAGAAGTTCCTGAAACCTACAAGAAGAACATCATGATGGGCTGATCTGGACCCAGGGTGGTCAGCTGAAGCTACTGCACCACCAAAGACAATACATGCAGTAAATACTGAACTCCTATTCAGATCTAGCCAATGGACAGGACATTATCCACACCCATGTGGAGAGCGGGAACTAACTGACATGAACTCCGGTGCCCCTTACTTGACCACTTCCCCTTGGTGGGGAGGCCTGGTAGCACTCAGAGAAAGAATAGGAAGGCTACCAAGATGAGACTTGATAGGCTGTGACCATATGGTGGGAGAGGAGGTTCCCTTCTGTCACAGACCTAGTGGATGGGGATAAGGTGAAAGAAGGAGGGAGAGAGGAATGGGAGGAGACAAGCAAGGGGACAAAAAATGAGATGTAATCTGAATAAATTAATTTTAAAACTGGGGAAAAGGTCTCTGCTGTGTGACTTGTGACTTGTGACTTGTTCCCAGTACACATACTGGATGCCTCAAGGTCTGCTCACTGGTTTTATAAGACTCACTTGAGTCAGAAACATTTTTGGCTATTGAAGGCAAATCACAATTCCAGAACAAGAAGGCAGAGTATAGACTCAATCTGTGTAAAGGTCTTCTGCCTTGGTCAGCTCTCCTCTTCTGAAACATAAAATGGAAGAAAGTATGTACACCAAGAATCTTCAGACCCAAAAGGCAAAAATTGTATGTAGTTGATTATAAATACATTAGTCAAAGTAAAAGATAACCATGCTACAAACCTCAGACCCAAAGAATTTAAGTAACAAGTAAGTCCCAAGAGGTAATGCATGAATCTCACTGAAAAAGGAAAATAGAATATATATTAGGGGTGGATGGAGGGAAGGAACTTGGTGGGGAACTGGGGTGGGAATGGTAACAGGAGTGATGAGGTGGAGGAAGGGAGGAGGATACTGGAAGAAACAACTGAATTGGAGGCAATGCATCTAAGGGATGAGCTAGAAACCTAGGACAATGGAAACTTCCAAGAATCTAAGAAGATGAACCTGGCTAAAAGGCTCTTAGCAATGGGGAATGTGGAGCCTAACCTGGTCATCTCCAATAGCCAGAAAAGACTTCATTATAGGGACTGGGGCACCAACTCAACCAAAACCCTTAGACCCACAATTTGTCCTGCCTGCAAGATGTGCAGGGGTAATTGATATGAAGGAATCTGAGAGAAGTGCCAACCAGTGCCTGGCCCAGCTTGAGACCCATGCCATGAGAGGAAGCCCAAACCCAACACTATTATTGATATTCTGCTGTACTTGGAGACAGGAGCCTAGTCCATAAGAGAGGCTTCACCCAACAACTGATGGAAACTGATAGACAGACCTAAAGCCAACCATTGATGGACCTTGGGGAATTCTGTGGAAGAGGGAGAGGAAAGACTGAAGGAGACATAGGAGTCAAGGTCACCACAATAAATCCTATAAAATCAACTAATTTGGGCTCACAGGGGCTAATACAGACTAAACTGCCAACCAGAGAGCAGGCATATGGTAAACCTAGGGCCTCTGCACATACATAACCGTTGTGCAGCTGAGTCTTCATGTGGTACTTCTAAAGTAGGAGCAGGGCTATCTCTGACTACATTGCCCACCTTTGAGCCCCTTTGCCCTAACAGGGCTGCCTTGTCTAGCCTCAGCAGGAGAAGATGAGCCTAGTCTTACTGAAATTTGCTCTGGTTGGTTTTCATAAGAGGTCTCCCATTCTCTGAGGATAAAGGGAAAAATGGATGTGGAGGAAAGTGACAGGGATAAACTTGGAGGAGAGGAGAAAAGGTAAGCTATAATTTGGAATGTAAAATAAATTTTAAAAACTTAGTAAATTGAAAAATATTTTTAAGAAGTGTACAAAAGGACTTTCTGCCTTGTGTGACTCTTGGATAATCTGGAGTGGATGGTCTTTATCAGAGCTGGGGAAAGTAGTCTTACCTCTTGGCTTGCTTCATTCACCTCTTTATCTTTGTCGTTTTTTAATTGTTTGACCAGAGTTATTATCATTCTTTGACTTCTTATCAGGGTTTCTTCCAGAACTTTTTAATAGGATCCATTATTATAGTTTTTGGATTTTTGAAGTAAACGTGTTATTTTGTTCTTTTTCAATGTGTTTTTATATCGGCATTTGAGAATTTCACACCAGCAGTTAGTTCCTTGGGTAAGGTTTTCCTTCTCTTTTTTTAGTTCTAGATGCATTTCTTTCTTCAACAGAGATGTCTGCAGATGGGAGCCAATTCATGGCATGGTTAAGATGTGGATGGCCTCTTTTTGTTAGTATTTAGTGCTATAACCAATACCCCAGGTATTTGTTTGCTGGCTAAAATCTGATGGCCACAGGGTCTTGATCAAAAAGTTTGGAACTAATTCCCTTAGAGTGTGAACTTATCTTGTTCTCAAATCTAGGTAGCACAAATGGAAGGTCCTTTCATAGTACTGGCACAGCTCTGCTGAGTCCCACAAAAAATGAGGGGTATATTTCTCCTGCCTAGTCACTTGTGGTGACACAAATGTTTCTGGTAGGGACATGGTTAGGATTTCTGGAGTCACACTGTGAAGGAGATGGACAGTGAGTAGGTGGCAGTCCCAGGCAAGTAGGCATGGAGTCTGGCTGTCTGGAATACACTTCAGTGGATTTTGGCAAAAGTGAAATGGCATTTTTTAATGTTTTTATCTTTCTATAGTCTCATGCAGAATAGTTTTGATGCTCTGAAACCATCTTGTGTCCTCTCATTTTCTGCCACTGCTCCTGGTAATCACTATTTTCTGTCACTGTAGATTTATGTCTTCCACCACTTCACTTTACTGCCTTGTTCCAGCATGTAGGTCTATTAGACTAGCTTCATTCACTTTTCATTTAGGACTCCTCTGTGTCCTCTCATAGTGGGTCCATTCGTTATTAATGAAGTTTGATGTTTTGCTTTATAGGGGTGTTCCACTCCTTCCTAATTCACTTCCCTATACAGAACATTTGTGCACTTCTAGTTGTGGCTATGATAGCCAGTATTGCAAGCTTTTGTTTATACTGCTTCTGAGGTGCTAATGGTTGATCCTAGGGCCTTACACATGCCACGTAAATGCTCTGCAAATGAGCTTCGGCTATGATACATTTGTAAAGTTACTGATGGAGTGTGAGTTTTATATTAATTTCATGAATTATAAATAACTTGGCTATTGTGTTTTATGATAAGCGTCTCTTTTGTATTTTAGAAATGTTCACCTAGATTTATAAGTACCTGAGGGCTATTTTCACATACACACTCTATATGAGCATTCTTACTGCACCTTCTCAGCAAAGTCGGTGCCATCGGTGTTTCTATATTCCAGGGGACATGTTCAAGTATTTATTTGTGTTCCATTCTTTTTCACTTTTGATGAACATCATAAATATTTTCCTAAACATATTCGACATCTCTTTGTATTTTTTCTTAACAGATTAATTTACAAATATGCATATATGTGTGTGTGACTGTATAGACATGTGAACTTGAGTACAAGGGCTTGAACAAAACAGAAGGCATCAGATCCCCTCAACCTGGAATTACAGGTTGTTGTGAATTACCTTACATGCTTGGAAATGAGTCAAGGCTATTCCCAAGAGGAGTACATACTTTAAAGTCTGATGCATCTCCCTAAACCAACATCTGAGATGATGCTAAAAATCTTTACAAAACTTTCCAAAGTTACCATCCTAAGAAGCAAAAACCAATCACATGAGCCCTGAGAGAGGAGACTTTTCAACAATATCCAAAACATGATATTTTTTCCTAAGGACTACAGAGTTGATATCCTTTTCAGTTTATAACTGAAATCCCATTTTAAAAATAAATAGCATAATATAATTGATTATAACAATAAGAACAAATGGAAAAATCATATAAAAATAAGACTAATGTGATATCAGTATTTATATTTTAATGACACCAACAAGGAACAAATTTCATGAAGGAGATGGAGAAAATTGTGATCAAATGTGTAGAATTCTATATTTCCTCTGGAATGCCTGTAGATCCATGTCATATGGACAGATTAGCACCAAAGATAAGTTTATATTTGGAGACACTAATGATAAAAGTAACTAGGTGGTGAGATGAGGAAGTGGTGACATCTGGAAAATGTAATTTAGAGTTTGTTTTAGTATGTGTATATTTATGTAATTTGGAACAAAGCTTTATGATTGAATACAATGTGCTGTGATAAAGAAAATTCCCCAAGAGTAACCTCGGGGTAGCCTTGACATAAATTTTTAGTACACAATTTCATAATGTTTGATGTTTTTAACTGTGGTGAGAGCTTGCAATCAGAAATAGCAATTACTTAGAGACATGGAGCAAGCACTATTTAATGTCTGATGTGTTAGTTGGACAGGGCAGATGAGAAGAAACCCCTTAGTTAGGCTCCAGAGTCAAATGTATGTCCTATATTATTTGTTCCTAGCACATGTGGAGGAAGTCACAATGTCTGGAAAGTACTTGTACAAATACCACTTGGGCACAGAATCTTACCTCCTAGAAGAATCTGCAGAGTTAGAGAACAAAGTCATGAAGAAAGTTTTCCTCTCCCTCGGCACTGGTCAGCTCCCATCTACTGACTAGAAAATGGAAGGAAGGTAAGGATATGCTGCGTGAACTTTCAGGTAGTTCTTGGCCTGAGTTTTTCTCTGACCTCACATCCTGATTCTACTACAGAGTACTACATGCAGGAGTCTGGTGCTTCCCACAGAGAAAGTCAGGAGACAGAAGCTTCCCTCTAGAACTTTCTCCCTTCTAATACAGCCCTAGTTTCAAAAAAAAAACATTCAAAGTTGGTGCTTTGGAGAGAACACATTCTCTGACACTCATTTCAGAAAAAAAAAAACTATGAGTGTGCCTTGATTCTTGGCTCTGAGGTCCTGTTAACAAGTTTCCATAATTTGCTTGCTTCTTCAAAGAATCAGTATGATATGTGTGACAAACCACCAAGAAGAAGGAAAAAAAATGGTTTAACTTGGAGTCATTGAAGAGTTGCCTCAGGAAGAAATGATTCATAAAGATTGGCAGAGTTAAGGGAAAATGAAAATATATGATAATTTTTATAACTTGACCCACTAAAGCAAGGTTTTGCTCCTAGGATTTAAGTGGCAAGGATAAGAGCTGTCACTAGAAAAAATACAGCCATTGCTGTTTCTTAGTGATAGAGAGGAATAAGCAGGAAGGTGGAGTGCTGTTGGAAATACAGTCTCACCAGATGACAGACTTGAGAGACCAAAACTCAAACGCCTCCGTCTTGAGCTCCATGGTCCCAGTGGATTCATCAAGTGACTCATCTCAACAGAAACAGGAGAAAGACTCTGGTGTTATGGTTCAGTTAAGCCATTTTCTTGGGACCAAGGGAAGAAAATGGTGGGAGGAAAGTTTTATGATACATGGGACTTTGACTCATACCTTATATCTCCCTTTTCTGACAAGTTCTATTTTTAATTTAAACACCATTCAAACCATTTCTAATGAAATATCTTTCAATTCTTCTTTTCTTTTTTGCATTTTACTTCTCTACTGATATTCTTATGGAGGAATCATATCCACCAATCAAAAATATTTTTTAAATGGACTGCAATTTTAAAGGGAAATCATAACCATTGGGGAAAAGAAGGCAATTGTCTACTAAATGAAAATGATACAATAATTATCCAAAAAGAAGTTTTAAAAGTCAAACTGGGATCACAGCACCTCAATCCCTACAGTGTCAATGGAACTCTAAGTTTTGTGTGATTTTTGTTTTTGTTTGGTACTGGGGGAGGTTCATTTGTTTGTTTTGATTTTTGATTTTGCATTTTGCTTCTCTTTTTTTGAAAAACAGAAAAAGAACTTGAAGTTTGATTGGGAGGAAGGTAATTAGGAAGCAAGAGCAGCTGGGAGAGGAGCAAGTACAAACAAAATAATTGTAAAATTTTTTTGATTAAACTCTTTGATCCTGCTGCACACTCTGAACCTCTCTTCAGTCTGCACAGAAAGCTTTTGTCATAAGAGAAAACTCCCTATCTTCTTGAAGAGATGATGGTGAAGGCTACTGTTGTGTAAGGCTTGTCTCAATTCTCTAAAATCCATTTAGCAGTCCTCCATTAGACAAGCCCATGTTCCAGGTCCTCTCTACAGCAGCACTCTTCTTTGACCTACACCAACCCCAAAGTTGTGCACCTATGTGCTTTGTGTTGCTCAACAAAGATGTGTTTGACCTTTACCTGTGTTCTTTCAGTGATCAACATTAGTTATTTGTGCACGCACAAATAATTGTGAATATAGTCAGGGCTGTCCACCAAAGAGAATATTGAGAATTTCGCCATCACATGTCCATGCCTGTTCTCATGGCTTCTGTTGCATTTTTATTTTCTTTGTCACCCAAATCACCCAACACTATATATACCATCCCTCGACTCACTTTGTAGGTAAGGCTGGCCTTGAACTCACAGACATCTGCCTGCTTCCATATCACAAGTGCTGGGATTAAAGGTGTACGCCAGCACTACACCAAGAAGTGCTTTATGTTTTTTATGTAAAGAATAGTATTTTCTTCACAAAGAGAAAATGTAAGTTGTTTCAAAATAGATGTTTTTCTTTCTTTTGATTTACTACTTTTACTAAGACTTCAAGCACAGTGGTGAATAAATGAGAGATGAGGGATGTGTTTGTCTCATTCTTGATTTTAAGAGATGGTATTATTGTTCCACATTCAGTAAACCATTAGCTGTTTGGAATATATCTCCTTTACCATCTTAGGGTATCATGTTTCTATTCCAAGATTATTCAAAGTTTTCATCTAGAGAAGAAATTCCATTTTGTTAATGTCTTTTTTAACATATTTTGAAATTATCAAAGGAGTTTTCTTCATTGTATTTATAGGCTGTGTTATATTTATTGACTTATAATGTTGAAGGATTATTGTACTCTTAGAATAGAAAAACTTGTTCATACATAAAGATGCTCAGCTGAAATCACGGCACACAGGTGACTAACACAGGAGCATCATCACTACATTGAGGCTGATGAGGTAATGTACTTGAAGACAGTCTTCATAGAATGGCTTACACACACACACACACACAAACTTTCACACTTTTGTACTTTCTCTGGGTCACACAAAAGAAAAAAGTGATGTCTCCACAAGAAAACTGCAAACTCAAAATTCAGTCATTCAGCTTCCTGGGACCTGGGAACTGAAGCTTGAAAGAGGACTGCTGTTAAGTGCACCTCCTTCTGCCAGGATGGCGTGAAACAAGAACCTTCCTCAAGAGACATTCAACCATCAAACTATTGTGATGGGGTGTAGCAGTTTCTGTGTGAAGTGTGTCACACGGGCTCCTGCATTTGAACACTTGGTCCCCAGCTGCAGTGGTAGCTGAGAAGTTTGCAGCACTTTCAGGAGATGGAGCCTTGCAGGCAGGAGTGGGTCAGTGCTGGGGGTGCCTCTCTTCTTATTCACTCTCCGCTTCTAAACTTCTAGTGCAATGTGACCAGCCAGCCTCCCACACATGCTGCCATGCCTCCCCCATGACGGCAGAATAGTTTCATTCCAACTCTAAGCCTCAATAAATAACTTGATTTCTCCATGCTCTTTGAATCAGGTATGTGGTGTGTTCATCAATGGGGTCTTAGTATCAAGTTCTAGAGAGGGATCAGAGTATTGTCAATAGTCTGTAGTGTTTGGGGTTGGGTCTGACCACAGTGGCCAACAACTTCAAAAGAGGTAAGTGACAACTGACACAGGGCACTTTATTTAACAGCCTATGTTGTCTGGGGGAGACATTATGCCCTCTGTTGTAGAGTGCAAGGAATCATGAAGTAGGCCTGGCCTGGATACCTTGGGAGGCATGTGTCATAGGATTTTTAGGGTGGGGTCCATGGCCTCTGGGACTCTGTGCCTTTCACTCATTCCTGAGAAATAGAGGCCATCCCTTAGAGAGTCAAACATTCAGACTGCCTTGTGATTCTACGTGTTCCTTAGAAGTCCACAAAGCATATAGAAACTTGAGAGGACAATTGGTCTTACATATTAATCTTGTGTGCCCTGTATAGCTTGCAAATGTCATTGTATCCTGGTAGATACCTTGGTTTTGACCCTGGAGATCACCATTATATTCTGTTTCTGGAAAAGGTATAAAAAAATCTGATCACTTGAAAGAAACTTGTCACAGCTTCAGTCTTGCTGTGACCCCTTCAACCTGTGCCTGGGCAAAGATTCATTTCTCACCAAACCAACTAAGTAAGCTCTGGTGTTTACAGTTGAGGAATCCTATTTACAAATGGGTTTATGCATGTGTATGTGTATGTATATATTTTAGGAAGCATCTAGAGTTGTGGGTTTCCATATGGCTTCTTCAAGAGTGCTTAATATTAGGCACCTTTCCCTGTTCTCCTATCTATGCTGACCCTGTCCATGTTCCTTTAAATTTAAATGTTCTGTTCCATTATTCTACGTCCCCCTTCATAACACCTGCTTTGACTTCTCTTGCCCCACAGCCTTTACATCCCCTTACCAATTTCCTGAACACCTATGGATACTCAATTTAAAGATACATATATGAAAATATAAATGTGTTGTTACATAGATGACAGAAAACGTGACATTCCTCACTCTGTGGTTGAGTTATCTCTTTCTGAATTATCATTTCCAATTCCATCTATTTACCTCGAATTTTCATTTTTCCTTGTACATTCCATATGTATATGAAAACATTTCCATCATTCATTCATCATTTGATGGATAACTAGGCTCTTTCTATTGCCTTGCTACTGTGAAGAGAGCAACAGTAGATATCAATGAGCAACTGTGTCTGAAGTAGAATATGGAGCCTTTTGGTAGATGCTCAAGAATAGGATGGGCTGATACTTGTCTGTGTTCATGGCATAGGGCAAAAATTGGAACATGCATAAGCTTCCATCTTCATATGAGGTAAAAACAGTGTTTTCACATAAAAATAGCTATAAGCATCTTACATATGTGAGGTAGATAATAAATTAAATCAATGGGTTATTAGATATCTCAGATTTTAACTCCGTGTGTCACTTGCACTGGTTACCATTTAGCATCGATACATCTTTGTGTGAAATTATCATGTGTGTTTTTCACACCCAAGTTTCATACAAGTGAAACACAGCAGCTGTACACTATCCCGGTGTTCATATGGAATGCTTCTATTAGCATCTTGCTGTGTATAGAAAAGAATGATTACTATCGAGTTTATAAATTCTGAAGTGGGCTATTAGAGAAGAAATGCAGGTATAAGACTACAACTCTCTTTAAATTGGACTTATTTTTGTAACAACTATTGGAAGGATACATGACAATATTTAAGACCTAATTATAGGGGAATGTGGAAGCTTATAGTTTCTTCTTCATGATGGACCTGGTAGGCCACCTCCTCTACCACTCAAATGGCTTTTTTCAGACTGATAGTGACATCCATGTAGCTATTCAATGCCACACACTAAAGTTTTAGTTGCCACATTTTACTCTGAATTAGATATGAACTAAAACACAGTTGGAAAATGATAGAAAAATGTAATGGTATAGGCTCTTCACACACTGTAGGCATGGATTAATATATTACCAGAAAGGGTAGTTGATGTTGGTGAAAATAGATTACCTGTACTATACAATCCATTGTGCTTACACCAACTTGAACATCTCATGTGTTTCAGGGTTGGGCAGGGCCAAAGCTGGATATAGAAACTGTGCAGAGGGATGATCCTATCTCTACATAGGAACCAATGAGATCTGAGGACAGTGAAGTTTGTTCCTGTCACAGTAACGCTCACAAAACCCTAGAAGTCATATGAGAAGCAACAACCTCAGAGCTTAAACACAACTTCCTAAGGACCTGCCATCTGCCTTGTCCTCATAAAAGCCCCACAGAACCCCTCAGAGCTGTCATCCTATGTCAACAAATGACCACCATATGCTGACCAGAACAAAGTTAAGCTATATCCAAAACAAGGTGGTCTTTCAATGGCCTCCCAAGCTCATGCCCCTTGTGTATTTTAAATGAAATCACTTTTTTTATAACTTTGGGTAGCAATGTGAAGTATCTGTGATTTGAAGAATATTAAGGTAAATCATAGAAACTACTTGAAATCTGAAAATTTACACACTAAGTATAGGAAGATTAACAGATTTTATGAAGTGAGGAAGACTGACATGCATGTATGCTGAACTCTGCACTTCACATGGTGGAGATGGAGGGAAAACACTTCATCACACTGACAAAAATAAAATAAAATTTCTACTAAACGATGCTAGTAATGGAAGTGTGAACACGGATTACAGTTGGAACTTAGGACAGCTGCAGGGGACTCATGGGAACTGCCACTTTGAATGTTATTTGGAAGAAAACCACATGTAGTGCAGCACTGCTGTGGAGGGAGCAGTATCAACAGTGACACAACCTTCACCAGGCACCACCCTGCCAGGCTGTGTGGTGTGCTTTTGCTTCAGTTATACAGTCACACACCCCAAGATGAAACTGCTCAGTGATGACATGATGAGCATTGGCCCTTAATGGAGTGAACACCACTACATACAGGGAGGTAAGGATGGGATGAGAGGGGGATACATGAGGCATGATACATTATGCTTCAGTTAGAGAGTCACACACCAAGCTGAAACTGCTCAGTGTTGCTGCCTATAATGGGAGTTGGTCTTCAAAGGATGGAAAAGTAATTATTTGGAGACAGGAAGACCTAGAAGGATGGAATGGAAGAGGCTGATATGTGAGTTGAAGTGGGACAGATGCCAAGAAACATCTTAGTGGGCATCTAGAGGCTTTAAAGGTCTCTGGTGTGCGCCTTGTTCCTGGTACACATACTGGAAGTCATAAGGTCTGCTCATTGTTTTTATAAGACTCACTTGAGTCAGAAACATTTGCTCAGCTCCAGGAGGCAAATCTCAATTCCAGAACAAGGAGGCAGCATCTAGCCTCAATCTGTGGAAGGGTCTTCTTCTGCCTTGGTCAGCTCTCCTCATCTCAACCAGAAAATGGACCAAAGGTAAGGACGTATCCCAAAAATGTTCAGAGTTACTGTCATGGTGTTTTCTCTGAATTCACATGCCTGTGTTGCTACCACAAAAGGCGACACGCAGGATGTAGAAATGCATGAGACAGGAGCTTCCTTTTGAAGCAGAGAGATGGCCTGGCTTAAGCACTTTCCTTACCTTCCCTTAAATCATTCCTATCCATACATGTCCTTCCTTTAAGGAGAAAGGCCATGTGCATATGTTGTTTCCCCAGCCAGAAACATGTTGCTTTATTGTTTGTTGATTCTCAAAACTGACCGCCACACGTGAATGTTGAATCCAACAAGAAACAGATGGTTAGAATTCTAATAACTGAGAGATACTTCAGGACATATTTATTTACAATGACCAAAGGTCTTAGGGATCTTAGGGACACACACACACACACACACACACACACACACACACACACACACACACACACACACACACTGGAGACACAGTTATGACTAAGTTGTTGTAAGAGGAGATAACCACACAAAGAAAAGCATTGCTCTTGTCAATACACAGTTGACCAGGAGAGAGATTTTTTTAAAACATTAAAATTCCAAACCTCCTCTTCAGCTTTCCAGTTTCCTTGAAATGGCATCAACTGACTCAAATAAAAAGAAATGTAGAGAAAAGGAAAGCTCTTGGGGGCCAGATAAGGCACTTCCGTAAGATGCCAGATAACAGAGAGAAGGATAAGAGGAAACACTTTCTCACTTGCAAGTCTCCTTGCATTATGAGGTTTCTAGATTTAACTATCCTATCATTTCTCCCCCTGTCTCTATTTAGAGCTATTTTGTAGTGTTTGCAGTTTATTCTTCTAATGCTGCTTTTGTGGAGGAATCACCCACAGTAATAAAAATAATTTGATATTAGATTGAAAAGTATGCACAGAAACATAATTCTTATTGGTGTTAGTGCCAGAGTGGATCGTTACATTCAGAATAATGGAATGCCTTACTGAGAAACTTGTCATGCATGCGTTGGCAGCTGTACCACTTCAGAGGCAGGAACTACAGCATTACTGTTCCTCAGACCTAAATGGGCAGCAGCATGCTGTGGTCAAGGACACTGAGACACATCAGGGTGTCAGTGTAGGGAAGATGCACAGAGGAGCAGGATGACTGTTCCTATGAACTCCTGCAACTGCCTTGTTGCATTTTTCTCTGAATCTTTTCTAGTAATGTTTTGTCATTGGGATCAGGAAAGAATGAGAACTGGGAAGAACGTTAAAGTAAAATGCAGACAAATTGCTAAGAGATAAACTAAGGGCCTTAGGCTCTCTGGCAATCTATAACATTCTTGAAGAGCTCTCAAGCATTGTAATACAATGAAATTTTTGGGTACATTTTCAAAAGGAGGAAATGATAGCAGAGAACAGAGAAAAGGCCTCAGAAGAGATGGAGAAGATAAAAACTCTAGGATCTGACTTTATGTGATTTCAGGAAAACCCTTTCATGTATCTAAACAAGCTTCCTCCCAAAGACAACATCACAATGTTGTTTAAGGAAGGCATGTCCAGAATTTAGGTAAAGCAGGAAAGGAACAGTGAATGACCTAGACTTTATAGAGCTCCACAGTTGATGCAGATGGTGACCTCACACTGTGCAAGCATATGTTCAAACTGAGAAGTATCATGAACAGACAACTGAACTTTTGTTCTTCCTCAAGCTACCAATGTGAGGGACCTTGTTTCTCTGAGAATCTTAATGGTAGAGACAGTCCCATCATTCTTCTCTGCTCCATAGGAGGATGGCGTCTCTCCATATGAAAGTCTGCTTTGGTGACTGCTCTGGATTCTGAAGTTGTTTGTTTAAATGGCAGGAGAGACCCCTGGATCCTGAAGATTATTAAGAGTATTGACTTTGGGGGGCAAGTCGGGGAGAACAGGAAACAGGTTACTACATACCCACGCTGACATCAGACTTGTTAGGTCATGGAGAAAAAAACCGAACTTCTGATCTTCCTGCCTCCACCTACTAAGCAGCACTGAGTAAACACTATCATATTCATGCCAATTGTAATTGCTGTCCACCACCTCATTTCTCAACTCCATTTCATGCTTCTTGCCTGGTGCTTCACTAGGTCTTTTTAGCTAGAGTTTTCATTCATCCACAGTTGTGCCTGCCATCTTGTTTACAGAGTGGGTAAGCCTCCTGTGCCTTTCCATTCTTCACTCACAGATACACAATGTTGTGGTGTACAAAATGGCTGTGGGATATTGATCCTGCCCAGGCTTGGTGGCTCATAGTTTATAAAGTAATTAGATCCAGACATGAGAATGTGAATTCCAGACTCCAGAAGAATCGAGGCCCCGCAAGGCATGCCCATCATTCCACTGCAGAGGATGCAGAGACAGGAGGATCCCAGGGTTTTGTTGGTTTGCTGTTGAGTCTGTGAGCTTAATTTTCAATGAGAAGCCCTCTCTCAGTAAGGTAGTGATCTACTTGAATAAAAACTTGATATCAGCCTGGACTTTCTACAACCACTTGCATGAACACACATATGAGTCACACATACACACACACACACACACACACACACACACACACACATTCACGCACAGGGTACTGGTCTGGAGGCAGTGTTTTCTGGACTGCAAATCACACTGTTAGAGCCACATATAATCTCACCTTTTGTGTTACAATTCTCCCCTCAGTAATATGGCCAAAAATAATCACTCATACCACAGGCTTTTGGGAGGATTCAAAGTGAGAATATAGCTGAACTTTTTTTTAAAAAAATTATGCATTCAGTCCATATATGAGCTTGTTCTGTTCTGGTTGTGGCAACTGTCTCACCTTTTTTGGAAGTCAGCATAGAAAGCTTTTATCATCAGATAAAACTCCCTATTTTCTATAAGAGACTATGGAGAGATGGGGAGGCCTGGTGGCACTCAGAGGAAGGATAACAGGTCACCAAGAAGAGAATCGATACCCTATGAACATATACAGGGGAGGAGGTCCTCCTCAGTCACAGACATAGGGGAGGGGAGTAGGGGGGAAGTGGGAGGGGGGGAGGAATGCGAGGAAACAAGGGATGGGCTAACAATTGAGATGTAATGTGAATAAATTAATTTTTTAAAAGTAAGAAAAAAAGAGACTATGGAGAAGGCTCATGTTATGCTTGTTGCTCTCATTTACTGCATTAGCAGTCTCCATTAGACATACCCGTGTTTCAGGTCCCTCTCTGCAGCAGCACTCAGATGTCTTTCTTCCTTCTTTCATTCCTTCCTTCCTCCCTTCCTTCCTTCCTTCCCTCCCTCCTTCCCTCCTTCCTTCCTCCTTTCTTCCTTCCTTCCTCTGCTGATCAATCATCTCAGATGATCATCCCATTGGCATGCTATGCACCTAAGTGCTCCTCAGCACCTAACCAAACAGTGTTGGGTCTTTATTTCAGTGTTCCCTCAATGATCAGCATCACTTACTTAAGCCTGCGTGAACACATCTGGACATAATCAGGGCTGCTTGCAAAAAGTTAGGACAATGGAGAATTTCTTTATCACTTGTTCCATTCCTATAATAATTTTTATTTTTTATATAAACCATCATCTTAAAATGTAAGATGTATTTATTTATTTGTAATATAATACTAATAATACTAAGGCTTCACACTAACTAATCATGTAGATATGAGAATGTTTTTTTATCACACAAACTAAACATGGGGATAAAAAAGGGTTGTAGTATTCAATGTTTGAGACCCTGGTGTGTTTCTAGGCTTTATGTTTTTACAGTAAAGAATTCTATTTCCTGCTAAAATGAGGGTGTGAGTTCATTTAGATCTTTTCTTTCTCTTTATTTATTGATTTTACTAAGATTTTAAGCACAATATTGAATAAAAGAAGAATGAAAGGATGATAATCTTATTTTTTATTTAATTTTTTCCACAGTTAGAAAACTGTGATATATATCTTTTATTATGTACCTTATTAGGTTTCTATGCAAAGGTTCTTCAGAGTTTTCTATCCTGAGTATCCATTCATTTTGTCAATATTATTTTCTTCACAATGATTTTTAGAGATTGACTTTACTTATGTGCTGCATTACATATGCTATTTTTTTTTGTATGTTGAACCATCCTTCTGTTTTTTAAGTGATAGGAGCTTGATTATCATGTGTAATATTTATCCCCTACAAATTACTATCGCTCTTATTTTATTTTATCAATTTCATATATGTGAACAATTTGTTGCAATCATGTTTTACCCCTATTATTGTTGTCATCCAACTCCACCTCCACCCCTACTTCCACCTGCTGTTGGCCTCCTTCTTCTGACTAGCCTCTCCTCTTCTTTTGGATAATTAAAAAAATGAACTGCTTGTTCAATTTTCTTTTTTCTTTTTCTTTTTTTGTATGCCTACGATCTTTGTTGTTGTTGTTCATTTTTACCTTCATTCCATCTGCAATTCTATAAAATATAAAAACATTTCTATTTGTTTTGCATTTGTTATGACTGTTGTATTAGACTTTCTATGTTCTTTTCTATGACTGTGGCAAAGCCAGTGGGCCAGTTATAAAAAGAAAGTGTTTAATTTGGTTTATGGTTTCAGAAGGTTAGAACCTATGATGAAGGACCAAGGTCAAGGTATCAGCTGCAGCTGAGAGTTCACATCTTGATCCATAAAGTAAAGGCAGACAGAGAGAGGAGGGGGCATTCTTGAAGTGCCCTGTGCTTCTGAAACCTCAAAGTCCACTCCCAGTAGCATATCTCCTCCAACAAGGCCACTATTTGTAATCTTTTGCAAACAGTTTCATGAAGTAAGGACCAAGTGTTCAAACATAGGAGCCTATTGAGACCATTAGTATTCCAACCACCACAACTTCCTTATAGGCTACAATATTTTAGAGAAACCTTTGTGGGTAGCTGAGAAGGATATTTGTCCTACCGTTGTTGGGTGGAGTACTATGCACTTGTGTATTATGATTTTCTCTCTTCTGTCCATTTAGAATATCATTTTCTATCACTTCATATCACTTTGTGCTTGTCTTTGTCAGTGGAGATGGGTTTGTGGCAGACAGCAGTTGCTTGGATGATATTTTGTCACATGTTGAGTCTCATTATTTAACTTTTTCTTCCTTTTCTTTGTGAAGTATTACGTTTTTATTCTGTCTTATTTAGAGGCTGATCCTATACACATTTATTATGTTTGAGATCTGAATTATTTATACATAGGTCAGAAATATAAGAAATAGCAAAATACTTGATATGATTGTAAAATATGGAAAGTTCATACATTGAAGCTGGGTGACATTCCTAGACTAACTTCCCCAGTAGGACTTGTAACCCAAGCACACGACCAGAGAGGCAGACTGGGCAATGAGGAGCAAGGGTTTTTTTTAATAAACTGATACACAGGGACAAGAAATGCAATCACAATAGCAGTTGTAGCTGATTTTGTTCTATTTTGGCTTCCTCTGCTGCATGTTAAAGCTGAAAAGCCCATTGTGAAAGAACTGTGTGAGGTCACAGCAGTGCTACCTGTCCAAGCTTGAGTTTCCTGTTCAATGCTGAACAATTTCATTTTTCTTAGTAGCTGTAGCTGATGTCCCAGATGGTGCACCAAAGAGATCTTTGCTCCTAGTGGCAACGAAGGCTCAAAAACATATAGTGTAATCTTAGTGAATACAATAGAGTACTCTGGCTATTGTCTGAAACACATTGGATGGCAACTGTTTTTTCTATATCCATAGGGCTCTTGATCCAAGCTGAAGCACATTACATCTTCAGATACTCTCATCTTTATTAGAACCAGTGTCTTGAAAAAAGTTGACTCAGAGCATCCTGAAATTTAAAAATTAATTAAACATTTATTATAATTTATTTAGGTTACATCCTTATTGTTATCTCCTCACTTGTATCTTCCCATTCCTACCACCCAGCTCTTCTCTGACTGGATGGGGACATCCTCCCCCACCATATGACCAGATCCTATCAGGTCTTATCAGGATGCCCTGCATCCCCATCCTCTGTGTGCCAACAGGTTTCCCCACCAAGGGAAAGTGGTCAAATTGGGGCCACCAGAGGTCATGTCAGCTGCAGGCTCTGCACTCCACACAACTGTGGATAATGAGCTGTCCTATGGTTAGGATCAAAAAGTTCAACTGACAGGACATGCTGGCAAGTGTGTGGTAAATGGGGGACACTCCTGCATGCTGGTGGGAGTATAAACTTGTACAAACACTTTGGAAATGAATCTGGGACTTTCTCAGAAAATTAGGAATAGTATTACCTCTAGACCCAGCTATTCCACTTCTGGGCATACATGTAAAACATTCTCCTCCATACAACAAGGACATTATTAGCTCAACTAACTTCATTGCAGCCTTATTCATAATAGCCAGAATCTGGAAATTTGAGGATTTCCCTCCACTGAAAAATAGATAAAGAATCTGTAGCACCTTTACACAATAAAATACTACTTAGCGATTAAAAACAAGGAAATCTTGAAATGCACAGGCAAATAGATGCAACTAGAAAAGATCATCCTGTGTGAGGTAACCCAGACTCAGAAAGGCATGCATGGTATATACTCACTTATAAGTGGATAATAGCCCAACATAGATGTCCTCTGAGAGACTCCACCCAGTGGGGAAATGGGACAGATGCTGACACTTGCAGCCAGACCATGGGCAGAGTGCTGAGAGTGGTGTGGACAAGTAGGGGGGTGGAAGGACCCAGAGGGTTCAGCCCCATGAAGAGACCATCAAGGCCAGTAAATCTGGACCCAGGGATCCTGCAGAAACTTGCACCAACCAAGAACAATGCATGCAGTGATCCCAGACCCACTGTTCAGATAGAGCCAATGGACAAATGTATTTTTCTTTAATGGATATTTGTTTTCCACAAGGATGAGGAAGTCACAAGCTGATATAGTGCCCAAGTCAACATCTAACTCAGAAATATTTATGCTACAGCCTCCCCATATGTGGGTTTACAGCAGCGAGTTAAGATGCCTGATTTACCTTTTTTCTGCTGTAATCTGAGTCTAATGATTTCTCATCTTCGTTTTCAATATCTTCATCTCTCTCCTCTGCCTGATCTAGTCAGCTAGAGGTGCTTCCCATTGGGTATTTCATTTGAATGATTGAGGTTGCCCTTCCCATGATTTTCATCCATTGTTCCATAATCTGTATCTCAGAGGTAAATTTATCAACTAACGCTTGGATACATTTGTTACTTACACTGTCTACTTGTATTTTCTTAGACATCATTCAACATTTTACAATTTAGACTCCTGCCTTCATTGTCTGGTATAACGTCATTCTCCTGCCTTTAGCCTTCTTTCTTAAGTTTCTATTGCTTTATTTTTTACATAAAAATATGTTTTTATTTTTTACATATACATTGATATTATTACACATATATACAATAAACTACCTACAGCAAAAAGAATCATGAAACAACCGGGAATTATATAAATGTTACATTCATAGTGTTTCGGCTATTTGTATTTGGTAACCTTGAAGATAACATCTTTCCTGTCTTGGTGTGCCTAAAATTCTGAATGTAAATCAATATCTATCATATCTCATCTTTATCAACTAAAAACATCTATATAGACCTAAGAACATCTTAACCACCAAACAAGCTTAATTGTTTAAACTAAACTCTCTGATCTTCAACCTCATCAGAGACTTGAGAAGGAATAAAATTAATTACCTGAGTATACAGGGAGTGCAGTTAACAGATTCCCAAATGAGAAGATGACAAAGACAGTTTGCTGCATGAACAGTCACCCAAAATTCTCTATAACACTGGAGCATCATCTTCAGCCTTCTGGCCCAGTATATGTAACAGGCATATTTGTGAGGCAGGAACTATTGAGGACTTGCTTACCCTGTCTTGGCAGAGTTTGACCATCAATTCTGCCTGCATCCAAGCTTGCCCATTTTAGACAGAATTCTGTCTGTATTAGTTGACCAAATCATGGTTATGTCTATTACTAGTCTATTTCTATCAGAATAATATACATCCTAGCTTTAACAGATAAATATGCTTCTAAAGATAGATAAGGTAAAATAGATACGGTCTTCAAAAATCACAGAGACCTACAGAATAAGACGTTTAAAGATGTTTTTATTAGTTTAAAGACTCTTTGACAACAAGACAGGTTAACTCCTGGCTACACCCAGTATATCTCAAAGAATATGATGAGCATCAGTGAACCTCCCTATGGAGATGGCATCAAATGTAGCATACCTTTAGCTTTTATTATTCAAGTATGTCAGATTTTGGAAAAGTCACAGTGCTTGGGCTTTTAAAATATTTTTTGTTTCTGGATCACAATTTGTGCCCTTTGTGTTGATATCTCTTTTATAAGTGTCTACCCAATAAATAGCCTTTGTTCAAGGTCTCAGTTTTCAGTAACATTGGAAGGGATATGGAAAATAGCTCGCCACAAAACCCAGCCAAATGTCTAAATTAGAGATAAGGAAATCAATTGAAAAAAAAAAACAGTTACACTCCTAATACTGATGAAGAGTTAGTGCTATAGAATAACTGGGATGTTGAAATTAATAAAGGTAAAAGCAAAGCAAAACAGTTGTGTGCCTAGTGGTAAAGAGAGAAACAGAAAGACCATAGAAGGAAGGTGTATGGGATCATGTTACAAAGCTAACAGTGAAGGGAAAGAACACAAAAAGGTACAGGACAGCACAACAGTATATGGACAATAGACATTCACTTTCGGAGAGCAGAAAAATCAGAGCCTTGGTGTTCTTCTCGGGTTTCTGTTTCTGAAGCTCACTAGGTTTGAACAGTTGGGTTGTGATCCTTTTTCATTCTCAGCTCTAGACAGACTAAGATAGGATCAACTCTATGGGGCCTGAGCCCCACCTGACACTATGGGAAGGTTAATAAAGAGAACCCTGCTGGGCCAAGCTCTCACAATGATCTCTGTGTTCAGGCCAAACAGCAGCAAGTACAGGCACAGTCCTCATTCAACTCCCACTGGCCAGTGTGGTGATTGGAAGGGGAACTATCAGGTAGATATACTTTCTCAGAGGGGGAAAGAGGAATCTATCAAATAAATGTAGATGAGATGAGAATAGGGGAAAACACTAAGTGAGCCTGCCTTGCCCACACATGCTGGTATCTGTTCCAGGATATGCTTGTATTCACTCACATCTACCAATGATCTTCCCAGAGGATGGGACAGTATTGCAAAAGAGAGGTGGTTTCTATTTCCTTTTTCATCTCAGCCCACAAATCCTTCCACATACACTTGTGGCTTTGTATCCACATAAAGTCACCCCTGGCTTTAGGATCCATAATTAATCCAGGCTCAAATGCCTAACCTTGGGTGTGAAATTCCTCTGAGTCATATTTACAGTTATATATTGGACACTCCTGGGTTGCAGAATGAGAGTGGCCATCATTATCCATCTCTGTAGCATATGAAATTCTACAAATTCACAGCGAATCATGGCTAAATGACAATTTTTTTTTCATTCTTCATGTGGTTTCTGATACTCAGCTGTCATTCCATGACCAACAGTGGGCCTGAGCGTCATGTCTGACTGGTCAGTCCAGGTTCTGCTTGTTTCCAGATGAGAATGGATGGATTTCAACCTTAAGATCAGAGGTCCCATTTCTGGCTCAGTGGTGAGACTTGTGGCCAGGGCACTAGGCTAGGTTCTCAGCCTCTCCCAGTTTCCATACTGGGCTTTGAGGGAGGGATTTTGAGAATAAATGCATCTAATTCACTGAGGCAAAGGGTGGCAGCATACCTAATCTACATACAGTGGTACACTGCCTCAGTAACACAGGGTCCTACCACAAGAAGGAGAAAACAGCACTTAATCATTCTATGTGTAAGGAGATGACTCCTAGGTACAGTTAAGGGCTATTTGCTGGAAGCTAGGATCTCAGTATTGGTAGGGCACTTCCAAGGAATTCCTTGTGCTTGTTAAAGCTCCTTATTATGAGAGAGTCAGGCATGTTTTTTTCTTTCAGGGGCATGTGACACCCCTTACAAAATCTGGAGTTACCAGATCAGGTGGCATGAGAATGCTGCTGATAAATAAGAGTCTGCCTTCGTGGACTGAGCATGAATGGCTATCAGGAGAAATCAGACTTGAACCTTATCCAACAGAGTCCCACACTCAACTTGTTTTAAAACATTTTTACAATGTGTACTTTCAACTACTCTTCAACTCATAATCCATTCATTAATTTGTCACATTTCTTAATTATCCACATGCCCCGTGTAGAGAGATGTATATTGTCTCATAGTAACAGACAACAGAAAAGCACTCTCTGCTTTATAGTTTCCAGAATGTGAAGGGGAGACACAGCCCTAGAAAGCCTAATAACTCTGGCTGGTCTCACAGAGGTCTTAGTAAGCAACCGAATTCCCTGCCTAACTCCTATTCTTGATTCCATTTTCCCCATTGGAAGGCCTCTCTCCCAGTGACTGAGGTCAGCTGTTCATGTGGGGTCTTACATACTCCTCGACCTGAGAAAAAATCCTCAGCCTCGGGACAAAAAGAAAGTTGAGTTCAGGGCCCTGTCTCTTCTTAACACAGCATAGGATGCTGAGCAACTGTATAGTAACTCCATCAGCAACGCCAATGATGGTGCATAAATTAGTTTGCACATACGCCCAAGTCAGTAAAAACTGCAATTGAAAGAAGTTTCTGGAAATTTAGTGTCTAGCGATTTAAGGGGTTGAAAAAATGACTTAATTTCTATAAGCTTTTGTCCTCCTCCTTGTAAGCCAAGATCAGTTATTCCCACAGAGCAGGGTGGGCCTGAAAAATCCCAGAATATACAGCATGTGTTCATGTCCTGTGTTTTCTTTCAGGAACACTAGTGGAGAATTCCTAAGCATGGGTCCAACCACCCCTGACTGGAGGACTAACAACACCACACTGAATGAAAGTGACAACATTCCAAACTTCTGTGTCACCATGTCATATTCCCTGAATATTCTAACAGTCATCGTTGCCTTGGTTGGCCTGGCAGGAAATGCCATAGTGCTGTGGCTTCTAGGCTTCAGGATGCACAGGAATGCCTTCTCTGTCTACATCCTCAACCTGGCTGGGGCTGACTTCCTCATCCTCAGCTTCCAGATTCTGGCTTCCATAATAGACATCTGTTGTCAAGCCCACAAAATCTACGTCTTCGTCATCCACTGTTGGGAAATTGCATTCAATTTTGCTTACCTTGCAGGTCTGAGCATGCTCAGTGCCATGAGCACTGAGCGCTGTCTGTCTGTTATGTGTCCCATCTGGCATCGATGCCGTCGCCCAAGGCATACATCAGCTGTCATGTGTGCCCTGCTCTGGGCCTTGTCCCTGCTGTTGAGCCTCCTGGAAGGGAATGCATGTGACATGTTTCTTCATTACTTTGGTCTTGGTTGGTGTACGAAACTAAGTTTCATCACTTTTGCTTGGTTAATTGTTTTATTTGTGGTCCTTTCAGGGTCCAGCCTGGCCCTGTTGGTGAGGATTTTCTGTGGTTCTCGAAGGTTGCTGGTGACCAGGTTGTATGTGACCATTGCCCTCACAGTTCTGGTCTTCTTCATCTTTGGCTTGCCATATGGGTTCTACTGGTTCTTCTTATATTGGACTGTGGAGATGGATGAAGTTTTCCGTTGCAATGTTTCTGAAATAACAGTATTCCTGTCCTGTGTTAACAGCTGTGCCAACCCCATTATTTACTTCCTCATTGGCTCCATTAGGCACCGCAAGTTCAGGCTGAAGACTCTGAAGGGGCTTCTTCAGAGAGCCATGCAGGACACCCCTGAGGAAGAAGGATGGGATGGAGCTTCTTCAGGAAAGTCTGGGTAACTGGAAGCACTCTAGTGCAGCCCCTGGGAGCAGCTTTGATCAGACGAAACTGGCTTACATGACCTTAAATCTGTTAATAAAATATTTTTGTGAAAGTTGAGTGATAAAAGCCTTGCCAAAGAGGTTCAGTCTCCAACATCCATGGAGCTGCTGAGGGGGAACAGAGCAGCACCCACTGTAGACAACACTATCTCCACCATCTGCCTGACAGAAGGCTCAAGGTTGTGCAGAAAATGTCAGAACGTCTTTGGTCATTGAACTTGACAGTGGTTAAATGAATGTTATATTTTGTTCAAATTTTAATATTTTTTTCAATAGTAAAAGAATTAAGTGAAATTACCCCCTACAATCTTAGTCTCCTTTAATTTCTGAAGGTTTTAGGATATGTGATAACTTTATAAATATTTCTTATACAAACTACTCAATAAAGAAGCACATTTTTTAAGACAAGCCTGTTAATTTTTAATTGACCCAGATTGGAATCATCACCTTCAAGGTGATTGTGTCCACCATTTATGGCACTGTGTGAGTGAGGTACAGTTTTATAATCAGATACATCAATAGCCATGCATGCCTAAGAGTGAATGTACACTGTAGGAAAAGTTCTGCTTCACTATGCCTTGCTTAGCATCCTAAGGGCATGTCTCCATCTTCCCTATTTGTGTGTATTTTACTTGTTTCTCCCAATCTAGGGATCATCTTTCATGACAAATTTTTCATGGTTCCACTAGGCTTCTTTTCTCTTGTAATGAACCTCTGTCAGATTTATATTGTTCCTGAAAGTTCATACAGTTGTCTTAGGGAGCTTCACTCTCCTAGCTCTGGTGTCTGAAACATAAACAAGTTCTAGATTCTTTTCCTGTTCTATAATAAAAACACTCTGACCTACAGAAAATTAGAGAAGAAAGGAATTGTACAGATTACACTTCCAGATCAGAGTTTACCTTTGAAGGAGGAAATCAGGAGGTATGAGGGGGCAGAATCTCTGAAGGAACACTGGTTGTTGACTTGCTTACGCATTCTCTTATAAAGCCCAAAGCCACCTGCACAAAGAATGGCAAGGCTTACACTAGCCTAAGTCCTCCATCAATTAACAAATGAGGCAACCCCTCACACATATGCCCATAGTCAAACTGAATCAAGACACTTACTCAACTGAGACTTCTCAAGAGAAACTATGATGAGACAAGATGACAGTTTGATAACTAGAACATTGCACCACTTGGCAACTTCACACACAAACACTTCACTTTAAGCCATATTCTTTCAATTCCTTATGAGATCTCATATTAACATCATGGCATGAAATTTGGTTGGATTTAAGAGTTCCGCAGTCTCTAGAATTTTAAACACATTAAAACTCTTAGGTGTTCCCCTTAAAACTTCAAAGTCTCCTAATTGTTGGTTCTTCTAGAAATGCAAATCACGTGCTTCTTATTCCAAAATGAAAGGACAGAATAACAGCAGAAAAGCAACCCCCAAATCCAGCAGTGTAAACACAAATCTCGTTGCCTGGTATGCACTATCTGTGTAGTCTATGATCTACAATATTCTTAAGGAGCCCCAGTTCTCCAGCTCTGTCATATACAGTACACACAACTTGTCTCCTAGGATTCTGCTAGCTCCGTTACACATATGCCACTGCCCTAAATAGACATCCGATGGCCCTGCCATCTCCAACCCAAAGGGTCTTCTCTCCAACTGAGGGTGCAGCTTTACTAATGTCATCTCCTGGCCTCTCCTAAGGGACTCCTGGTGCCATATCAGTGCCACGACTCAGTTCTTATCCATAACTAATTCAATCACGCATTTCTCAGACCTTCAAAACTACTATCACTTCGGAGACTCTTACATATTGACACATTTGGCTGCGAGACTAAGATACAGCCTTGGTTGTCTTGGACTAAAGCTATTGTGGGCTGGCCCTAAGGAAAGTCCATTCCTATTGTCCCAATGGTGCTGAACTCTTATTAATCACAGCCAAGTTTTCATTTCAGCCCGTGTGACCAACGATCCTATTGTCCAAGAGAAACATACGTTTCACCTCAATGATGCAAATCTGTTTTATTCACAGATTATTCTGCAGTCCCAATGACTCTTAATCTAAAATTTCACACATATGGCCTCCTGCCAAATTCTTAATTAAGTGCTGATTCTCTTCAGAAACCACATACACCATTCCTCCATAGTTCATCTTCCAAGGTTCTAAAATAATTTCTTAGTAATCTCTCAGAAATCATCAGAATTTCCAACTCAAGGTTCCAAAACCCCTTGCAATCCTTCAACAAGCTAATCCAAAGGCACAAAAGGCCACATAGCTATGTGTATCACAGAAACTACTCCCACCCTTTGTCAATGTCTGCTCTAATTTCCTTTCTGCTGCTGTGTTAAGGCGTTCTGACTGAAATCATCTTAAGAAAAAAAAAGAGGATTTATTTGCTCTATACTTCCTTAACCCAGTCTGTCAGGGAGGAAAGTCATGGTAGGAAGTCAAACAGGAATGTGAAGCAGAAAGCATGGAGGAATGCTGACTGTTGGATAGCCTTTGTTTGCTAATGTTTAGCTAGCTTTTCATATTGCCCAAGACTTATTTGTTTAGGACATGTGCCTCTGTTAGTGAGTTGGGAACCCTGTATCAATTCATATTCAGGATAGTCACTCATAGGCATGCCCACAGAACAACTGGATCTAGATGATTCTGCTAAAAGGCTTTCCTCTCATAGGGCCCTAGGCTGGACCAAGCTGACAATTAAACTCAGCAGGGATACAAGCTTGACACAGTTGTTGCTTAAGAGTATGTATGACAAAATATCTTTTATTCTAGATATATCAAAATTATTGATTAATCACTAATTACATAATACTGATATTATGAAATGTTATAGTCATATAAAGTGCTATAAAAACTAGTATTTCTAGTTTTGCTAGAGTTTAGTATTGTTGCTAGCAAGTTATGCCTATTTAACACATAGAATTTGGAAAATTGGTATACCCATGTGCTTAGATTGTAATCAAGATTGAAAATACTTAAACTTCTCTGAAAGACTCTCTAATACTGAAAGTCACTTCCCTTGCCCAAGGAGAAACCATTTTCCTATATCTATCATTAAATATTATTTTGTCTTAACTTTTAATACACTTTACTGTAATTGAGTTTAATTAATGTATAAATAGTAAAATTTATGTCACTGTCATCATATGGTATTGTCACTCATGTCCACATTGTATAGTTGATGTGAATAAACAAGGTGGCTACTCAAAAGCTCACGTGCATTCCTTTATTTCCTAAGTCAATCTACCCAGCACAAGATGCTTTGGGGATTTATTAATGTCATTATATGCCTTATATCATCAATTGTGATGCTGAATACTGTATAAAATAGATAGAAATGCCATGGTTTAAGTATTTCACAGAGGAATTGCTTGTGAACTATTATTAGAGGTTTATTTTTTTTATGTGTCCTGAGTAATTAATCTAGAGTAAAACATATGAGGAAACTGAAGATGAACATAAAGTAAGAACTTTTCCTAATAGTTAACACCATGGCATTACTGTTTTCCTTTCCCGAAAGGAATACATGATTGGGGCTGGAGAGATGGCTCACAAGCTAAGAGCACTGACTGTTCTTCCGGAGGTCCTGGGTTCAATTCCCAGCAACCACATGGTGGCTCACAACCATCTATAATGAGATCTGGTGCCCTCTTCTGGCCTGCAGGCATACATGCAGGTAGAGCACTGTATACATAGTAATAAATAAATAAATATTTTAAAAAGAAATATATGATAAATGCAGTCATTCCTGTGGGACAAAGGACTATGGAGTCTTCACTCTTTGAACTTTACCCATGTAGGGGTATGAAGCAGTATGCTCCTGTGCTTTAATTTCATTTTCCTAATGTCTCTGGAAGTTAAGTGTCTGTGTAACTGACTATGTATTTACTGGTTAATCATAATAGATTTTCAAAAGTTGTCTCCATAACTTTTAAACTTCCTGTTTTCAGCATTGATTTGCAGGTTTTTAAATTTTTAATCTTTATCTATGTGTGTTTATGTGAGTATGTACATATTAGTATAGGTGACCATAGGGCCAGAGGGGTTAGATACCTCAAAATGGGTTGTGAGCCACCTGACATGAGTATTGGAAAGAGAACTCAGGGTCTCTGGAAGAACAGTATGTATTCTTAACTGCTGAACCATCTCTACCCCTTAGCAAATACTTTTATATACACTGATTATAAGTAACTAATGGTAGTAATGACCAGCATCAATACTTCCTCACATGGTCATGCAACAACCTTTGGCTGTTATATAAATAACTGGAAATAAAAGAAAAATAATTTTTTCATGACTATACAGGGTTCATTTGATGATTACTGGCTCTGTTGCTTCAAACACTGAGTGAGACAGAAACATCATGACAGATTTAAATGGTTTTAATAATCTGATCAGGTAGCAGTTGGGCAGCTAGGTCATCATGGGGGTACCTTAAGTGAAGGAAGTGGGGGCTGGTTCTGACATGGACTCTGTTGCCTACTTTTCTGTCATTTTCTCCTGGCAGGGCTGCCTCACTGGTCAACAGGGGAAGAGGATGCCTTCATCCCTGATATGACTTGATATGCTGGGAGTGTGGGGGTTCCCCTTCTCTGTGGAGTAGGGGAAACAGGAAGGAAGATGGGACTGCAGAAGAGGAGTTAGGGGCTATGACCAGGATATAAAGTGAGTAATTAATAAAAAAATGTAAAGTTAAAATAGTCTAATCATATCATGATCGTCAGGAGACAGAGATGTGAATGGGTCATAAAATTACCATCTGATTAAAGAGCTGTCCTGGAGTGATCTACTCTCAGTAACCAAGCCATACCCTATAGCTCACACCCTACCCTAACAGTGCCATCAAACTGTGAGTCACACACTGCCAGCCTCAAGTAGGAGATCTCATGATACAATGACTCCTTTAAAGCCCTATTATCTGTCAACCAAGCCTTTAACACGTGATACTTTTAGGGAGATTTCATTTTTAAAATTCAATATTTCAACACAGGCCCTAAAACATATATCCCTACCGTAATGTAAAATGTGTTTGTTTAGCTGATTTTCACCTTCCCTTCTACCCTGCAAATCATAACCGTTCCAGCAGTTCTCACACACCATGTGCAAGCTCTCTTCTGAGATTTACCTAAGCCCTTAATTACAAGTGTCCAAGGATCAAAAAATAAGTTACATTCTTCCAACACATAATCGTGGTAAAAAAAAAAAAAAAAAAAAAAAAAAAAAAAAAAAAAAAAGCTACACAATATCTTCAGAAAACAAATTTCAGTGTTCCTGTGTCCCTTTGACTAGGTAACTCTAAGTCAGGTGACAGGGATTTTTTTTTAGATGTATATATCTCCTCCGGGGCCAGAGAAGAACATGAGAAGAAAAGATCTATGATCCCATGGGGACATGGAATAGCCATGCTTCCTCAAAGCTTCTACACAGTTCCTATTTCCCGGGCTGTACCTATGATGTGAACATTAATTTCATATTTAGTTTTTCTCATCATTCTTGGCTGCTTACTTGTTTTCACCTCAATATATGTTTTTCATGTCTCCCAATTAATCATCACTATTTTCCAAACTCAATATATAAAGAGGCTACTGATTTCTGTAAGTTAATTCTGTACCTTGTCTTTTTGCTCAAGTTATTGTTACTATTTTTTTCTAAATGGTTTTTCATTTTAATATATAATGTATCATTGCAAGTAAGGATATTTTTCTTGTCTTATTTGTACCATTTAACTTCCTTCTCTTGCCTTATTGCTCCAACTAGAGCTTCTAACACTATACTGGAAAGGATTGGGGATAGTGGGCATCACTCTCTCATTACTGATTTTTTTTTTAAATCACTGACATATTTATTTTTTAACATCAAACTAACATGTTCTTCCATGTGGACTCAATTCCATTTGAGAAAGGGAGTAATCACATGAACTCTAACATTAATTAATCCATCTCAGAAGCTCTGGGTTTACAACGACACATCACCACAGCTACACAGCCTTGCTATTTTAATATATGTCATGTCTTATAAATGTAACACAAATATTCCAAAGCAAGATATTTTCAGTTGTGTTTATAAACACAGCAGTCGTGAGGGAGAAGTTAATTTCCCAATACTTGTGCATATCACATGAAACTGAGCCATGTGCATATAAACTGACATGGTGAAAGCTATTGTCCATTTCTTCTGGATGTCCACTGAAGTGGAACTTACCTGGAAAAGTGACAGCTTTGGTGAGTATTACATCTGAAATTATAATATGGAAATATGCATAATTAACATGTTGAGGCATGATATTCTGATATTCCTACTGAGCATCTCGATATTTCTGTTGGATTATTTTATTTGTGCTAACTGATAATATAAGTGCAAAAATGTTTCAGTTGAAAGTTCTTTTTTAACGTTAGAAGTTAATTAGTATTTATTTTTGAAAGTATAATAAAATTACATCATATCCCTTTCCCTTTCCTCCTACAACACTGACAGGTCATGCATAATAGTTCACTATCAAATACATGCCTAGATTTTTATTGTTGCTGCTATAAACAGATATGAAAAATTATGTATACATAGACATATATAATAGGTTTTATTGTATTTTCAACAATAAAATAATAGTAAGTCTGGATTTATAATACACATTAGAGATATGACTATAGAATTATAATCAGTGACTCAAGTGTAGTCCATAAATATCCCTATGTTGGTAGAGAAAATGTGTGTGCTCAAATCAGACTGTAAAAGTATGGAACATAATTGATTCTTCTATCTAAATAGTCAAAGGTAATTTTGAGGAACTAATAGATTTTAATATGGTGGACTAGTTATATACTTAGTATTAAATAACATATTGTGATAGTTACATCCGAGGAAAAGACCTTCCATCCTCACCATGATGTGTGAACCTGCCTTTCAAAACCCCTCTCTACATATTTACCAATAAATCTCATTACTGATTTTAATGGGATTTCTCACAGTTTTTAACCCATTTAAGATAAATTTGCCTATGGGTTTGTCATATGCAGTCTTTTATTATGTTGAGGTATGTTCCCTATAGTCTTATTCTCTCTATCACTTTTACATGAAAGCACTTTGGATTTTGTCAATGGCTTCTTCTGTGCCTATTCAGATGATCCTCTGGTTTTTGTATTTAAGTTCATTTATATGATTTAATGTTTATTGACTGACATGCCTTGAACCAACCCTGCATTACTTGGGGGAATCCAATTTGATCATTGTAGATAAAATTATTGATATGATATGATTTAATGTTTATTGACTGATCTGCCTTGAACCAACCCTGCATTACTTGGGGGAAATCCAATTTGATCATTGTAGATAATATTATTGATATGATATGATTTAATGTTTATTGACTGACATGCCTTGAACCAACCCTGCATTACTTGGGGAAAATCCAATTTGATCATTGTAGATAATATTATTGATATGTGCTTGTACTCAGGTTGCTCTTGTTTTACTGAGGATTATTACATATATGTTCAACAGGGATATTGGTCTGGAGTTCTTCTCTATTTTGTTTTGTTGTTGTTTCTTTACCTTCTTTGGATATTACAGTGATACAGGCTTCATAAAATTATTTCTATTTACATAAATTTCATTCACTGTAGGTCTAGAAATCAGAATGGAGAATCAAAAATAAATCTATCATATAAACCAACTATACTGCCCCTTGGCATATGACCAAAGTACTGAATATCCAGCTCCACAGACACTTGCTCAGCCATGTTCACTGCCACCATACTCACATAACCAGGAAACAGAAGTAACATAATTGTGTTTCAACCAAATGGATTGTGAAAATATGGAACCTAAACACAATGACATACTATTCAGTTGTAAGAAAAATAAAATCATAAGATTTTCAGGTAAGTTCCTGAACACAGAAAAGATTATACTGACTGAGGTAACCCAGGTTCAAAAAGGCAAACCCTGCATGTTCTCCCATCTATGGTTCCTAGCTACAAAAGCTCATCCGACACAGAGTAACCACAGAAACCAGGAAGGCATAAAAAGACCATAGGTGAGATGGAGCTTGGAAGAGACATAACAAGGTCCCAGCGATATGAAGTGGGAAACAGAATAATGGGACAGATGCTCTAGCTTGGGAAATGGAAGAGATATAGTCAGAACAAGAACGAGAGACAGGGGACAAATAACAACAATAAAACAAAAAGGAATCTTTTATATTTGCTTAAAAGTATAATATACATCATAAGTTTATAGTTATATATGGTTTAAGTTTAGATTGGTGACTTAAAATGCCAAATCTATGAATAATAAGTATAGACAGAAGAGACTCAGGTCAGAGGCACAGAAAATACTTCTTAATAAAATGATAGAAGAGAATCCTACCATCTAAAAAAAGCAAGATTTACCTATCAAGGTATAAATACCAAACACAGACCAGACAAGCTGAGCAGACCTGCATGGGCCATGTTCCACATTAGCTGCCAGCCTGCTAGAAGCTTCAAGCTTGCATCTCCCGCCCCCCTGCCTATAGCTTACTGGTCTGACACAGCTAAGACATTGAACAGAAAGGCAGAGCTGAGCCCAGCGCAGGCTACAATCCACCTTAGCTACTACACCACTAGCAGCTTTGGCCTGGGATCTCTCCCTGACCACCTGAAGCCTACTGGTCTCACAGAGCTAGGACATGGAGCAGATAGGCTAAGCCAAGAGACCTGAGTGGGCCACATTACACATTACCAGCCCTGTGTGAGCAGCTTTGGACTCGTGTATCTCTCCACTCACCTGCAGCTTATTAGCCTGGCCCACCTAGGTCACAGAGAAGACAGGAAGAGAGCAAAGACCTATGTGTGACACGCTCCACATTAGTTGCCATTCCTTGAACAGCTTTAGGCTCTGGTCTCTCTCCACCAACCAGCTGCTTACTGGTCTAGCCCATCTGGGACACAGAGGAGATTAGCAGAGCCCTGCCATCTCAAGAAGTCCTGTGGAGCACCCCAGCAGCTTTGGGTTCAGATCCCCTACAGTCCTCCACCTGCATAGCAGCCTGGCCCATTTGGAACACAGAACATAAAGGCAGAGCTGAAACTGGCCTGGGCCACACTCACATTTGCTGCCATCTCAAGAAGTTCTGCGGGGCACCCAAGCACTTCAGACTTGCATCTCTCCCAGCCCCCCAGCTGTTTACTGACCTACCCACCTGGAACTCAGAGCAGATAGGAAGAGGTCTGCCATCTCAAATAAGGCTGTAGGGCACCTGAGAAGCTTTGGCCTTGGAATTCCATCAGGCAACTCCTCTCCTGCCTGACACAACTGGGATACAAACAGCTGAGCTAAGCTGAGAGCAGGCTCCAAGACCCATTGTCCACCATCCTGAGGAGGACTCTGGGGAGCCCTAGAAAACAGCCTTCATCTTGGAGCTCTCATTGCTTCCTCTGAACCTGCCTGGCCCATGTGGGACACAGACAGTGACCCCATTGGAGGAACCTCTGGGCCTACTAGTACCAAAGACAACTAGATGACTTGAGACCAGCACACGAAGACTACCAACAAAACTCAGAGCCATGTGACACCACCAGAAACCAGAGATCTTACCACAGCAAGCCCTAGAGATATGAATACCCAGGAAGCACAAGAAGGATACTTTAAAACTGAAGTGATGGAAATGATAGAAGCCTTGAAAGAGAAAAATAAATCAGTCAATGAAATTCAGGAAAATACATTCAAACAGGTGAAGGAATTGAATACATTCTCTAAAGAATTACAAGAATATTAAATCAAATGGAAAAAGAAATTAATAAAATTATTCAAGGCCTAAAGTGGGAATTAGAAGCAACAAAGAAAGCACAAGCTGAGGCAATCTTAGAGTTGGAAAACAGGGAAGAGAACAGGAGCAGTGGACACAAGCAACACTAACCGAATACAAGAGATGGAAGAAAGAATCTCCAGTGTGGAAGATATGATCAACATTATCGATACATCAATCAAAGAAAACATTAAAACTAAAATGTTTCTGACACAAAACTCCCAAGAAATGTGGGACACTATAAAAAGACCAAACCTAAGAATAATAGGAAAAGAAGAAAGAGAAGACTCTGAGCTCCAAGGCCCAGAAAACATTTCCAAAAAAAATCATAGAAAAAAACTTCCCCAACCTAAAGAAAGAAATGCCCATAAATATAAAAGAATCCTACAGAACTCAAAACAGATTGAACCAGAAAAGAAAATCCTCTCACCACATAAAAATCAAGTGAAAAAGATCAAGTCACATATATAAAGGCAAACCCTTCAGATTCACACCTACTTTCTCAACAGAGACTATGAAATCTAGAAGGGCCAGGGCTAAAGTCATGCAAACATTAAGAGACCACAGATGCCAACCCAGACTACTATACCCCACAAAACTTTCAATCACTATAGATGGGGAAAACAAAATATTCCATAACAAAACCAAGTTTAAAAAGTACCTAACCACAAATCCAGCCCTACAGAAGGTACTAGAAAGAAAACTCCAACTCAAGGAAGCTAACTACACCCAGGAAAACACAGGAAATAATTAATTCCACATCCACAAATCCAAAAGAAAACACACACACACACACACACACACACACACACACACACACACACACTACCACCATCAACATCAAAATAAAAGGAACTAACAACCATTGGTCATTAACATCTTTCAACATCAATGGCCTCAACTGCTCAGTAAAAAGAGACAGGCTAATAGAATGGATGTGAAAACAGGACCCATCATTCTACTGTATACAAGAAACACACAGCCAAAAAAAACCTTGCTTATAGTTATTCTACATGTGTTAGTGTAAAAACTGTCCTTATTTTTCTTTCAAGTTATATTCCCAGGACCATATTTTGTCCTGTGACATAACTGCTATGGCAGACAATCAGTTGGTTTTGAGCAAGTGATTGCATGGATGTCAATAGATCAAGGGGACCATGCAACACAGTCCAGTGTGTTTATAAGGCAAGCTCTGGGAATAACTGTCTAATATAGCTGAAAGTTTGTTCTGCTGAAAATGAAAACCACGGCTTTATCCCTGAAAACAGTGTTTATTAAGATTTTAATCAAGCACTACATAAGCTTCCAAAGAAGGGAAACCATCTATAGCCTTATTCAACTATGACACCTATAAACCACAATAATAATAAGCATCGCAGTGCAGATGCAGTAATGGCACACATGCTTGTCAGTTAACAACAGTTATCTAACTGGAATTAAGGCCTGTGCAACAAGAGGAAAATCATACCTAGTGTCAGAAACTGGGATAACTACCCAAAGTTAGTGAAGCCATGGACCTTGGAGGAGGCCCTAAATACCACCACTTTACTAAATCAGCGTAATCATGAATTACCTTCTAAATATTTGTTCTTGTACCCACAAATAAGTATAATCCTCACATATCACAAAGAAACTTCTCCTTGCAACAGACAGAGATCAATATAGAAAACTACAACCAATCAAAACGCAGGGCTGCGAAGCCCAGAACCAACTGCTGTACATCTACAACACAACCCCCGCACCTAAGGCAGAATCATAAAAGCCTATGTCAGAGCCATAGGATCAGTGAGTTTTCTGTAATACTGCATCTTCTAATAACGTCAAATGCTATAGCACCAGCATCCCTGCCTAAACGTGAAATGAATAAGGATGACACCAAAAGACATGCAAGTGTGAGTGAGGGAAACACCATGAGGTTCCAACCACACACAAGGATCTATAGGAAAATAAGTAATGCAGGAAGAACACACCAGTTGATTATCCAAAGCCAAATGGCCAGCCCTGAAAACATACATACGCGTAACATTATATAGACCGAGCAGGTTGTATCTGTGTATTTAGGAATATGTCTGTATATAAATAGGTCATGCATTTGAAAGAAATAAAGGAAGGAAGGCTTAAAATATCATAAAAGAGTTTGGTTTTATGTAAGGACTGCCTATAGATGGGAGAAAACGGAATGGCGGCACTGGAAGCTAGAGATGAGGCAGAATGCTTTGAAGTGATATCATCAGCCCAGTCTGGGGACAGTTATGAAACTTGGAGGTCATGTGATTTATTACCTATGTAGCTTTTGTGAGAATCTTTTTCCATGATGAAGAAATACACTGAAAAACTTCAAGATGAGAAGAGAAGGTTTGTCTTTAAATTACGTCAGTAGCTTAGTTTTCACATTAAAACTAGGCTGTAAAACTCGTCACACTTTGACATGGAAATGCCTCAGCAGTTAAAAAACCAGTAACTATAACCATCATTAAATTATGTGACTCTTATTTAAATTCTTTTTTCAACTTGTGTGTGTGCATGCACACCCACGTGCACACATGTGTGCATTAGAATGCACATGCAAATGTAGGTGTCCAAGGAGGCCAGAAAGCATCCAGTTTCCTGAAGCTGGAGTTACAGGTGACTGTTACCTGCCCGATATGGGTGCTGAAGACAGGGGACATGTAGTAACCAGCCTGGAACTGACCCAGAGTGCTAAAACGCAAGATGTGAAAAAATACCACCACCAAAATCAACCAGGGAAGTTGGGGCAAGAACTCAAGGCAGGCGCCTGGAGGCAGGCATGAATGATTGCTATGTTTTGGCTTGCTCCTCAGTCTTCCTCAACCTACTTTCTTATATAGCCCAGGACCACCTGCCCAGAGATGGCACCAACTGCAGTGGACTGAGCTAAGAAAATGAACTGCAGACATGTCTACAGGAAAAGCTTATGGGGGTATTTTCTCAATTGAGGGTCCTCTTACAAAATGATTATGTCTCGGGTCAAGGTGAAATACAACTAGCCAGCACAGCCACCATGGCAAGAGTTCCTAAAGGTAAAATATCTTGATGGTAACCAAAAGCTGTCTAATTGGATTTAAGGAGAGAATCATTCTTCCCACCTCAGGCCTAAAGGAACCATTTAAGCGACCGTGATGTGATGGATGAGAAAGGACGTAGCTGCAGTTGTAGAGTAGACAAGAATTAGCAGAGAGGTGGGGAGGCGTGGACACTTAGAGCACTGAGCCACATGGACAACCTGCATATGAGAAACACAAGTAGCTTGCCTTTTATCAGAGAGTCCCCTCCCTGCTGATGCAATTCAACCAGAAACTGGAAGGAAAACACCCCACTGATGAAGAGTATAGAAGCCAACCTGTTACTATGTCGAAACAAAGGATAGAGGAAGAGAAAACAAAATCCTGCTGGCAAATAGCACATTTCCTTACTGTACACTTATATTTCCCTGAATCCTGGGATATTCTCTATCTGAACAGCAATGGATTATTACCTCATCTCCAGAAAGGTTCTCCCTTTTGGTGGTAGTGTTTTAAATTTCTTTCTATAGCTTTTAAGAAGCAAATGAAAGTAAATGCTATGTAACTTTAAAAGGTAGGGCATAATAGCTTTTGGGATATAGCTTTTGTAACTCTAGTAGAAACCCCATTAAAATAATGCCTTAATTAAAGAGCAATTTAGACCTAGGCTAGCTACTCTGTAGAATCGGTCAACAGAATCCATTCCAAATCGCAGCTTTCCCAAGCTAAATGTATGACCATGCTCTTCCAGTCACTGATGGCTCTCCAGCTCATCAGAATTATGGCCCGGGGGAAAGGATGGGAAACACAAGGCCCCCACCTTCAATTAATCTCAAGATCCTGAGGTTGGCCACATTTACAATTCCATGCCTTTGGTCAGTGCTGAGAGAACATGAGACCTTCTATCATCAATGGAAGCTGATAACTGAGGCCTTTTCTGATATAAAAAAATCTCAGAATTATTACAAGAGGTAAGTCATAAAAGGTGTCAAAGAGTACCAGTGTCTACAGTGCCTGATTGCTTCTCAGATCTGGTACATGCTCACATGAAGATTTTTAGGAAATCTTCAGCACTGATAAATAATATAGCACAAAAAAAAAATGTAAAAGCTTCAAACAGTGTTCTGGTACAATGGCGGACAGGGCACTGATATCAAACTTGGTAAAAACAACTTTTTGACAGTTTGAAAACTACAAATCAGGGAATAGTGACCTATATCAATGAACAAGTCCATTGACTTGAATTGTTTTAATACAAGAATGGGTACCCGCTTACATGAAAATGTGGATAAACTTTAGGGAAATCCTCACCCCACTAGAGTTTGCAGGAAAAAGTTTCTGCCATGTAGGCCTACATTGCTATTGCCATTATTACTAACATCATTATTCTCATCCTCAATAGCATTTCTTGAGCACTTTCTACAGTCTGTGTACTCTGCGTGTGTTTCTGTAAAGTGCCATGTTATCTGATGGCCAGGTTAGGTGTCTAAGGTCAAAATGAGATTCCAATATGCTTTATTTGCTAGGTTAGCACACAAAGTAATGGGTTTCGCACACGTGTGCCACTATAGCTTATCCTCATTTGTTCTGTTCTCTCAATATTCTCCCTAAAGTAACCAGAACAGTGAGTCACATAGCCTATCTCAGTTCTGCATTTATATTACTCTAAAATCCAACTGAAGTCATGGTTTAGGCTGTGTACTAGGGAAGACTGTGTTGCCTCTGCTCCATCTGCAAACCACACTAAACCCCAGCAGTGCCCTCTAGAGCATCATAGTGCTGTTAATTAAGCCATCAAGAAAGCAGAAAGTGATGACATCGATGTGGCCCTAATACTGAAAAGTATCTACAGATCTAATGTGATACCCATAAAATTCCAATGATATTATAAACTTAAGTATAAAAGATATTATAAAATGCCGTTTTAAAAACACAAAATATTTAAAATACCCAAAGCAATTCTAACAAGAAAAATGTGGAGATAGCACAACGGCATCTTTCAAGGGAAACTAAAGATCCTTAGTAACAAAAACAGGCAGGTACACAATGCACTAAATCACCCAGAGCAAACCCACATACCCTCAGGCACCTTATTTTTAACATAGGTTCTTATAGGGACATAGGGGAAAGCCCATCACAACAAGTTCAGACCCATTCTACTTTGTGTTCCAAAAGGAAGCATAGAGTTCATTGTCTCTAGAGAGACGGACAGTGGGTACTAACTGTTTCTATGGCCACAAGGCAACTTAGGTCATTTCCCCTGATCACATTCCAGTATGCCAGTAGTCATGCTTCCCTACGATAAGTGCAGCAGCCAAAGAAGGGAAATCCTGCTGCATTTAAAGGGCCAGAAACTAACTGCACATTCGGAAGCTTAGACTATCTGCAATACTTGTCAAATAAATCATTTGAAAAACATAAAAAGAAGACAAAAGAAAGATATTTATGGACCCAACATTGCTAAGTTTGTTTGCCTCGTGAGCCTTTGAAGATATGGCTTCCCTTAAAAACATCTATTTTCACTTGGTAATTATGCATCCTTTCTGTAGTACATTTAAAAACACAGTAATAATCTTTACAGAAGAAAACATGCAAACCTTGCAAACTATCTCCAAAAGATGTCCACAACGGCTTTAATCTAGGCTGCACTTATTTGAAATATGCTTGTTCCCCTTACCAACACATGGGAATTGCTAATGGCAACAGACTATGAGATCACATTGTTATCCATCTCTAAATGACGGATACTAGAAGACCTTACACTAAGGTGATTCCCAGCTCCAATCAGTTGTGAGCATACACAACACCGCATGTCTACATCTTCTCTCCTTTCTCCAACAGGCTGAAGTCAGAACAAGCTACCTCAGTCTCCCTCCAAATCCACTCTTAGAACCCAGAAGAGCTTCTGTCTGTGAAAATGGTGTCTAGACACCCCAACTACTTTCTCTGTGATTCACAAATATCCTTAAAGGCCCAAGACTCTGAGAAATGTCGTTGATGAAAATACTTCTCAGGGGCTGGAGAGATGGCTCAGAGGTTAAGAGCACTGACTGCTCTTCCAGAGGTCCTGAGTTCAATTCCCAGCACCTAAATGGTGGCTCACAACCATCTATAATGAGATCTGGCACCCTCTTCTGGCATGCAGGTGTACATGCAGGCAGAACACTGTATACATAATTTTAAAAACTTAAAAAATAAAAAAAAATACTACTTATAAAAAGAAAAGAAAATACTTCTCAGATCAGAGTTTCATCAAATAAGAGTCGTAATCCTGGTTAGAAGAGAACATTTGAGATCATTTCCCCCCAATTTACTTCATCTTGTTTACAACTACATCAACTAGAGAACTCTCTGGAACACAGCATATACTCAGAGATTAACAGTCATTTGAATGAGTCTAAGCTTACCCCTCTAGGTTGTAGCAGTTTCTTAAGACACATTCTGTGTCTAAATCCTTAGCTACTAAGATCTGGTTGCCTCCTATATGCCTATGTCGACTGTTTTACTAGGAGCTAGGTATACCTAGAAGAAGGCAGTGTGGAATTCTGCACATCCTCTACCACAACTGAGCAACAGCTGATGGACATAGAGGACAAGACAACTGAACAAATATCAGTTCTAAGACGGGAATCCCCTATTGTGTGCCATATTTTTCTTTACAGGACATTGATTCTTATTTTTGTTCTGTCTTACGACTTGGACACATGTTTTTTCCTATTTATTTTAATTGAAAAATAAATTCATGCATATTACATCTCAATTGCTATCCCATCCCGTGCATCCTCCCATTCCTCCCTCCCTCCCACTTTCACCCCATTCCCCTTCCCTGTGACTGTGACTGATGGGGACCTCCTCCCCTTGAATATGATGCTAGGGTATCAAGTTTCTTCTTAGTAGCCTGCTATCCTTCCTTCGAGTGCTATCGGGCCTTCCCGTCAATGGGACATAGCCAAATATGGGGCACCAGAGTTCGTGTGAAAGTCAGTCCCCAATCTCCACTTAACTGTGGAGAATATTCTGTCCCTTGGCTAGATCTGGGTAGGGGTTTGATGTTGACTGCATGTATTGTCCTTGGTTGGTGCCATAGATTGAGCAGGACCCCTGGGCCCAGATCCGCCCATCATAGTGTTCTTCTTGTAGGTTTCTAGAACTCTCTGGATCCATCTGTTTCCCTATCTCCTATATTTCTCTCACCATAGGATGTCCTCACCTCTATCCCACTTTCCTGGTAAGTGAAGACTTTCATGAGACATGCCCCTTGGGCTAGTTGGACACATATTTTTAAAGGAGTTTATTCAATATAATATCTGTAACTTCAACACATGTCACCAGGGGGAGCAAGTGTTGCTTAAATGGCCATCTCACTGCAAGAAATCTGCAGAGGATGATACTATACTGCTTAAGCAAAGCCTATGTTTAGGTATTTTGGAACATCTCTACTGGCTTCCATAGATGGCTGTCCTAATTTACATTCCCACAAATAACAGTATTGCAAGGGCCTTTTGAAAGAGATATAAAGGGTAGGAGAAGGGAGTTCCATATAGAATA
Source organism: Acomys russatus (assembly GCF_903995435.1). Taxonomy (NCBI): domain Eukaryota; kingdom Metazoa; phylum Chordata; class Mammalia; order Rodentia; family Muridae; genus Acomys; species Acomys russatus. The sequence goes on along the minus strand of NC_067143.1, from coordinate 7,384,015 downwards.
ATGAGCTATATATGTGATGAAAGAAGGAAAAAAATATTTGAAGAAAGAAGTGGGGAAAATGGAAGAAGTAGTTGGTAAGAATTGATTAAAAAAATAAAGTGAAACGACATAGATACATGGAAGTGTCACAGTGACAGCAATTTATGTGTTAACCTAAAATTGCATATACATACACACATGCATACATACAGAATTCTCTCTCTCGCTCACTCTCTCTGTCTCTCTCTGTCTCCGTCTCTGTCTCTCTGTCTCTCTGTCTCTGTCTCTGTCTCTCTCTCTCTCTCTCTCTCTCTCTCTCTCTCTCTCTCTCTCTCTCTCTCTCTCTCTCTCTCACACACACACACACACACACACACACACCACTGCACTGCATCACATCACATTGGCTTCTGCACAACAAAAGAAATGGCTAATAATGAAGAGACCCACTACTTTAGGAGAAAGTATTTGGAAGCCACAAATGCAGTAAGCAGTGTCCAAAATTTTTAAGAAACTCAGCTCAGTGGAAAGAAAATAATGTGGTCAAAAATAAGTATAGGTAGGCATTAAAAGTCTTCCACATTCAAGTTAAAAAAATGTATTTCCTTGGTATAATCATCTATTCACTGAATAAATTTTAAAGCTTAGGATATTTAAATGGAGCTGGAAATAAGATGAAAAATATATTTTCAATCTTATATTAAATGGTCAGTCTCTTGTCCCAATCTCAATGAATCAGGCCAGAATTTTCTCCTTTCTGGTCTGTCTCCCCACAGCTGCCACTGAAACCTGCTGTCATAGACAACACTGATCCTTACATTCACATAAGGAACAAAATGACAAGCAGTCCTTTCATTCTAGTCATGAGCTGCCATAGATTGGGGCTCCACTGTTTTTCCTGCTTCCCAAAGTTATGCTATGCTGCAAATCTATAGTGTATAAAGAATGAATCAAGGCCAAGCTGGACTCATGAAGAGACTGTTTTCAAATTTGCCCTGTGTTAAGGAAAGTCTGAAGAACTTTGTGAAATGCCCTAAGTCAAGCAGTAATGTGACCCTACTTCTACCTGTAGGCTTAAAGGGGCAAGCAACAGCACAGGTGCCAAAGAGAAAGCCACCCTGGCTATAGCTGCAGCAAGTAGTAAAAGGCCAGACAAGAGAGGTACTTCATTGCCCACATACAGCCTGCAGAAAAACATGTGCCTTGTTCTCAGAGTTGAAGGAAGAGATGAGGTAAAAATTCTCTTGGCAAATAGGACTATCCCTCACATATTGCTATATTCTCATACATCCTGGGATTTTCTCTATCTGAATATTACTGAGTTAGTTCTTACATCCATAAGTTTTCCTTTTATTTTATTCTATTAGATTCTCAATTTCTTTCTCTAACTCTTAAAAACCAATTAAGAGTGCCTTGTGAATGGAATGTAGCTTTAAAAGTTAAAGCATAATACTTTTGATTGGAATGTAATTTTCAGTGCTCTAATGGAGAACCATTAAAACAATGACATAAATAAGGAAGCAACTTAGACTAGATACTTCAAGTCAACAGAATACATTTCAAAAATGTGGTTCCCCAAACCTAGATATGTGACTTCATTCTCATAGTTCTTAGTGTCTCCTAAGCACATCTACCTTACAGTTCAGATGAGAAAAGGAGATGGAAAATGGTGACTGTAAGTCTACAGTTGATCTCAAATCCCTGGAGTTCATCACATCACTTCTGCTTCTATGCTATTGGTCACTGCTAAAAACACGGTACCTTCGAGCTCCAAGGGCAGCCAAGAAGTGTGATTTTTTTCTGGTATAAAAATGTCAGTCATTACATAATATAACTCAGATGGAGGCCATACCAATGAATACAGTCCCAGGTTATCCCTCAGATTCTGTGCTCATGTTAACATTTTTAGGGGCTCTTCAAAATTAATAAATAATATAGCATGAAAATAAGAAAGGGGATGAGAGGAATGATGTTTCACACATTAGAAAAATCTGTGAAGAGGTGTGGAAAAGATTGTAAGAGCCAGAGGCTCAGGAAGTTGGCTTCAAGAATGTGTCCCCTCAGCAGGTTGCCAAGAAGAGACTTGAAACCCTATGAGCATATACAGGGGGAGGTAATCCCCCTCAGGAACAGTCATAGGGGAGGGGAATGATGGGAAAATGGGAGAGAGGGAAGAATGGGAGGATACAAGGGATGGGATAAACATTGAGATGTAACAAGAATAAATTAATAAAAAATTTTAAAAATTAATAAAATAAAATTAAAAAGTTAAAAAAAAAAGAATGTGTCCCCTAAAAATGACAGGGAAGCTACATCCATGATACTGCAAAACTCCAGATGCCTAAATAAGATCCAGATAATGACAATGACATGCTAACATGGAAGGAGGACATCTCATAGGAACTAATTCCTAGGAAAACAACTCTAGGCAATTAAGAACTGCAAATAGAGACTTAGCTCTCCAGATATAAGCCCTGAGTTGGTTATGTGATATCAATTTTTCATCTCTGAAATCATGTGCATACAAGTGACACTACTAAATGGAGTCAGTAGGTTGTAGCCATTTATCTATGTATGTAAATGTATGGCAATAATAACTAAAGAAAAAGAAGCCACGAGTTTGAGATGGGTAAAAGGAGTTTGAGAGAGGCTGAAGGGACGGAGCAGCAGAGGGGTTGAAGAGAGTGAAGGAGAATGTGATTCTAGTTTGACTAAAATTTAAAAATAAAAATAAATGATCAACAGGCCCTAAGGCTGCCATATTGAGTTCAAGTTCACAATAGGGAGGCCATGGGCTAGCAACTCATGTTTTGGGGGCTATCATCCCATTCTCTGTAAAGAGGTGGAAGTGCTTTTACAACATAAGCTCATAACAGACTGAAAGGGAAAATACCCACTAAAGCAAATCTCCTTCTGGTTTTGACCCAGAAGTGAGCTGGTTGTGTTTTTCTGAATAGAGATCTTTATAAGCATTCCTCTACATTCCAAACTCTCTCTCTCTCTCTCTCTCTCTCTCTCTCTCTCTCTCTCTCTCTCTCTCTCTCTCTCTCTGTCTCTCTCTCTCTCTCTCTCTCTCTCTCTCACACACACACACACACACACACACACATACAAAGATTTAATCTGAAAACTAATTCTACTAAGAATATCCTGAAAGAGAGTGGATGTTTACATTACACACCTCACTTAGTAGTCTTCTGTAGATATTTCTCTCCTTCAATTTCTCTTTTCAAAATCACCCAGAACTCTCTTCAATGACCCCCTTTTGCACATATTTCTGAGTAAATCAGCTCAAATGTAAGCCCAACCCCACACACAGTGAACACTAAAACGTTTCTAAAGTGCTCAGAAAACCCTCACTGCGTATTCACTTAAAAGCACATAATGGTCAAATTCAGTTACTCAGACCCACGTAAGTAATTGCTCCAAAGTCAGAAGGAAATGTTCACAACAAAAGTTATATTGAGTGCAATTTCCTTCAACTCATCACAGCTATGTGCTCTTGTGGGCGTTAATTGTATTTTTTTCCCAATTAATCTAAATATCCTATTAACATCAGGCTTCTCATTTATTCATTTACTGAATATTGAGATCATAGTGTGCAGTACTTAGAGCTAGGCATCATGGAATATAAAAATGGCTTCCATCTTCAGTAGCTGATATAGTGAACGACATCAGGCTCAGTCATCCTCACACCTCTCCTAACACAGGTCATAAACCTCTCAAACTCATAGAGCCTGACCCTTCTTCTCCTCTTTGTATGGGTATTCTTAGTCACGAAGGAACCAACATCACCTCTCATTGTCCTGAATTTTTACAGTTGAGAGAAAAATGTCTATCCCTGGGCAGAGTAATGTTGAGTCCTTAGCTCAAGCCTGTCTCACATCAGCACAGATCTGAGTTGCAATAGAGTGCACGAGCTTATAGTCAATGTGACCTCAGTTTGAATGAACTCTTTGGCTCTTGAAACATCGCCTGTTCTCTGTTTCCCTCCCCCTATAACACAGGGTCAGTGATTCCCACATGGCAGGGTGGTCCTAAGAATGAGTAAGCACTCAGACACTGCCTGCTGAGTCTTCCTAGTATTCCTGAGAGCGCCAATGCAGGGTTTCAGCGCTCTCATCTCAGAGGAAGAAGAACATCACTGAGTGGTACAAAACAAAACTTCCTCACCTTGTGACTTGGAGAGCCTCATTCCCAAGTCTGCACGTGTTGATCGCTGCCCTAGTTCACCTGGCAGTTGATTTGGATGGATGTTGAACCTTGGACTTCTGCATGTTCAGGAATGGCACTGCCTAAACTCTCAATCTGACCCGAGTTCGCTTCTTCTAGTGCTGCCACAGTATGAGTTCCCAGCTTAGGGTATGCTAGCATTTCCCAACCCTTCCACGCATCCATTCTATTCTTTAATCACAATGTCAATCTTTTCAGACGTCACAGAACTAAGCACGCTCAGCATAAGCATCAAGTACTACCTGATCAGCCTATCACCATCTAGTGCCATCGCTGCTGCCAAGAAAAATACTACTTGTCATGTGTACCTTATCCTGGGCCCCTTCCTTGTTGTTGAATGTCCTAAAAAGGAGCTATGGTACTGGACACCTAGCAAGGTTCCTGAGACTAATGATGTCATGAACCTTAGAAAAGACTCCATTTCCTCCCCTGCAAATCTCTGGGACCCTCATAGAAGAGGAGGCAGAAGGAATGTAGGAGCCAGCCGGACATGTTGGGGCATGCCTTTAATCCTGGTGCTCAGGAAGGCAGAGGCAGGTGGATCCCTGTGAATTCGAGGCCAGCCTGGTTTAATAAGCAAGTCCAGGATAGCCAAGGCTACAAATGTTTTTTGTTTTTTGTTTTGTTTTGTTTTGTTGTCTCAAAAAAAAATGTAGGAGCCAGAGGGGATCAAGGACACCAAGAAAACAAAGCCCTCTAAATTAACATGAGCAAAGCTCATATGAATGCATAGAGATTGAAGCAGCATGCGCAGGTCGGCACCAGGTGCTCTGCACTTATATACGGCTTCTGGTTTAGTATTTTTATGGTATTCCTGAAACAAATGGTCTCTGACCCTTGTGCTCTCTTTTGGGCTCTTTTCCTTCACTGGTCTGTTTTGTTGGACTTTGTTGCAATAGTTTTTGTTTTATCGTGTTGTACTTTAGTTTGTTATTTTTTAAATGAATATGTGAGTGAATGAATGAATGAATGAATGAATGTAAACCTTGCCACTAGGGTAAAGGTTAACATAATTGTCATTTGTATGGGCTAGGAGAGGAAAAAAATCCGTTTTTCCAGTGGAGTGACACTGGATAAATCAACCACTCTAGGGTAGATCTCATGTTCAGAAGTAGTTGGCCAACAAGCAATGGACTCACAGTTGTGTGTGTGTGTGCTTTTATTTTGGTTACAGGTTAGTGGGGGTGGACTTGGTTGGTTGGTTTTGGTTTTGGTTTGTGTTTTTCTTTTTGGGTTATAATGTATTTTATTTTCTAGGTTTTAAGCATTCTTCTGTTGTATTCGGTTTTGAGGCTGCTTTTTGAAAAGAATTTAAAGTTGGGTGAGGAGGGAGGGGGAAAGGTTCCAGACAAACTTAGAGGAGGGAACGAAAAGACCAAAACTTATTTACATTTAAATTTTGTTTTATATAGTGATTTTTTAAAATGCATGTTTCCCATACTTAGATTTCAATTATCTCTGTACCTAAACTGACACTAGCTTAGAAGGCTGCTGGGAAAGAGCACTGCTGTTCTTGTGACACTTGAACTCTTTTCTGCTCTATGGCATCCAGAGTGTGCCTGAGACCAGACTTGCTTTTTTTTTTAAATTACTTCTCTGGGATGTCTTCATTACAGAGATAGTTCTGAGGTCCAAGGAGAAGCATCTGCAAATTGCTACCGATAATGCATAGCTAAGCCACAAGCAGCTGGCTCCTCACACACACCACAACTGTTTCTACTTTACGATGTAGAATTTTGTTGACCCATGAAAAATTAAAAACAAAAATTCTTTCCAAAAAAGAAGAAGTGGAACATTGCACGGTTAGGTAAGAGGAATCATCTAGCTGCCTCTGGTAGGGACACTGGATTTTGAAAGTGAAACTGAGATGGCATAGGAAAAAAAGAAAATAGAATGGTACATGCTGGAAACCTGCTTTGCAATTCTTCTGTTCTGGCAGTATCCTACCTGGCAGCTGCAAAAGCGAACTGTTTTCTCCCAGGGTCTCTCCTTCCCAGGGCAGGATCATTCTCTGGATCTGAATACTAGAGCACGCCTGTTGCTGAGTCTTAAAGCGCTGACCTACAATTGTCTACTGTCTGCTTCATTTTATTTTTGTTATTTTGCCAGTTCTTCCTGCCCCTTCTAATTGCGTTGCTGTTTGCCCCTGAATCGTGGATTTATTTTTGTTGACAGGCTGAGATGTGGGTTTTCTGACTTCTTGGTCGTTGACACCAGAACTTTACTTGTGTCCTTTTCTGTATTCCTTTATTTTGTGTGGTTTCTTCTTTCAATGGGTTGCTAAATTTATTAGAATTCTTTCTTATGCTTTCTGCAGCATGAATTTATGTTTCTTATTGTAAGTTAAGTTGACAAAATCACCATTAAGTATCATCTGTGTGGATGTGGATTTCATCCTTACTTGATAAGCTGACAATATTCTAAGAGCTTTATGGTGATATAACTTAAAGGGTTTAATTGCTTTTACAACACATCATTATGAGCATTTGTTGTCACTTCTCCTTGGTTTTAGATCCCATTCTCTTTTGTGACCAAATTCTTGTATTCATTTCATAAAACTCCACCTTTTGGAGTGTTTCCAGTGAAATTTGTGATCAGATTGCCCTTATTTGTCATTTCTATAGCTTAATTAAAACAAATTGTGTGTATATTTTTTAAAAGTCTATTTCCAACCCTTTGCTAGACCAGCATAATTATTTGATACATTTCAAATTCCATCCATCCTTATACCAATAGCTAAATGTACCTACCACCCTTCATCGAAGAAACTTATCTTTCTAATGGGTGTAAGATGGAATCTCAGAGTCATTATGGTTTGCATTTCTCTGATCAAAAATTGAAATGACACCACATGCTGGCGAGGACGTGGAGAGAGAGGAACACTCCTTCATTGCTGGTGGGAATGCAAACTTGTACAACCACTTTGGAAATCTATCTGGCACTTTCTCAGAAAACTGGGAATAGGGCTTCCTCAAGACCCAGCTATTCCACTCCTTGGAATATATCCAGAAAATGCTCCACCACACAACAAGGACATATGCTCAACCATGTTCATAGCAGCCTTATTCATAATAGCCAGAACATGGAAACAGCCTAAGTGTCCTTCAGTTGAAGAATGGATAAAGAAATTGTGGTACGTTTACACTATGGAATACTGCTCAGCTATTAAAAACAAGAAAATCCCAACATTTGTGGACAAATAGATGGGACTAGAAATGTCATACTGAGTTAGTTACCCCAGAAGCAGAAAGACTCACATGGTATATACTCACTTATAATTGGGCACTAGCCGAAAGGGCACATCCCACAAAAGTCTTCACTTACCAGGACATTGGGATAGATGTGAGGACATCCTACTGAGACTCTAGGTAAGAGAATTATAGGAGATGGGGAAATAAAAGGACCCAGAGGGTCCTAGAAACCTACAAGAAGAACATCATGATGGGTGGATTGGGGCCCAAGGGGCTCTGCTCAAACTATTGCACTAACCAAGGACAATACAATAGTAAACATGGAACCCCTACTCTGATCTACCCATTGGACTTGACATTCTCCACAGTTATATGGAGAGCAGGGACTGACTTTGACATGATCTCTGGTGCTCCATATTTGACTACCTCCCCTTGATGGAGAGGCCTGTTGGCACTCAAAGAAAGAATAAGCAGGCTACCAAGATGAGACTTGATAGCCTATGACCATATAGTGGGGGAAGAGGTCCCCCTTGGTCAGAGACCGAGGGGAGGGGAATAGGGTGAAAATGGGAGGGAGGGAGGAATGAGAGGATACAAGTGATGGGATAACAATTGAGCTGTAATCTGAATAAATTAATAAAATTAAAATAAAATTTTTTAAAATAAGTTTTAAAAAGAAACTTGTCTTTACAGCAAATGGACTCTGTCACAGAAAACAACACCTGGGCACAATGAAGAGGTCAACAGACCATGGGGGAACCCCAATGGCTACATCTACGTCACAGCTCCTGCGTCTATGGCTCAGAGAACATCATGGAGTGGGGGACAGAGAGCGTAAGAGCCAAAATATCAGGAAGTCTTCTGTAAAACTGTCTCTCCTAAAATTACTGCATAAACAAGGTGGGGACAATGGCGATATCAATGGACATGTTAATGTGGGAGGAGAAATTTCATGAGGTCCCACTCCTAAGCAAAGAACTCCAGTGACTACTGGAAGAAGGAGAATTAGCCTCTCTCAGGGAAGGCCACCTTATTGGCTATCCAATGAAGAATGGTCAACCCTGAAACCATACATAAAAACAATGAAAACAAACTCAGCAGGTTATATCCCTATACATTTGTACATAATAATGGTGATGATAACAATTAACACTAATAACAGTAATAATAATAAAAGTAAATAGGCCATCAAATTAAGAGTTGGATGGGCAATGTAAGGAGGTTAGGGGAAGACAGCTGAAAGGGGGTGGAGGTAGACTGAGGGAGGGAACGTGATATAATTCTATTTCAATTAAAGTACGTTTAAATTTTTAAAAGAATAAATAAATAAATAACCATAATTTAGTTTTGTTCACACTATAACTCTAAACGCTCGCAAAAAAAAAAAAAAAAAAAAAAATGCCTGCCACACTGTAGGTCTAGATGAGGTGTTAAAAACAAAGTCTTCCTGACCAGGTACCTTAAACAACAAAGTTTTATTTTCTTAATTTTTTGAGCACTAGAAATCTCAGGGAAAGGATTTGGGAAGGATGGTTTTCCTGCGGTTTTCTCTCTTTGGGCAGTGGATGGTGTCTCTTCCTGTTTCAAGACTGTGTCCTAATTACCAGTCGCGTTGAATTGACATGCATGCTGGTGAATGCACCACCATTTAATCCTTTCTTTATAGGCCGAATCTTAAAATGCCATCCCATTGCGAGGTTCTGGAGGTTAAGGCTTTTACGTGAAAGAGCACAGATTGCTGTTTTGTATTATGTAGGAAAAGCATCCGATGAATCATTTTCTAAGTACATATTAGGCCAACATGGAAGTCCTCTGAGAAACTCCACCCAGTGGGGTTCGGGACAGATACTGGGACTTGCAGCTGGACCTTGGGAGGAGAGCTGAGCGGTGGTGTATGGAAGAGTTTTGGGGTGGGAGTGGAAGGACCAGGAGGGGTCAGGAGCTCCATATGGAGACTGCCAAAGCCAGCAGATCTGGGCCCAGGGGGCCCTGCACAAACTGATGCACCAACCAAGGACAATGCATGCAGAGAACCTAGACGCCCTGTTCAGATGCAGCTGATGGACAGCTCAGGCTCCATGTGTATGGGGAGGGGAGAGGGAGGGGCCTGCCTCTGACATGAACTCTGGTACCGGTGATTTGACCACTGCCCCTTGGCTGGGCATCCTTGGGGGCTCACAGAGGAAGGGGATGCAGGCTACCCTGATGAGACATGATAGACAGTAATCAAATGGTAAGGGAGGAGGCCACCCCATCAGAGGTCTAGGGGAGGGGAATAAGGCAGAAGAGGGAGGGAGCATGGGAACTGGAAGATAAGAGGGAGGGAATAACAATCTAAATGTAATGTGAATAAATTATAATTTAAAAAAAAAATTTCAGATCTAGCCAATGGTCAGAACATTCTCCACAGTTGAGTGGAGAGTGGGATATGACTTTCTCACGTACTCTGGTGCCTCACATTTGACCATGTCCCCTGGAGGGAGAGACCTGGTGGCACTCAGAGGAAGAACAGCAGGTTGCCAAGAAGAGACTTGATACCCTATGAGCATATACAGGGGGAGGTAATCCCCCTCAGGAACAGTCATAGGGGAGGGGAAATAATAGAAAAATGGGGGGGAGGGTAGAATGGGAGGACACAAGGGATGGGATAAACATTGAGATGTAACAAGAATAAATTAATAAAAAATTAAAAGATAAAAAAAAATTTTAACAGATTGACTTTTAAAGGACATTTTTAAATGGCAAACGGTTGAATCTGGCTATAAAGTGTGGCAAGAAAAGAGAACAGAGGAGATAACCCTTGTAAATGTTACTATTCACAGAGCAGAAAAATCAGTATATAATAAATTTTGTGTATTGGAGAGGGAAAGGAGTATACCCTTCATAAGTTGAACTCTGTTTTGTAAGGGAATTCAGTTGATTCCTCTTTCAACATGCATACCTAAAAACAGAAGTATAACTTTACTATTCAAAGATAATAAAAGCAACGGAAATAGAAAGTACAAGTGTGGAGGCCGGAGAATGGGACTCGGGGAGAAGTTCACTTTGCTTGCACTTGTCCGTCAGTTACAATAAAAAGAGACCTACAGGTCAATTATTATTAGGTAGAGAAAACAGAAAAAGGACAAATGAAAAAGTTGGGCCATGAGGATTCGCCTAAGACACTATAACACTCTTTAGCTATAAATCTCACAAGCAGCTCAATCTACCTGACACTGTTACTGCCTAGGCTCATAGCCGGAAATTAAAGCTCCAGAATACTGTTACTTAGGAGGTGAGGAGGGGGTGAGGAAGGGGTGAGGAGGAGGCACCCGACGAGGTGGCATAGGAGGGGCTCATATATGAGTGGATACTGGGAAATCATCCAGAAATCTCTGAGGAGAAATGTGTCTCACATTGATATGGTATCTTATTAATCCACGGCCCTTGCTCAGGAAATCACATGGGTTTCCTAGCATCTCAGTAAGCCTCACTTGGCCACTAGCTCCTACTAAAGCTCCTATGCGCACTTCTTAGCGGACATAAAACAGAGGACTCTCTGTTTTCAGCACAAATCAGCTAACTCCTGACAGAACATTGGAAGAAAGGTAAGGATTTGTGCCGAGATGTGTGGGTTTTTTTTTTCCCCCAGGGTTTGTTAAGAATTTTCATCTATGCTCATATCCTTCTGTTTGCATACTGAGAAGCTGCATACAAGAATCATGGCATCTCCTTCAAGGAAAGGAAGGAGACAGTGCTGTCTTCTGAAAACAGTGCCAGCGGCCTTGAATGTGGGGGGATGCCAATAAGGCTCCCCAGACCTTGATCCTTCTTTCATTTCAGTTATTGAAATGTGTTGCATGGGGAGGACGCTGCATCTTACATTCATGTAAGAGGCAAGCTGATGTGGTTGCACACTCCCCTAATCTCAGTACTCGGGAGGAGGAGGAGGAGGAAGGGGGATGACATTTGCTTGAACTCAGCTTGGGCTACACAATAAGTTGCAGTCCAGCTCGGGCTCCATGGAAAGACTGTCCTGAAAATAAATAAATAAAAGATAAGAACGGATTGGGGATCACATTTAGACCTTGTTTCTTAGACTGGCTGCTATTAGCCAGATTTTATTACTTTATTTGCCTTTCAGTGCTATTCACCTTTGCATATCTGAGGGCTGAGAGGGTGCCAGAAGAAAAATGTTGGGACAACCAGAAATATTTGAGGAGTGTTCCTTGACTTGGCTGTTCACAGTCCTAGACAGGGTTAAGGGACACTGGCAATGCATGATGAATCACCTTAAGGGATACAATAGTAAGGTATTGTGTCTAACCCTGTACATAGGCAGGGAAAAATCAATTCTTGGAGAAAGAATAAGACCTAGCTATAGTTTTAGCAACAGCAAAGGACAGCCATGAAAGTGGAGTCACTGCCACTGGCAACTCACAGGCTCAGGAGTCAAAGCTAGGAGCTAAAAACTCAACTCTCTTCTCCCTTCCTCCCTCCCTCCCTCCCTCCCTCCAGTCTCCTGGTGGTGTCTCCCAGTGACTATAAACCACATGGTCAAACTGAATGGCACTGTGTCCAGACAACAAAGATCTTAGTTTCCTTCCCTCCAGCCAACTAAGGCTTTGAGAACTTGTCTAAAAGAACCATATTCTCTTCCTGGTGCCTCTCTGTACCCTCTCTATATTCCCTGTCCATTGGGAACTTCCTTTCTAGGTGTGCCCTCTGAAGGGAGTCACGCCCACTTTTTAAAGCCAAAGGGAGACACTGGAGTGGGATATCTGCCCTTAACTGGCTTCTACCCATATCTTTCTTCTACGTCACTGGCTTCCCTTCCTCATTTCTGGGCTTTGCTTCTGCTGTTTTATTTACCCCATAATTGTTAGGTCAAACTTGAGTTTAACTTGAAAATTAACCCTGGGGTTTTTTTCTCTCCTCTATGACCAAGGGAAAGTAGTTCTGTGATGCTGGGATGGTAGGCCTGGGGAGAAAAAAAAAGAACACAGTATTAAGTAATAATGAATCACTCACCGTCTCTGCTCCAGTCCCATCTTCTAGCAATTGAGAAAAATGCTAATTCTTACCTCTTCGGCTGTTGAACAAACCAAAGGAGAAAATACCTGTTGATTTCAGATCAGTTGCTATTTCTATAGCTAGGGTGTGAGTGTGTGGGTGTGTGGGTGTGTGAGTGTGTGGGTGTGTGGGTGTGTGAGTGTGTGGGTGTGTGGGTGTGTGGGTGTGTGGGTGTGTGATCTCTTTATATTTTAAGTTCTACACTTCCACTCCCCTTAAAAGTAGTCTCTCCAACAAAGGCTTTCTCTTGCTAAGTAAATAGCACTGAAGATCTCCTGGGAGAGAGGATGGAATTCTTTCATGTGGCTTACTTCACACCACACCAATTAAGTCTTCCTTTTGTTGTTTTCTTTTAATTCCGCCACCTCTTTTCCCAGCACTCATACCTCACTCTCCTGTTGTTTTGTACGTTGCTGGGCAATTCAGCCCAGACTCATATATTGCCCTTTGCCACTCAACCCCAACCCAGGCTACCATAAGTATACACACACACACACACACACACACACACACACACACACACACAGTGTGAAAAAATAAATCTACATGCTCACCAAGCCATAGTGAGCTCTAGTGTTATGGGGGGGGGGCGGGAATCAGGGTTCCCTCAGGTATAAAAGAATTTTAAAACAACACACACACACACACACACACACACACACACACACACACACACAGTGTGAAAAAATAAATCTACATGCTCACCAAGCCATAGTGAGCTCTAGTGTTATGGGGGGGGGGGGGCGGGAATCAGGGTTCCCTCAGGTATAAAAGAATTTTAAAACAACACACACACACACACACACACACACACACACACACACGCAAAAACAGATTCAAAGGAAGCTCATTGACAATTTGATTAGAATTTCAGAACAATATAACAGAATAAGCAAGCTGTAAATCTGGGCAGCTTCGGGAAGGAGGGAGATGGAGAAGGGGAAGAGAAAAAGCCATGCCTTTTCAGCTAGGTCCCAAGAAAGCTGTCATGTCCAGCAATGGGAGCTGGAAAGAAACTCCGTGGTGGGAGGGGATGTGGGTTTCAGAGATGGGTGAGAAAGTCCAGGGTGTCAGGAAAATCCCGCTTGAGCTTTTGGCTTATATCCAAAAGAAAGTAAGATATAAAAAAAAAAAAGGCAAGCGTGGTGGTGGCTCATGCCTGTAATCTCAGCACTCAGGAAGGCAGAGGCAGGTGGATCACTGTGAATTCAAGGCTAGCCTGGTCTACAAAGCAAGTCCAGGACAGCCGGGGCTACACAGAGAAAATCTGTCTTTAAAAAAAAACCAGAGACAGAGAAAGAAGGGGGAGGGGAGGGGAAGGGAGAGGCAGAGGGAGACAGAAGGGAATCAGGCAGGCTGAGCTGCACCATCTGAGGGAAGCTCCGAGGTGGCTCCATGGAGGAAGATGAATGAATTGTCATTCCTTCCACCTCCTCAGCAATCTCCTGGCCAGCTGACCGACAAGCTCAGCTTGGTCAGCTCAAGGGAGGAGGTAAAATTATGTAACGTTTTAATCTGCTGAGCAGACCAGTGTCGTGTCTCTACCAAGGCTTAGAGGTAGAACTCAGAATCCACATTTTTGACCAAGAGGAAGTATCTTTCCCTTAATACACCTCAACAAAACCCTGATATTATTATCTCTTCTGTGTTATTTTAAGTCCTAGGGAGGAAATAAGATGCTTCCCTTTCTAGTGTTACCAGGAGAGCAGGAGGTGAGTCCAATGCTGGCCACAAGAGAGAGGTCTATCCCTGTAATATTCAGAAAATTCTTCTAAACATTCAGAGCTGTCCAAGAGAGCCATGAAAAATAAAATATTTTTATTTTTCTAAAGATTTTATTTTATTTTATTGGCACATACATTTATATTATTATACATAAATTTAAAAATTACATACAGCAAGAAGAACCACAAAACAATCAGGGATTATATGAATGTTACATTCATGGTGTTTTGACTAGCTGTATTTGGCAGCCTTGTAGAAAACATCTTTCCTATCTTGGTGAGTCTAAAATTCTGAGTGAGAATCGATATCTATCCTGTCTCACCTCTGTCAACTTAAAACATCTATCTAGACCTGAAAACATCTTAACCTCTAAATAGCTAAGGTTAATTGTAAGACTAAACTATCTGGTTCTTCAACTCCATCAGAGACTTAAGAAGTAATGAAACTTAATTACATGAGTGAACTGGAAGAGCATGTTAGCAGATGTCTCTGTCATTTTTTTTCTCGTTTTGGAATAAAATATTCTTAATCTTGCTTTACTTGAATGTCTTAGTATCTACAATTGTGTTTCATTTTTGCTACCATCATGTCCTCTGCCACTCACTCATTGGATTACCAAAGATCAAGAACACAGTCTGCCACCCATAGAGTTAGACCCTCAAAAGCAGACATTCCTGTTTTCAACAGGTTATGTAGCCAGCAGTCTTCACTATCCGCCCTCACAAGAATCAGACTCCCTTACAACATTAAAACATCTCCCACATCAACAGTCATGATTGTGGCCTGAGGTTTTCTCTGCCATCTTTAATTTCATTACCTGAGAGAAATTTTCTAGGCCAGGACAAAACAATGCCTATGTCCACAGTCCTGCTTTCTCAAATCCTACCCCAGACTTTTCTCTTCTTACCTTAAGAAATTCTGGAGACATGGTGTGGTGGCTGGCAGGGACTGCTGGGGTCTGTATGAATGTCTAGCCTACAGAATATTTCTCTGTCAGTAAAAGAGAGAAAATATAGTATTCAGTGCCTACAGGAACCAGGCCAATTCAAAGTGAAAACATCCCATCTTTTAAAAATACTTAATTGTGTGCCTGTTTCCTTCCCTGTGACACAGAGACAGTACTTCCAACACCACACTGTGGTCCTGAGAATGAGAAATCATGTTTGCGGATGCTTGTGTCATGGCTGGGTTCCCAGGGGTACTTGAGATTCCAGTAAACTCAACTGAGGAAGCCCACATTACTGCAATGACTGGACCTAAGGAGAGCATTTCTCTACTGTGTTGTCTAGTTTTGTACTAACCTAATACAAGCTGTAGTCATTTTGAAAAAGGGAACCTTAGTTAAGAAAAATAAGCCTACCAGATTAGCCTGTGGGCAAGTCTGTGAGACATTTTCTATTTTTTTTTTTAATTTGTTCATTCATATTACCTCTCAATTGTTATCTCATCCCTTGTATCCTCCCATTCCTCCCTCCCTCCTGCTTACCCCCTACTCCCCTCCCCTATGACTATGACTCGGGGGGGGGGGGGAACCTCTTCCCCCTGTATATGTCATGGGGTATATGACCATGCTCTTCTTGGTAGCCGGCTATCCTTCCTCTGAGTGCCACCAGGCCTCCCCATCAAGGGGATGTGGTCAAATATGGTGCACCCAAGTTCATATGAAAGCCAGACCCCACTCTCTACTCCTCACTCAACTGTGGATTGTCCTGTCCATTGGTTAGATCTGGTTAGAGGTTTGACATTTACTGCACGTATTGCCCTTGGCTGGTGTCATAGTTTGAGCAGAACCCCTGGGCCCAAATCCACCCGTTGTAATGTTCTTCTTATAGGTTTCTAGGGCCCTTTGGATTCTTCTATTTCCCCTTTCTCCCATACTTCTCTCACTGAGAATCCCAATAAGTGTCCTCACATCTATCCCACTTTCCTGATAAGACTTTCATGGGACACGCCCCTTGGGCTAGTATCCAGATATAAGTGAGTATACACCATGTGAGTCTTTCTGCTTCTGGGTTAACTCACTCATTATAATCATTTCTAGTTCAATCCATTGGTCCACAAATTTCAGGAATTTCTTGTTTTTAATAGCTGAGCAGTATTCCACAGTGTAAATGTACCACAGTTTCTTTATCCATTCTTCTACTGAGGGACACTTAGGCTGTTTCCATGTTCTGGCTATTATGAATAAGGCTGCTATGAACATGGTTGAGCAAATGTTCTTGTTGTGTGCTGGAGCATCTTCTGGGTATATTCCAAGGTGTGGAATAGCGGGGTCTTGAGGAAGCCTTATTACAAGTTTTCTGAGATAGCACCAGATAGATTTCCAAAGTGGTTGTACAAGTTTGCATTCCCACCAGCAATGAAGGAGTGTTCCCCTCTCTCCACATCCTCACCAGCATGTGATGTCACTTGAATTTTTGATCTTAGCCATTCTGGTGGGTATAAGATGGAATCTCAAAGTTGTTTTGATTTGCATTTCTCTGATGACTAAAGATGTTGAGCATTTCTTTAAGTGTCTCTCAGCCATTCAATATCCCTCTGTTAAGAATTCTCTGTTTAATTCTGAGCCCCATTTCTCACTTGTGTTGTTTGGTTTTGTGGTGTTTAATTTCTTGAGCTCTTTATATATTTTGGATATTAGACCTTTGTCAGATGAAGGGTTGGGGGAGATCTTTTCCCAGTCTGTAGGCAGACATTTTCTAGATTAATGATTGATAGTGGATAGCCAGCCCACTGTGATGGATGCCAGCCCTGGGCCAATGGTCCTAAGTGCTACAGAAAGTCAGGCTAAGTAAAACATAAGGAGCAAGCCAGTAAGGATCCTCTTGCCTCCAGACTCCTTTGAATTCCTGCCCTGATTTGCCTCAGTGATGGATGGAGTGTGTCCTGAGAGCGGTCACCCAAAATAAACCCTTCTCTCCAACAGTTGATTTTGGCCATGGTGTTTTACCACAGCAACAGAAACTCTAACTACAACACCCATATTTCTATAAGGTGCCTCAGCTGAGGAGCTTACAAGCCACCACCATTGCCCTGTTAGGGCTGGCAGGAAATTCCATCATCCTCTAAATCCTGAGCTTCAGCATGCACAGGAATAGCCTCCATCAATATATGCAGCTAAGGACCATCTTCCTCTCCCTACATTACTTCACTGTAGGCTCCCTGGCTTAATTCACCTACATATTTTATTCCACCACTATCTTGGTCCCCAGTGGCTTGCTCATTGTGATCAGCTGTTTCTATGTAGTCGGCTATTGCAGGCCTGAACACACTCAATGCTTTAATACCACTTCCTGTCCACATATGACCTGTGCTGACACTACTACCACAAAACATACATTAAGTGTCCTGTGGGCCCTTCTCTGCATATTCCCTTTGCTGATGAGCATCCTGCAAAAGCACCACTGTAGCTCACTGTCTAGAGATTCGGACTGTTACTGGTGTTGCACAGCACATTTCATCACTACTACATGGCTGGTAGCTTTGTTTGTTGCACTCCCTGAGTCCATCCTTCCTTTCGTGATTGGTGGAAAGTTCTAAGTGTAACTTGGCACAGATGTTTGTGGGTTTTCAAGCTTAAAAGCTCTGTAACATTCTGGCTCTGGGTCACAGTTCAACTCCTGAGTCTGTTCTGTGGCACTGATCTATCAGTAGCAGCTGGATTACAATAAATTCTTGTCATTTGCATTGACCTGGTGTTTAAGTTGTACTAGATCTAAGCAGACCTCATAACGTAAAAGCATTGAGTACATCCATAAGCTTTCTCTCCAGTATGTGTTCCTTTCTGCATTCGGAGATAACAGTGAAGGGCAAAGGCTTTACAACATTGTTTATACTCATAAGGTTTCTCTCTAGTATAAATAGCTTTGTGATAATAAAGACTATAGAAATGTGCAAAGGCTTCACCATATTAAATACATTCATAGGGTTTCTCTCCAGTATGATTTCTTACATGCCTTTGAAGATCACTGCGACATGCAAAGGCTTTACCACATTGGTCACATTCATAGGGTTTCTCTCCAGTATGTGTTCTTTTATGTATTTGGAGACTTTTGTGATGTGAAAAGGCTTTATCACACTGATTACATTTGTAGGGTTTCTCTCCAGTGTGTGTTCTTTTATGTACTTGGAGATAACTACGATAGGCAAAGGCTTTACCACACTGATTACATTCATAGGGCTTCTCTCCAGTGTGTGTTCTTTTATGTATCTGAAGATAATCATGATAAGCAAAGGCTTTACCACACTGACTACACTCGTACGGTTTCTCTCCAGTGTGTGTTCTTATATGTATTTGGAGATAACTGTGTTGTGAAAAGGCCTTACCACACTGATTGCATTTGTAAGGTTTCTCTCCAGTATGAATCCTTTCATGTCTTTGAAGTTGACCATGATAAGCAAAGGCTTTATCACACTTATTACATTCATATGGTTTCTCTCCAGTGTGTGTCTTTTTATGTATTTGGAGATAACCGTGTTGTGAAAAGGATTTATCACATTGATCACATTTGTGGGTTTTCTCTCCAGTGTGTGTTATTTTATGTTTTCGGAGACTACTGTTATATGCAAAAGTTTTACTGCATTGGTTACACTCATAGGACTTCTCTCGAGTGCGTGTTCTTTTATGTATTTGGAGACCAGTGTGAAGTGCAAAAGTTTCACCACACTGAATACCTTCGTAGGGTTTCTTTGCAGTGTGTGTTCTTTTATGAATTTGGAGATAACCGTGATATGCAAAGGCTTTTCCACACTCATTACACTCATAAGGTTTCTCTCCAGTGTGTGTTCTTTTATGCATTCGGAGAGAACCGTGCTGTGAAAAGGCTTTATCACACTGATTACATTCATAGGGTTTCTCTCCAGTATGGATTCTTTCATGCCTTTGCAGATGACTGTGACATGCAAAGCCTTTACCACACTGATTACATCGATAGGGTTTCTCTCCAGTGTGTGTTCTTTTATGTATTCGAAGATGACTGGGTTGTGAAAAGGCTTTACCACATTGATTGCATTTGTAGGGTTTCTCTCCAGTGTGTGTTCTTTTATGTATTCGAAGATAACAGTGATATACAAAGGCTTTACCACATTGATCACATTCATAGGGCTTCTCTCCAGCATGTGCTCTTTTATGTGTTCTTAGATAAGTGTGATGTGAAAAGGCTTTATCACATTGATTACATTTGTACGGTTTCTCCCCAGTGTGTGTGCTTTTATGTATTTGGAGAGTACTGCGATGGGCAAAGGCTTCACCATACTGAATACCTTCATAAGGTTTCTCTCCAGTAGGATTTTTTTCATGTCTTTGAGGATGGCTCTGATATGCAAAGGCTTTACCACACTGAGTATATTCAGAGGCTTTCTCTCGAGTATGACTTCTTTCACGTCTGCAAAGACAATTGGGACATGTGAAACCTTTACCACACAGATTGCATTCATAAATTTTCCTAATGAGTGACTCAGAGTACATTTGCACAGTGAACCAGGTAAAACAGAGGATTTTTACATTCTTAGTACTCAGAGGGAGTTTCTGTAGTGAGAGTTTACAATGGAGTTAGAAATCCAACCAATTATAAACTTGTTCCACACTCAGAAACTCTAACTGGGGAACACTACATATCTTCTAACTGTTCTGGGACACAGAGAGGTATACAGCTCCTTTCACTATCCCTCTGCTCACATGGCTTGCATCCATGATGACATATGATGTAACTCTTAAAAGAATAACAAATGGAAGATTTCCACATTACATTCCCATAGTTTGGCTTTTTGCTCCTCATAGACATGTGGTATGAGATTACGGCTTCTCCAAAACAACATTCTTGACTCTCCTAGACCACCCT
Source organism: Acomys russatus (assembly GCF_903995435.1). NCBI lineage: Eukaryota > Metazoa > Chordata > Mammalia > Rodentia > Muridae > Acomys > Acomys russatus. The sequence continues at coordinate 7,363,995 of NC_067143.1, read as the reverse complement.
TCTTACTAATCTTAGGAACTTTACTACAAGTGTATGAGCATTACCAGTTTACTGTGGAATACTTGTTCATTAGAAGGTTCTGGGCACATACTTATCAACTATTCAATGTGTGTTCCTTCTACAATGTGTGAGTGGTATGAGACTAAACAGATGGGCCGTTCTACAGAGCAGCTGTACTGGGGCTGTGACTCAAATGGTGATGTCTGTTCAGACACTGTTTCCTTGGCTCCTTTCTTAGAGGAATATGCCTTGCAACCCATAGCAGATACTTAACATTGAGGTACACGGCTTTGTGGGATTTTAATAACCACTGGTGTGCTTAAAGCGGTACTTTCTTCACTTGCTTGTCTTTAAAACTTCTAAGACACATTAAAATTTCTTCAGAGGCATATTCATATCAACTTGCAGATAAAAATTACCTTCTATGTCTTCTAGAACTTTGAAAATGTTCTTCAATATTATGGTCTTCCCAATTAGTGCCTAAAATATAGTACCAGAAGATGTATGACATATTATTGGAAGTTAGGCAAAATTCAAGTCACTATATCCAGTGAACCTGATTTATTCACCTGATTTTACCTCGAACTCAGTGGGAATTACAGAAGAGCATCAATAACAAAGAAACATTTCCCCTTATTTTAAAAAGTGAAAGAAAATTCACAGTCTTACCTATAGCCATGAGGTTCCTGTAGGTCTCCAGCATTACATCTTTGTAGAGGCTCTTCTGGGAAGGATCCAGCAAAGCCCACTCTTCCCGAGTGAAGTCCACATGCACGTCTTCATAGGTCACTGCGCCCTAAAACATGCCGTACATGTGCACAACAGAAAGCATGATGCTTACATCACTGTACATGTGTGCATCGCTGATAATATATTCATATAATTCTAGTGCCTTCTCGACTTATTTCTTGATGTAATTTCCTTATTTTCTAATGTAATTGCCAAGTCATTTTAGAAGGAAACTGAGTAATAAGGCTCACCTCTGTCATTTCTTTGCCTTTTGAATACGATATAGATTTGCAAGAAAAATGCCACCTAACAGATATAGAGAGACAAGCAAACAGTACTGAACGGCATCAGAGAAATTGTATGAATAATTACTAACTACAAAAAATGATGGTCAAGCTGGATGTTTTGGGACATGCCTTTAATCCCAGCACTAACTCAGGAGGCAGAGGCAGGTGTATCTTGTTGAGTTGGATGCCAGCCTGCTCTATGCAGTGAGTTCCAGGACTGCAAGAGGTGCATATTAATACCCTGCCCCCATTGCAAAAATGAAACAACCAACCAAGAAAGATAAAAAGAACTCAGACACTTTTACTGAAGTTCTTACAAAGAATTACACATTCGCTCTAGTTCTGTATTCATCTTCCAGAATCCTGAAGTGCCCTGCTTTAAACTGTAACAGTAATAAGATCTTACTAAAAGGAAATGCATCTTTAAACAGTTACAAATGGACAAGTGAAAATATCAGCAATGTAAATGTTGATCATAAGTAAGCAACATAGGGCAGGAGAGATGGCCCGGCAGTGACGAGATCTTGCTGGTCTTGCAAATAATTGGGCTCAGCTGCAAGTTCTTCCATGGGAGCTCACAGCTATGCTTCTCTGAGTTCAGGGGTTCTGAGGCCATCTGCTGACAGGGCACATGTGAGGCGCATATTCATGCTGACAGGAAAAATACTCAAAACAAACATAACAGGCAGGAAGAATGCCACACACCTGCGGTCCAGTGACTCAGAGGGCTCAGGCAGTGTTAATGTCATGAATGCATGCCATCCTGAGAACCAGAATTCCCTGCCAATTTCCAAAAGTCTGGATGTGGATGAAGGACAGCATAACAGCATATCCTTGGCATATACGAAAACCTACATTTTAGCCCATAAACCAATAATATAAAAACAAACAACAACAACAACCAAAAAAGCCAGGCATGTTAGCCCACATTTATTCACAGCACTCTGAAGCCAGAGTTAGGTGGACCTCTAAGTTAGAGGCCTATCTGCTCTACATACCAACTTTAAAGACAGCCTGGGCTACACAGAGAAACTTTCTCTTCGAAAAAAAATTAAAAATAGAAAACCATCAGGCTTGCAAAACAGCTTAGCACTGACTAACAATTGCTTCTACATTATGTGATTTAGGCATAGGGTCTATAATGGTGAAGGCATGACAGCATGAGAAAAAAGCTGGCTGATCAGTTTCAACTTTCATTTCAACACAGTAAACACAAAGAACAGGAAATGGATTGCATCTACAGATACTCAAATCTCATCCCTAATAAGGAACCTAGAAATGTTCCTCCTACAAAAGCTTCCATTGCTCCCCAAAGAAAGCCACAAGTGTACAATGAAATCGTCCTATCTCAGAGCTGCCCTCTCTCTCTCTCTCTCTCTCTCTCTCTCTCTCTCTCTCTCTCTCTCTCTCTCCCTCCACTCTCTCCTCTCTCTCTCTCTCTCTCTCTCTCTCTCTCTCTCTCTCTCTCTCTCTCTCTCTCTCCTTGATTTTTGGTTTTTCGAGACAGGGTTTCTCTGTAGGCTTGGCTGTCCTGGACTCGTTTTGTAGACCAAGCTGGCCTCAAACTCACAGTGATCCACCTGCCTCTGCCTCCCTGAGTGCTGGGATTACAGGCATGTGCCACTGCACCTGGCTGATGGGAGCTTTTTGATTCAATCAACTACATTCTGACCCTGGTCACTATAGGCTCATGGTCACCCTCTGATGAAAATGCATTTAGTCTCACTTCAGTGATCCTAATAGTCTGCAACAGCCTGTACACTGTTCAAATGTCCAAATTCTCTTCTGACACTCAAGACAATGCCTTGACTTCCACATCTTGTAAAAATCATAAAACAAGCTATATCTTTCCAACATCAAATGGTACAGAATGCCCTTCCCATTCCAATAGGGAGGAGTGTGTCCAAAGTGAGGGAACCAGCTGATCTGGTCAAGTCTGACGTTTAAACTGGGATGACTTCCCACCATGCTTGGACCACAGTTGCAGCAGGTTCTGTATCACATTCCTTCCTGGGACTAGGAGTCACTCTGCCTACTCCTCCCCTTAACTCAAGGCTTAAGAGGATGAAGTGTTCTTTTTGATTCAGTTCTTTCTTCTAGCTTTGGGAGACACTCTGAATGATTAGGAAATGTCTGCTTCGGCTTCTGTTGTTTAGAGACACTCCCGCTACATTTCTTGACAATCCTGCTTGTTTCTTTCTGGTTAGGACAACATGCAATGTATCACTTCAGTTCTTTCCATTAAAAATTATGGCCTGATTTTCACAAAAAAAAAAAAAAGAAAGAAAAAAGAGGATGAAATGTCTGTCACTTTGAGGGCATCTTCTTAGGCTCCTGACCCGGAGTGAGGGCCTTCCCTGTGATGGTGGTGACCTCTTGGAGAGTTCCTGCCTCTGTTTCAGCATTGTTTGCACCTGGAACACCCCGTACTGGTTCTCTACAAACCAGACTCGGCATTCATTTCTGCCACACTTGTTGCTTTTTTTTTCTCACTGTAGTCCTGAATGACTTAGTAGTAATGATCTTCAGACATATGCAATATTCCATCTTAGAAATCAGTCCTCTATTTTTATAATTCTGCCTTAGTCAGTGTATCATCAGGTCATGGGCAGAATGAAAAAGATTTTGAGCCAAAATATCACACAAATGAGTATTAGCTATTTTTAGCAGGGTTTCTATTGCCCATTGAAAACCTATGATTTCAACTTACTATGTCTGCATTACTCTCAATACCCCGATCTTCCAGGGCCTACAAGAACAGCCAGTTAAGCTCTGTGTACAGCTTTCTATGGCTTTGGCCATCTGAAGTCCTGATATTTTCCACAATCCTTCAAAGGGGAACATTCCCAGGTTCTGTCTAGCAGCAAAATCACTTTTTGATTGTCTTTTCTGTTGTTGTTCTGGCTTGCTTCTCTGCCGATGTGATTAAATTCTCTAAACAAAAGCATCTCAGGTAATGAATGGGTTGTTTATTTGTTTGTTTGTTGGATGTTTCTGTCCAATCACAGTCCATCATTTTGGGAGCTTAGGATAGAAACTCAAGCAAAAAAAATTAAGGCAAAACTCATGGGCAAACACTGTTTCCAGGCTTGCCCTCTTGCTGGGTCCCTGTCTCATGCTGAGCTGGCTCTCTAGTCCAGCCCAGGTCCCCTCGGTGGGAGAGCCTTTCCACATTAATCGTCAGTCAGCATAGTCTCTCACAGACACAGCAACCCAATCAGCCATTCTGATGGGGGCATGCCCTCAACTGAGGCTCCCTCAGATGACTGTAGGCTCTGAAATGTTGACAGCTGGACTAATTAAGACACAGAGACAATAACGTGTGAGAAGCCCCAAACCAGTGGGTTGCCCAACCAATCACTTAAGTAGCAAAAACCCAAACAGTGATGATTGCAACCATTGGAAAACACAGATTTGCCAAGAAATGAGGAGAGGCAAGAAGAGAAAACTAAAACTGTTTCTCCACAGAAAGTTCCCAAACTCACAAGAACTTGAGGAACTCACAACATAATACAGTAAACATTCAGAAGACAAAAATAGGCAAAGGCTTATCATTTTCCAAAGAAACAAAAATATAATTAGGTTATAATTAATAAAAAACATGTAACATAGATGGCACCACAAATAAAAGGAGTCAGAACTATAAGCCCTTTAAACAAGAACTACAAGAGTATAATTAAAATCAAAGAAATTTCTGGCCAGCACTCATCTTGGGCACTGTGATCCTCTCCTTTACCAGTAATAGAAAGTGGATTGGAGGTGGCAAAAGCCCAGTCAGTTGGACAAAGAGGCAGCCTAAGGAATGGGCAAAGGTTTGGTTTGGTTTGGTTTGGTTTGGTTTGGTTTGGTTTGGTTTGGTTTGGTTTTAAACAAATCTTATAGAAACCCAACATACAAAATACGTACAAAGACCTCAAGACACTGGGTGATCTAAAAACAAAAAAAAATCCAATTAAACATTGGTAGAGATCTAAACAGAAAATTCTCAACAGAGGAATCTCAAATGGCTGAGAAAAACTTTTAAAAAGAAACTTTGCCATCTTATCCATCAGGGAAATACAAATTTAAACTACTGTGAGAACCCATCTTGCCCATGTCAGGGTGTCTAAGATCAATAACACAAGTGAAAGCTCATGCTCGCAGGGACGTGGAGAAGGGGAGACACTCCGCCACTGCATGTAGGAGCGCAGACTAATACAGCTGCTATGGAGATCAACATCTCCTCAGAACTGTGGCTCCCTCAGGAAACCAGGACTCGACCTACACCAAGTCGCAGCTACACTACTTTTGGGCACATGCAAAAGGTGCTTCGTCCTACCACAAGGACACGTGTTCAACTATGTTCACAGCAGCTTCACTCATACATTTCAGAAACCGGAAACAACCTAGATGTCCCTCAACTGAAGAATGGATAAACAAGATGTGATACATCAGCTGTTAAAAAAAAAAAAAAAGACACCATGAATTTACAGGCAAATGAAAATGAATGCAACTAGGGAAAAAAAAATCGCCCTAAGTGAGGTAACTCAGACCTAGAATGACAGGTATGGAGGCATTCACTCATATGTCAATATTAGCTAGTAGGTAAATGATAATCAAATTACACTCCACAGACCCAGAGATTAGGTCTGGGGCGGGGGTTAGAGGGGGAGGATATAGGATAGATTCGGTGAGTGACTGGGCTTTCGAGGGAGTGGGAGGAGAGATCAGTTTGGGGGAAGATAAAGGGAGCAAACACAGTGAAGGAAGAAACAGCTGGAATTAGGGGACATTTGGGGGTAATGGCAACTTCCTGGAACCCATGAGGGTGACCCTAGTAAGGACTCAACATGACTCCTAAAGTGTTCTATTTCTGACACTCCAGCTACAACTGATCTCTCTACCAAACAGAGAGGCCCCATGCTCTAGACACCTTTCTGTATGTGGAGGTGATCAGAAAGGTGGGCTGTGGCTCTGCAGCTCCTCATGCCTCCTTGTGATTCAGGCAATCCCAGGCCCACTGAGGCACACACACAAAGCAATGATGAGGAATAGCTTAATCTCTGCTTCTTGCCACGTGGATTACGGCACACGGTGGGCAATCTGCCCTATCCGCCGGCACACCATGCACACCCGAGGAACCTCTGCAGCTCAGAAACTCCTTTTGTACCCTGGAATTGAATTTCCCTGAATCACACCATTGTGGCTGGTCGTAGTGGAAAGGTAAAAAGAGCTGTAATTAAATATTGTTGAAGGATCATCCCCATCACCTCCTCTCTCCGGCTTCTAAATTATTTTTAAAATGTGTCATACAAAACTGAATGTGAAATGCAACATTCAGAACTTCTAGAAACCAGACCCTCCGTTTTCAAATCTGTCTTCCCATTGCCCACCAAAAACAATGTCTGTGTGTGCACATTGAACAGTGATACAAGCCACATAGCCTCCTATGGCTAGAAATGTAGAGTTTCCCCTTCAACATGGAATCCACACTCAGGCAGGTGCAGGGGCCCAGGGCCTCTGCCCAGGTCACCCTATGGACCAACAGCACCAGTCTGGTTGATGGTTTTCCCAGTCAAGGCATATTGGAATCCAAGAGCTTAGCCAGCCTTCTCTTCCTGGCTGTGGTCTCCCTCACATCTCTCGTATGAATGGCATCAGAGGGGAGCACCTCCCACTGGTGCTCCTGATGGCTATCCCTGGCCACAGTCCATCATTAGCTCTGCCCTGCCAGCCACCCTAGGGGCAGACAGAGAGCCCTAGTCTGGTAAATTTGTATTTTAGTGGAATCTCCCACTTTCCTTCCAAGCACGGGGTCCTTTGTGTGCATATTCCATTACCCCCGATGTCCAGTGGGAAGTCCTGCAGCCAAACTCCAGTCAACGTCAAACAGTAACAACAACTAAACCAAAAAGCGGCTATGAATTTGAAAGCAAGGAACAGGAAATGGGAGGCATGAAAAATAGAAATAAAAAGGAAAGGACATGGCTGCAACTGTGGTCCAAGCATGGTGGGAAGTCATCCCAGTTTAAACGTCAGACTTGACCAGAGCAGCAGTGCGCTGGTTCCGGAAACAAGAAACGTGAAGGATTCATGGTCATGGACTCTTCCTCTGTGGTTTCAGTTCAGCGCTGTCCCAGCCATCTGTGTCTGGCAGAGTCAGAGAGCCCCAGGGACGATATTGTGGGAGTCCATTGCATTGAAGCTGTCAGGATGAAGCCCGAGTTGCATTTCGAGACCACAAACAAGATGCTGAGACACCTGAGCCATGAGAAAGCGGCCATGGAGAGATGCAGACAGGGAGTGGAACTGACCAAAGTGAGGAGGTGTGAGAAGTTGGTAAGGGACAGGGCTATCCAAGCCCTTGGATACGAAGCCCATGTGCCTGAGACAGTGCTGCAGAATTTGGTGTTTTCCCTGCTGAGTTTCTTGCCTTGGTTTAATCTTCACTTTGGACACACTCCTCCCTATTGGAATGGGAAGGACATTCTGTACCATTTGATGTTGGAAAGATATAGCTTGTTTTATGATTTTTTACAAGATGTGGAAGTCAAGGCATTGTCTTGAGTGTCAGAAGAGAGTTTGGACATAGCTCCTTCTGAAACGCAGGAGCATGCCTGGCAGAGCCAGGAACAGTCTGGGGCCTAGGCCTCGGGAGCTTTCCCTAAGGCCTGAGGTATAGAGAAAACACAGAGCTTCTTCTTTAAGCCAGGAATGTGCTTGGGAGAGCGGGTAATGGTCCAGGGCAGGGCCTGTGGGGAGGGCTTGCACGTGGCAGAACTGTGCTTTTCTCAGCAAGAAAACTGGATCTTTAAGGCACACCAGGCCTTAATGTTGGTTGTGACCCTGCAATGCCCCCTTGAGCAGCTTGTTAGAGGCCCGCTCTTTGATATGGGGACGGGCCTAGTGGCTGGTTGTAAATCAGGGTTGTTTCCTTTGCTGTGGTTTGGAGCCATGTTTCTGGACAGTCAGGGTGAACAAAGCTGTATATCTTAGCATCCTAATCTCTAACAGGCCTGGTTAGAATGCGACTTATATGCGGCGTGTTTCAGAGGCCGTCCTCCCTCAGCTAAACTCTCCTTGATGTTACATACTATCTCCTAAACACTGGCAAATCCTTCACGTCATCAATTCCACTCTTCTGCATCACAGCTTATTACTGGAGTGCTGCCCAGCACGTGAGATGCTGCTTACAACCTCCATGAGACTAATTCCAAAAGGATCTTACACCTAAATATTAAATGCTAAGGGCGGGACTTGTATACGATACTAGGGAATCTAGGGCTCTCCGAGTTTAGAATCCCGCCAAGGAAGTTTCTATACGCAGGCCCCCGCTACAAATGCTCTGCGAAGACCCAGCCCTTATAGAGAAGTTACTCAGAGGCCACCCGCCGGGTCCAGCGAGTGGTAGGACCTCACAGGTGGCCGCGTCTGGCCGTCGGTTCCCACCCAGCCCCCGCGGCTCCGCTGCCTGCCCCTCCCGGCTGTGCGCGCAGTGTCCAAGTGCTCACCATGTCGCGACCCGACTTCGGAGCTTGCCTGAGCGCCCCTCGGCACCCAGCAGCAGCACTACACACCGAACCATTCAAACCTCCTCAGCCACTGAACGGAACCTACAGCCCGGTACCCGGAAGAACCCGCCTCCTCGCCTGTCAGCCTGGAGGTCCTGATTGGCAAGTGAGTCCTGAGTGACAGGAGCACCTCCCCTAGGCTTACAGGGTTTTGAAGGGACACAGCGCAGTGCTTCCTGACACGGACCTTTTCCAGATGTGCAGAGACTTGCATTTCAATGGTATTTGTGCTTGTCCTTAAACAGCAGACTTGTTCGTCCTCTCCCCAGCGCTGGAGAGCTCCCACTGCTCAGCCGCCGGCTCCTCCCCTTTGTGGGCAGTGTCACTGCGTTCACCAGGTCCCAACTTTAGAAATTGCCTGCACTAGCAGCACAGCACTCAGTGGGCACTTGGTGTTCTTTCTCCTGGGATCAAGGTGGATAGCTTGCATAGGCCACTACTCAACTTGCAGTGAAGTTATTACTCTGTCCCACAAGCGGAAAGGCGCCTAGATTCTTAACAACTAAAGAGATTTTTAGGAAACAAGATTTTTGTCTTGTGGCTTCATGCTGGGTTCAGGCAAACTGCAGCTACTTTTTAACTGGTAGGTATGAGACAAGCCTGGGAGAAAAGCAGGAAACAGATGACAAACACTGTGGAGCACTATGTCAGCAAAAACATCTTCCTCGGTGGGAAGATGAACATACACACATACACACACACACACACACACACACACACACACACACACACACACACACCCCTGGTCAAGGTTCTGTAGATGAAGAGGACTGAGAGAATGGATCTATGTATGTAGAAAGCAGGCTTATTAGAATGTCTCCCAGGCTGTGACCCACCTAGTGCAGCAATGGCTGTCTACCAATGCAGAGTTGGAGAACCCAGTAGTGGTTTAGTCCATGTTGTTAAATATACCAGAATTCCAAAGAAATAATGCCAGTAAAAAAAAAAAAAAAAAAAAAAAAAAAAAAGAATAAAAGAAATTGCTAGCCAGAGGCAGGGCAAGCAGACAAAGAGAAAGAGCTACCACCTTCGGTGTCCTTTTTATATGTAAGCTGCCACCAGAAGCTGTGGCCTAGATTAGAGGTGGATCTTAGCACCTCAAACGATTCCAGTTAAAGAAGGGCTTTTCCCACTTCAAAAGCTATAATTAAGGGAAATTCCCCCACACTGCCCAACTCTTTGGGTTTTAGTCTATTCCAGATGTAGTCAGGTTGATTACCAGGAGTAGCAGACATCACAGCAGCCGAGACAGAAGAGCTGAGGAGGATTTACCTTCTGTGGCAGGACAGGAGAACGTGGGAATTGTTTCCAAAAACAATTATTTTCTTCAGCACAGGAAGCCCTGGGCCTTGGCTCAGGGGGTCTGGATGGGCTCACATAAAGGTGTCCCTACTCCTAGGCATGCTAAGTTAAAGCCTCTTCTGAACGTCGTCACAGTGTAAAAGCAGAGATAGTCAGGAGCATTCTTAGCTCGGAGTCATGCAGAAGCAGATGTAAATTACAAGACTGATGGATAAAAATGCCTCTGGGATGTTCATCGCGTACCACAAGGTCTCAACTGCAAATCAATGGCAGTGAAAGTAGATTGCATGGGGCCTGTGCTACATGTCAGTCATGGTGTGTGACCTAACAGATAGATGTGTCAATGCCACACTTCTCACATATACAAAGGACAGAGGACACAGACTCAGTAAACATCAAGGAAAAGTCTCTTATCAGCACTGTGGACACTGTGTGTAGAGAGACAGCTTTGCTCATGTATTCTAACGCCACAGAAAGGCTGCTGTTGCCTCTCAGCAGGCTGGCTTAGAGGAAGGTTAAATCTGCTTCCATGCAAGGCCAGAGCTAATGTTAACTAGCTCTGACTACTGTCTGTCTTAAGGCTGTGACATCACTATGTGGAATCCTATTGTTTGAGCTTTAATTTTATTTTATACGTATGGGTGTTTGCTGCATGTGTCTGTGTACAGTGCCTGCAAGAGGGCAGAAAAAGGCAGGGGATGTCTGGGATTAGAGTTAGCTTCCATGTGGTTTCTGGGGATGGAACGTGGGTCCTCTGTAACAACACTTGCTGCTCTTAACTGCTAACCAATCTGTCTAGCTATTTATTAATTTAAAATGTATTTTTATACATTTTAATGTCAGAGGCAATCACACGCTGGATTGGCAGAAGCAAGCACGTGAACTTCCTGGAGGCAGCCCACCCCTTTTATGCATGGCTGACTAATGCATGGTGTGGCCCTGGTGTAGGCAGAGCCTCAGGGATTTTTATTGTTGCTGTGCTGCCTTTCCATGCCTGTCTCACACTTGAGACGGAATAGAGAAGCCCTCACTGCCTACTGCTCCCATAGGTGCTGCCCTCTCTGCTGGGCAGATTTCCTGCAGAATCTCAGGAAGATAATTTTGTAATTCCTCATGATGATTCCTGAGCTGTCTCAGAGAACTTCCACCCTCTTGAAAATCAGCTAACATCTCTGTGAAGCACTTGATTTACCACCAAGAAGTTTTATGTTTAAGACAAAGAGAATTATATGAGACCATAATAAGATACCAGGCAGCAGATATTATGCTATAGAGGAGTTTATTAAATGAGCATGGGGAGAGGAAGAAAGGAGAGAGGGGTAACCCAGAGAGACAGACAGACAGACAGACAGACAGACAGACACAGGCACAGGCACAGGCACAGACACAGACACAGACACAGACACAGACACAGGAGTGAGAAGAAGAGAGAGAGAGACCATGTGGAAGGTTTCTCCTTTTATATGGCCCTGAGCAGGGCCATGCCCCCATGGCAGGTAAGCAATGACATCACAGGTAGGGGGACTGAGGCAGAATTCTAACAAGAAAGAAAACAAGATAGACACAAAATAATAATCGAGGAAATACATTCATTTTAGGTTTATTCTGAGGATAACGCCTGGGTGTACACCACCATAAGAAAGCCACATGCATATAGAAACAAACAGTAAATGGTTAGCTACATGAGTCAAGACAGACATTTGTTTCTTAGAAAAACCTTGACATTAAAAAAAAAAACTCTTTTTTGAACTATTTGAACACATAATGTACGTTGGATATAAGAAAAAAAGAAAACTTCTACTTTGAACTCATAATAAGCATCTAGGTAAAACCATTGCTTTAAACTTCTAATGAACAAAAGTATCTACTTAGATACAGTACTAATGAAAGAACTCACAATCAACAGCCCTACTGTAACTCTTTTTATGTAACAATTGTGTCTATTTTTGAATGAGGTCATTTTTGTACATAAAGAACCTTTGTATTAGATGGTATAAAAACCGACAAGTGGGGGAAAAAAACAAGACAGAATTAAATAGTTGTTGAAGCCCACTGGAACCTGCTTCACTCACCAGTTGTATAGATGTATATATTGTCCTTATGTCAGATTGTCAGTCTGTCTGTATATATATATATATATTTGCACTAGTATATCACACAGCTAGATCTCTGTTGTAGGCTACAGGGTTTGTCTGGGTGTCACTGAGGGTCACTGGTAGTGTGCAGTGTGCAGTGTCTTACAGAACCATGAGCAACAGTCACTAGGAGGGAAGCATCTAGATGGTCATTAGCTCCGTTGCTACATGTTCATGGACTAACATGTCTTTAGTAATAAGGCCTGACTAGCAATCAGGTTATGAAGTGTGATGGTGAATATTATGTTTAGATGATAACTTACTGATCTGTAAAGGCTTGTAAAAAAAAAAAACAAAATGATTTTTAGCTTATATAAGCCACGAGGCAGTTGTTCCTGTCTTTAATGTACCCTGTCAGCTGACTTGCCTAAGAAGAACAACTTCCCTTTTCAGTTGGAATATTAAAAACTGTTGATTGTTTCAAATTATCTCACTGCCTTAGATATTCTTACAAGGTAATGGGTTACAGGATATTACTTAATTTGGCTCCCCAAAATTGTAGCATTGTGTTTTTGTCTTTCTAATCCTTGGACTAACAACAGCTGAGGCCTTACCTAGAGAAATCTCTCTGGTTCACTCCTGGACAGTTTTTTTGTTTGTCTGCTGTTGTTTGTTTGTTTGTTTGTTTCGGTGCAGCCTTGGCTGTCCGGACTCACTTTGTAGACCAAGCTGGCCTCGAACTCACAGTGATCCGTCTGCCTTTGCCTCCTGAGAGCTGGGATTAAAGGCATGTGCCACCATGCCAGTTTTTTAATTAATAAAATAAAAGCCTCTGTTCTACTAAATTTAAATCTTGGGTCACAGTGCTGAATCTCTGAATGACCCCAGACTCACAACAATAGTAACTAATAGTCTTGGCTATCACCTCAGATGTTTGAGGATGGCGGTGTCTGTGGGATCTTTGGAGGTTATAATTATTGCACTTACTTAATTCTGAGTCTGTATTGGACAAATATGCACTATACAAAAGACTTGAAATTTGCCTTACATTTAAATAGTTGATAGGCTTTTAAGCAAATACTGTAAATTATTGTTCAGCAAAACTTCTAGTAAGATGCAATACAGTCTTCTCACCCCAGATAGGGAGTCCAAACCAGACCAAAGCCTATATACCCCCCAAGTCCGACTGGTGAACCAGTGAGTTCTTTATGGGTTGCTTAGAGGAATACTGGTGCTGGGGTTACTCACAGGAGCAGAAATGACTCAAAAACAGTTGCACCATCAAAGCCCACTCTAGCACTGGCAACAGCATGCACGTGCTGGGAAACTGAAGCACACTGCACACCCTGCAGGCAGCTCGGCAGACTGGACAGTGTCCTTTCCAAGGGACTCCATGGATCCGCACCTACTCCAGGGGAGCTGGGCTGGGTTGTGCCTCTTCCTGGCAGCTGCTCTGGCCTCAGATTTCTTTGCATCTTGGCTTGTTTATTCCTTGGAAGAAAGGGCCTGGAAAATCTGGTCCATTTCAGGGACTCCTGAAGTTGTTTTGAATTGTTTACCTTCTTGCTGAGGGAGAGTTCCCATAGGATGGAACACTTCCATCTCAGAGGAATAACAGGGCAAAGCTAGATTGAGGGTTGTCTCAAGTATCTTGTATGACTATGCTTAGACAAGACGGCCACAACTTAAGTTACCAGCCTTGAGCTTTTTCAAACCTACTTTATTTGGGGTTCTTTAATGCTTATTATGCCTGCCTTCCAAGCCACCTACCCTAGATAGGAGGGAAAGAAAGAGGTTAACGGGAACAGGAGTAGAACTTTTTAGACTCAGTTCTTTGGAGCATTTCACTGGCATTGTTGGCAGGATTCCAACAGACCTGTTGAACAGCAAACCAGCAATTCAGCTAAGGGAACCACAACTTCAGCATCTGGAACCCAGAGCAGCAGCTGGAACGTCAAAGCATTCGCTGGAATGGTTCTCTCTAGGAGAGTCTCTAAGTGGAGCAATGAACAGCCAAGACCAAAAGGCCAAGCCCCTTGTTTTGTGGCATATATATGTTTATCAGTTGGCAAACACCATGCCCCTGAAAGAGGCAGTTCCTCTTCCAGTGGACAAACATCACATGTTCTCTCACAAGTCTGTTTCCAGTGGGCAAATACCGCACACAGTCACACACATCTGTTTCTCAGCCCACTTGGGATAAAAAAAAAAAAAAAACATTTACGTTCACTGCATCCATTCACACCTCACTGCTATTAATGATGTTCACGGGGCTGAATAGGTGGCTCAGTCCCTAAGAGCACTGGCTGCTCATCCATAGGGCCTAGCTTTGGTACCCAGCACCTAAGACACCGCTCACAACTGTCTGTAACTCATGGAGTATCTGATACTTTCTTTGGCCTCCACTGATACCCGGCATATACTTGGTATAAAACTTATGCACCTAAATCAAATCAAATTTAATTTTAAAAAACATACATGAAGAAAACATTTTTACCATGTGGAATCACATGTGTCTTTTCACCATTTGCATATCTGGTTGCCAGAAGGAAGTATCAGATGTCCTGGACCTGGAAATACAGGTAGTTCTGAGCCATCTGATGTGGGTGCTAGAATCCAAACTTGGGTACTCGAGAGGAGCAGTCCTAAGTCTGCAGCTCTCAAATACGTCACTGTAATGCAGAGGCACCCCGTCACTTCTTCTGTCTCCTGACACTTGAAGGTGACGACGTCCCTGCTAGATGGCTGTTGAAAGAGTCAATGGATTTGTATCATTCTGTGAATTGACTCTCTGCATTGCTTCTTGTTTTCTTGTTAACACAGTTCTCTTAATGTCAATAAAGGTTTTTTTTTTATTTTTCATGGTTATATTTTAATTTTTATTTATTTTTTTAAATTTTTTATTAATTTATTCTTGTTACATCTCAATGGTTATCCTATCCCTTGTATCCTCCCATTCTTCCCTCCCTCCCATTTTCCCCTTATTCCCCTCCCCTATGACTGTAAGGCACCAGCCAAGGACAATACAGGCGGTAAACTTTAAACCCCTACCCAGATCTAGCCAATGGACAGAACATTCTCCACAGTTGAGTGGAAAGTGGGGTATGACTTTCACACGGACTCTGGTGCCTCATATTTGAGCATGTCCCCTGGAGGGGGAGACCTGGTGGCACTCAGAGGAAGGCTAGCAGGCTACCAAGAAGAGACTTGATACCCTATGAGCATATACAGGGGGAGGAAATAAAGTTTTTTTTAAAAAGGCTTTTTTGAAATCAGTCAGAGTCCAGTCAGACTGTATTAGGGGAAATTTTCCTAATTTGAGATGTCTTTTTGAGACATCTCTACATAGCCATGGCTGTCCTGGAACTCACTATGTGGACCGAGCTGGCTTCAAACTCAGATATCCTGGCCTGACATTGTCTTCCGGGTGCTGGTATTACAATGATGCACCCCTCAGCCCAGCTATGTTTTTAATAATATGACATATCTTTGAATCAAAGAACGAAAGGATAAAATAAGATTTAAAAAAATATCATTGTTTTGATGAACAGTAATACTTCTTGAAATTCTACAATAAATAAACTACAAAAGTAAACAATATTTAAACCAATCACTTCCTATGTTCTCAATAATTGGGTTTTCTTTGCTTTGTTAATTTCAGCCATCTGTAAATGTTTTAACTGTGTCTGTGTGTGTATGCCTGCACCACGGTGTATGTGACGGTGAGGGGACAACTTGTTGCTGTCTATTATCTACTTCCCCTATGTGAGCTCTAGAGATGAAACCCAGGGCAATGTTTGGTTCAAGTGACCTCATTGGCCTTATTTGGGTTTCAAATGACTTATGTGCTGGTATGTGAGTGTGCATATGCCACAGCCCAAGTGTAGAAATATGAGAAAAATATGTAGGAGAAATATAAGTCTCCCAAGGACTGAACTCGGGTCATCAGGTTTAGCAGACACCAACTTCAAGAAATGAGACAGTCCTCTGACATTCATTTGTGATTCTGAGAAAGTGTTATGAGCAAGTTTTACCCCTAAAAATAAACTAACACATTAAAAAAAGGATAGCAGTACATCATTTTATTTGCCAATAGAATTTCTTATTCAAATCATCCTGTTTTCCTCCAACCTTAGATGACAATATGTTCACACTCTGAAAAGAAGACAATATTTTACTGAGGTAATGTTTCAACTAATCCAATTTGAGCATCAGTGGAAAATGTCTGTGGTGTGCACACAGGGGGAGACTCTGGGTCCTCAGTCCGACGGGGTGAGAGGTCCCCGGCCTCCCGAGCGCCCTGACCTGGGTCGGAACTCTTGAGTTCCAGGCCATGGAAGTCTGGGTTTCCAGGGGGAGACTCTGGGTCTCCAGTCCGACGGGGTGAGAGAGGTCCCCGGCCTCCAGCCGCACAGGGACCCGGCTGGAACTCCACCAGGTCAGACTTCCACACGGGCGCTAGGGGGAGCGATCTGACCGCGCGCATCCAACACAGGGAACCAGGGCCCGGGAACGGAGAGCGGAACCGTCCCCTGGCGGCGTCCGGTTCTGACGCAGTGGGAGTCTGCAAAGCTGACTTTCCAGACCATTTTAGAGGACATGCCTGAGGTAGACAAAAGTCAAGAAAAGATTTCCTTGAGAAACTGTGGAGATGCCTGAATCCTGCTAATGCGCCGTGATTTTTTTTAATCTACCAAGGTTAGCTTGAAATATCAGTTTATGAAAGTCACAGCTATAATACCATATATAGACATATATGATGTGGGAGATAGGTAGGTAAATAATGACGAAAAGGAGAAATAAAAGAAGGAATAAAAAGGGGAAAACCCCTTTAGTTATGCATTCTCAGCGGCTACCTTCACACAACAACAAAGCTAAATACTTGTGACAGAAACCATCTAGCTACAAGTACCAAAGCACCGACTATCTTGAACTTTATCAAAACACATATAAGTGGTCTAGTTACACCTACACCTACTGCTGATGCTCAGCGCTTAGTGGGGAGTCTGCGCCCAACAGTGTGCGTCTTCTAACGAGTTGGGCGTTCTTTTTTTTTTTTTTTTTTTTTTTTTTTCACTTTCGGGATGACGTTAACTGTCTATATATTTTGCATTTGCTCAGAAATTGCATAAGCATCAGAAACATCTGATGGTATTTCGAGTCCACTGACTAAATTGCTGTAACAATGAAGCTGAAGGCAAAATGAAAATCGAAGGAAGCTGGAGATGCCAGACACATGGACAAACTGCTGTAGGTAGAAACACAGGCAGCTCTTCAGAAAGGCTACACGGGCTGCAATTGGAAAACCCACAGGGGCAGGGACCCCTGATCCCTTTGAGGTCACATTCACGGTGCCATGTGACTTCGTTGATGGGGCAGGAAGATGCAAGATTTAACCTGTGCACTGATGGGTTTCCTTCCTGCTTTTAGGTGCATTACTTCCTTCTCATTTCCCAGGTCTTCTGTTTCAGAATGAGAACGTTTACTCTATGTGATTGTATTTTAGGAGTTTCTGCATTTAATTTCTTATACTATTTTATTACTTTTTCTTTTTTACTAGGTATTTTTATTTTTTTACATATACGTTTACATTATTACATATATATGTATACAATAAACTACCTACAGCAAGAAGAACCATGACACAATCAGGAATTATATAATTATGGCATTCTTAGTGTTTCGGCTATTTGTATTTGGCGTCCTTGAAGAAA
The DNA here is from genome assembly GCF_903995435.1 of Acomys russatus. Classification (NCBI taxonomy): domain Eukaryota; kingdom Metazoa; phylum Chordata; class Mammalia; order Rodentia; family Muridae; genus Acomys; species Acomys russatus. Next base: position 7,346,338 of record NC_067143.1, on the reverse strand, counting down.
AAAACAGCTTTCCTGTCTTTGGTGCATCTAAAATTCAGGATGTAAATAAATGTCTACCATATCTCACATCATTATCAATTTAGAACGCCTATTAGATCTAAAAAACATCTTAACCCCTAAACAACTAAGCTTAATTATAAAATGAAACTATCTGATCTTCAACCCCTTCAGAAACTTGAGAAGAAATAAACTTAATTACCTGAGTAGACAGGAAGTGCAGGTTAGCAGCTTCCCAAGTGAGAAGATGGCAGAGACAGTTTGCTGCCTGAACAGCCAACCAAAACTCTCTATAATGGTGGAGCATCACCTTCAGCCTTCTGGCCCAATATATCTGACAGACATATTTGTGAGGCAAGAACTATTGAGGACTTGCTTACCCTGTCTTGGCAGAGTTTGGCCATAGACTCTGCCTGCACCCAAGCTTGGCCCTTTTTTAGGGCAGAATTCTGTCTGTGGTAGAAACAAGGACATTTTGTCCGGTGGTTTGTTTGCCACATTTGAAGCCATCTCCATGAGGAGATTCTCTGATGCTCATCATCTTTGAGGTAGGCTGGGTGTTGCCAGGAGTTAACCTGTCTCATTGTCAGTGAATATTTAAAAATAATTAAAAAAAAACATTTTAAATGCCATATTCTGTGGGTCTCTGAGGTTTTTGAAGACCTTATCTATTTTACCTTATTTTTCTATAGAATCATATCTATCTGTTGGACTTAAGGTGTATATTCTTGTGAGAAAAATAGACTAGTAATTGATATGACCATGATTTGGTAAACTAACAATTAACTTGTATAATTTATTTATCCTAAAGAATGACAGCTAAGAAATCACTCTTAGTCTCAAAGGATATTTGTGAACCTCGGTGGCTGAGCAGGCTAAAACTACTGGAATTAAAGGAGTGGGCCACTGTATTTTCAGCTGTACACAGGGCATTTCTATCATGTTAAGTAGAATTATGACTGTGCTATTGGTTTTATTTGGAAATTCAGAATTATTTAAGGAGGTGTATACAGCTGCCAAGTTGATATGTGCTGGGTTACAATGGCTAAACATGACTAACAACTTGACTGGATTAAGAAAATTCTACAAAATCACGCTAATAAGTCAGAGGGGGCACTTCAGGCAAGCATCAGAACGGGGAGTTCAAGAAGGAATGTGATGGTTTCGTCCAAGAAGCTGAGTGCCCAAGTGTAACAAAAGAGAAAGAAGGGAGAAACTACCACCGGCTTCCCTGTCTCTGCTTCCTGCCCTCCACTTACAACATACACCTGTCATATTTAACCTCACCACCTACCAGAAGCAGTAGGTTTTGTATTTATAACTTTGTCCCTTGGTTTCTTTCCTCTTGAACTCTAGTATTATTCTCCCACATATTCTCTTTAGTTATTAAGCATCTGCCACCCCCCTCCTCTCTCTCTCTCTCTCTCTCTCTCTCTCTCTCTCTCTCTCTCTCTCTCTCTCTCTCTCTCTCTCTCTTGTTCTCTCTTCCAAATTTAAACAGCGTACTTTTATATCCCTACCACCAATAAACTCTTGTAATACAAAAGCTTTCATTAGCAAATGAACTCTACTTGAGATATCTTTAAAGGGACAGAAATTGGATTGTATCGTGCGTTTTACAACATACTCTTAGCACTCACTGTTATTTTCATATCCTCTTGTAATATTACACAGACCTCACTCTAACTTACCACTTCATCCTCTGTGCTGATGAGCAAGTTCAGCCCAGCCCAAACCCTGAACTCACACTGTATAACAAAATATTCCTAGATGCTAGCCAAAATTATCCTGAATTCTCATAACAACGATATTCAATTATTTGGGCATAGACACTATTCCAAAATATACAGAGCTGTGTATAAAAGTAGTTTCAATGAACAATATCTATATATTGATTCTTTTCACTTATTTTTATTTACATTTTCTAGTTAATTCAAATTACCTACTAATAGAAGGAACTTCATTCGTTCTTTCACTCATTGAGGGAGGAGCAATGTCATTAGGTAGGCCAACGAAATGGCTTAGTGGGCAGAAGAACTTGCTGCCAAGCCTGATGGTCTAAGTTCAATCCCTTGGATAAAGAGAACGAGAGAACTAAATCCTTCAACTCTCATTGCTACAGGGATGTGTGTGTGTGTGTGTGCGCACACACACACACACACACACACACACACACACACTTTTTAAATGTGATTTTTAAATTTACATGCTTTTTAAAAAAAGAAAAGGACACACTATGACATACAAAGAGCTAAGCCCTAGAAAAAATAGAAAGTACTCTGTCTTTAAGAACTACCCCCCCACACACACTGCCTTTTGGGCTCTGCTCCCAGCACCCCCTTTCCCAGCATGGTCTGCAGATCCTAAGGGGAGGAAGCAGACAGCAGGATAGGTGGCTGGGCGGGGGCAGGTGGGGTTATTGGGAGGATGGAAACCTCAGGCAGCGTGGGAGCACCTATCTAGATCACCAGACCCAGTCATCCTAAGAAATGTCTCAGAAAAAGTTTGCATTACTCTTGTGGCCCTAAAACAGGATATTCATTCTTCATGGATGATGGAACCACCTTGATCATGGGGGTGTCATGAATCACCTCTATGTTTTTTGTCAATTCATCCACAGGAGAAAAAAATTATGGTCCAGAAAGGAGTAGAGCTTGGTCCATGTAGGCCACTGATAGGAGAAGTTTGTCTCATAGAATATTATGGATATGAGACAGGATAACACGAAGCATTTCCATGTGATGTACATATTCTGAGCTATACACAGGGAGAATGACTCAGGAAATGACCTCAACAAGTTCTGGCATTGAATCCACAGTCCAGAAGCCCCCAGCTCTTTATAGATGGCTTAATCCATGCAGACATCTTACTCTCCTTTTATTTACAAGTGAATTTCTTTAGAAATGCCAACAACAATTATCTACAAAACACTATGGCCCCAAGAAGAAGGGACCATGTTAAGATGCTTAAATATGGTTTATGTTCCCAGGGTCACTACTGGAAGATTTGTGAGCATGGATCCAACCGTGTCATCCCACAACATGGAATCTACACGAGGGAATGAAACTGGCCAGCTCAAGATTCAAAATTGCAGTCCAATCCTGGCCCTGCACTTCCTGGCCCTCATCATTGCCCTGGTTGGATTAGCTGGAAACATCACTGTGCTCTGGCTCCTGGGATTCCGCATACGCAGGAAAGCCATCTCAGTCTACATCCTCAACCTGGCTTTGGCAGACTCCTTCTTCCTCTGCTGCCAATTTATGGACTCTCTGCTACAGATCATTGATTTCTATGGCGTCTATGTCCATAGGTTAGGCAGAGACATCTTAGGCAATACAGCGTTCATTCCCTATATCTCAGGCCTGAGCATACTCAGCGCTATTAGCACAGAGCGCTGCCTGTCCGTATTGAGGCCAATCTGGTACCACTGCCACCGCCCAAAAAACATGTCAGCCATCATATGCACACTAATCTGGGCCCTATCCCTTGGGATGAGCATCCTTGATTGGTACTTCTCAGGATTCCTGAGTGAAGTTCACCGTCATTCGTGGGAAAACGTTGACTTTATTGTAACTACATTTCTGTTTTCTTTAGTTATGCTTCTCTTTGGGTCCAGTCTGGCCCTACTGGTCAGGGTCCTCTGTGGTTCCAGGCGGAGTCCACTGACCAGGCTATACATCACCATCTCACTCACAGTGATGGTCTTCCTCATCTGTGGCCTGCCTCTTGGGCTTTACCTGTTCCTGTTTTACCATTTGTATCATCCCCTTTGTCATTTTTACCGAGTCACTACTGTCCTGTCCTGTGTAAACAGCTGTGCCAACCCCATTATTTACTTCTTTGTAGGCTCTTTTAGGCAGCGTAGGCAGCATCGGTCCCTCAAAATGGTACTTCAGAGGGCTCTGGAGGACACTCCTGAGGAGAACGACTGTACAGACTGCCATCTTCAGAAAACCATGGAGATGGCAGAAAGCAAAGTATAAATAGCAATGCCGACTTTAGTCAGAAAGATGAAAGTCAATACTACATTGATATACTTTTCTTTCAACAATGCCACAGTGGTTGCAATGCTTTCAAGTGTTTTTTAAAATCTGATTTTCTTATAATTCTAAAGTATTCAGAAATAAGAATCTCTCTAACTTTTTTTTCCCCAACTTTCTTGGCACTACCAATAAATTTCTCAAATATCCTCTGAATATTTCTCTGTCCACACTATTTTGAAGTTTTTATAATGGAAAAGTTCCTATTCAAACCATAAAACTGAAAGTGACAATGTATAAAATGTTTTTATTCAGGGCCATTTCCCGAAGAATTTGACATTCTCTGATTCTCCCAGTGTGAAGATAGTAAGTTTTGTTATGAGAGAATGAGTTCTACCACATGTAAGGATCACTGACGTCTCCAGTTTAAGGAGACTAGCCTCTTCACAGACACGCTCTGTCTGTGGAAGAACAATGCAGGCAGGCCAGCTTATGAGAAGTATCTTCCCCATGGTATAATGACAAACTTGTCTTGTGTTTTGGCTTAGAATCAAGGCCTACATCTTTGCTAATGGTAAGCAAATAGTTACTTCTCAATCATAGTACAGAAATATGACCGATCCATTGAAATGCTGGACAAACCAGAAAAGTAAAATCTAAAAATTAGATTGGGAAGCTCAAGCTGTGTGCGGTCTGGAGTCTCTTTTAAAATAAGATGAATGAGAGATCAAGAATTGACTACGCCATTGACATGAACTGAAGGCACCATGAGCTAAACAGAACTAGAAGATTCTATTGGTGCACTGTGAGTATACTCCCCTTGAGTACATTCTCCTCTCGCCACTGGGGAACGGTGTGGCTGTTACAATGCTCTTCCTATAAGGTGCTGTGGTCACTGGCATTGTCAATGCAGCAATGTTGACTACAAAAATGATGAAATTTGGTTTTTAGTTTTCTTTAGGAGCACGCAGAATGTTGACAAGATAGCTCTTTGCAAACACTTGTCTATCCTGGCATAGTGTGTGTGTGTGTGTGTGTGTGTGCGTGCGCATGTGCACACTTGCACGCATGTGGAGCTGGGTTGGGAGGTTGGGGGAAGTGTTGGTGAGTAGGGGGAGATGTGGCATGAGGTGTGGGTGTGTGTGGTGTATGTACATGCATATTTGTCGCATTGGTGGGTGGGAGAGTGGAGTTGTGTGTTGGGTATAGGGTATGAGTGTGTGTGTGTTGTTGGGGTCTGACGTGAGGCAGTAAGTGTGCTTGCTGATGATGACTAGCACTTACCTAGTATGTACCACTACCACTTCTGTGAACCACATTGATTTTTTTTCCCACTTTTAATTCTATTTGTTTTTCACTTTCGTTTTTCAATATATTTTAATTAAAATGTAATTACATTATCAAAGAAACATTATTTAGAAACAGGTGAAGATGGGAAAAGAGACAATTCATAGTGGCAATACATCCAAAATTGGGAACAGAGGAGACAAAGATGGGAGAAGAGACAATTCATAGTGACAATAGGACCAAACTTGGGAACAGAGGAGAGACTTTATTTTTTAACTAAAATGAACATATTGTTCTTGACATAGTAGTACTCTTGATGTCAATGATAGCTTAACAGCTGGTTATCAAAATTTTCATGGTCACCATTTGCATATAACCTTGTGTCTCTTTTAAATGTGATGTCTATAACATTTAATATTTAATATATAGCATGCTGTTGCACCTACAACAGAATAATGTGTAGCCACCTCAGATGTCTCAAAGAATATAGATAACAATAACTGCAGGTCTGAACTTTTAACACGTTATTTACTCATTTATTTCTGTAGCATTATTTGTTTAAGATGGAAATTGGTAAAATGTATAACAAAATGTGTAGTACTTGTGGTTCATTTTAGTGGTGGGTATGTTGATGTTTATTACATCATTCCTCACTTATAGACAGGAATAGATTCTGAGAAATATGCTCTTATGTAAACATAAGCATTTACATGAGCCAATCACACACCCAGATTGCATGTTATGCATATACTCAATGGTGTTATTCATCCCTTGATATTCCGCAATTCTGGTAAGTGGTGTTTTCACTTTTCATTCGGCTCTAGGAAAGTTTTAAATTTTCTTCAATTTCTTCTATGATTTGTTAATTATTCAAAGTTGATTTTCAATCTCGGTGTTTTTATATATTTCTGTATACATTCTATACAGTTCTGCTGTTGATTTCTACTTTATTCCGTTATGACATGATACAACACAAGAAATTAGTTCAGTTTGGGGCCTGTTAAGAATTTCATGGTCCATAATAAAAATGGCCATCTTACCAAAAGCAATTTACAGATTCAATGAAATCCCTATCAAAATATCTACAAAATATTTTAAAGACATTGAAAGATCAATTCTCAACTTCATATGGAAAAACAAAAAAACCAGAATACCAAAAACAATCCTATACAATAAAAGATCCTCCAGAGGAATTTCCATACCTGATCTCAAGCTTTACTATAAAGCAACTGTAATTTAAAAAGCATGGTACTGGCACAGCAATAGGCTGGTTGATCAATAGAATAGAATCAAAGACCCAGAAATGAATCCATACACACATGGTCACTTGATTTTTGACAAAGAAGCCAAATCTATTCGATGGAAAAAGGATAGCATCTTGAACAAATGGTGCTGGTCTAACTGGATGTCTACATGTAAAAAAATGCAATTGGACCCATATTTGTCACCATGCACAAAACTCAAGGCCAAGTGGATCAAAGACTTCAACATAAAAAAAAGACACTAAATCAATTAGAAGAAAAAGTGGAGAAGAGCCTGGAACACATTGGCACAGGAGACAACTTCCTGAACAGAACACCAACAGCCCAGACCTTAAGGTCAACAATTAATAAATGGGACCTCATGAGGCTGAGAAGCTTCTGTATGGCAGGAGACAAGGTCAACAGGACAAAGAGACAGCCTACAGACTGAGAAAAGATCTCCACCAGCTCTACATCTGACAAAGGTCTAACATCCAAAATGTATAAAGAACTCAAGAAATTAAACACCACCAAACCAAATAACCCAATTGAGAAATGGGGCTAAGTACTAAACAGAGAATTCTCAACAGATGAATATCGAATGGCTGAGAAACACTTAAAGAAATGCTCAACGTCTTTAATCATCAGAGAAATGCAAATCAAAACGACTCTGAGATTCCATCTTACATCCATCAGAATGGCTAAGATAAAAATTCAAGCGACACCATATGCTGGTGAGGATGTGGAGAGAGAGGAACACTCCTTCACTGCTGGTGGGAATGCAAACTTGTACACTTTGGAAATCTATCTGGCGCTTTCTCAGAAAACTGGCAGTAGGGATTCCTCAAGACTCAGCTATTCCACTCCTTGGGATATACCCAGAAAATGCTCTACCACACAACAAGGACATATGCTCAACCATGCTCATAGCAGCCTTATTCATAATAGCCACAACCTGGAAACAGCCTAAATGTCCCTCAGTAGAAGAATGGACAAAGAAACTGTGGTACATTTACACCATGGAATTCTACTCAGCTATTAAAAACAAGGGAATCACGAAATGTGTGGACAAATGGATGGGACTAGAAATGATCATACTGAGTTAGTTACCCCAGAAGCAGAAAGACTCACATGGTATATACTCACTTATAATTGGGCACTAGCCTAAAAGGCACGTCCCATGAAAGTCTTCACTTACCAGGACATTGGGATAGATGTGAGGACATCCTACTGAGACTCTAGGTAAGAGAATTATAGGAGTTGGGGAAATAAAAGGACCCAGAGGGTCCTAGAAACCTACAAGAAGAACATCATGATGGGTAGATTGGGGCCCAGGGGGTTCTGCTCAAACTATTGCACTAACCAAGGACAATACAAGTAGTAAACATCGAAGCCCCAACTCTGATCTACCCAATGGACAGGACATTCTCCACAGTTATGTGGAGAGTGGGGACTGACTCTGACATGAACTCTGGTGCTCCATATTTGACCACCTCCGCTTGGTGGAGAGGCCTGTTGGCACTCAAAGAAAGAATAAGCAGGCTACCAAGATGAGACTCGATAGCCTATGGCCGTATAGTAGGGAAGGAGGTCCCCCTCGGTCAGAGACCTAGGGGAGGGGAATAGGGTGAAAGCAGGAGGGAGGGAGGAACGGGAGGATACAAATGTTGGGATAACAATTGAGTTGTAACCTGAATAAATTAATAATTTTTTAAAAAATAATTGTTTTGAGGAACATTTTGTGGGCTTCTGAGGAGATATTCATTCTATAGAGGTTGGATGGCATATTTCACAGAAGTCTGTTAAGCCTATTCAATCTATAAATGTGGTTTAACACTGGGCGTTTCTCTGTGAACTTTTTGTCTGGATGTTCTATCTATTTGTTGATGAGGATGGGTTGTTGGAGCCCTTTTACTATAACTGGACCAGCATATCCCTTCACGTTTGTTTCATGAAATTAAGTGCACCAACACTCAGTGCTTATAATTTCTATGTCTTCCTGATGCACTTTCTCTTTAGTAATATATAGTAGCATTCTTGAGCATTTCTGGCTAAGTTTGGCTTCAAGTCTACTTTGTCAGATATGGGTACGGATACTCTACTTTGGTTTTAGAACCAATTTTTAGTATAAAATAGTGAAAGAGGAAACAATAAAATAGACAAAAAATAATCAAAAAGAAAGAAAAGAATGTGAGTTGATGTCTTTATTTAAGAATAGAGATATTAAACTACCCTCTTTACAGGTTACTTTCAAGACCCAGAACAACTCCCAGAGAGAGGCTCCTTTCTATCAGGGCAATATCCAGACACTTCAGTTGTTGTCATTGTGAAAGCACAGGCCCTTAGGGACCTGATGCTGCCATCCATATTGTTAAAGATTCTGGATGAGCCAAAGTTTTATCAGATGGAACTGATGAATCAGGATTTCTGGTTAGAAAAGAGTACTAAAGTATGTGAGAAAGTCATATCCCACTCTCCACTCAACTGTGGAGAATGTTCTGACCTTTGGCCAAATCTGGGTAGGGGTTTAAAGTTTACCGCCTGTATTGTCCTTGGCTGGTGCCTTAGTTTGAGCGGGACCCCTGGGCCCAAATCTAACTATCATAATGTTCTACTTGTAGGTTTCTAGGACTCTCTGGATCCTTATACTTTGCTATTCTCCCATGCTTCTTTCATTTAGAGTCCCAATAGGATGTTCTCCCCTCTGTCCCAGTTTCCTGGTAAGTGAAGGCTTTTGTGGGACATGCCCCTTGGGCTAGTATGCAGATATAAGTGAGTATATACCATTTGAGTCTCTCTGCTTCTAGGTTAACTCACTCATAATCATTTCCAGCTCAATCCATTTATCCACAAATTTCAGGAATTCCTTGATTTTAATAGCTGAGTAGTATTCCATAGTGTATATGTACCACAGTTTCCTTATCCATTCTTCTACTGAGGGACACTTAGGCTGTTTCCATGTTCTGGCTATTATGAATTTTGACCATGTCCCCCGGAGGGGGAGACCTGGTGGCACTCAGAGGAAGGACAGCAGGTTACCAAGAAGAGACTTGATACCCTATGAGCATATACAGGGGGAGGTAATCCCCCTCAGGAACAGTCATAGGGGAGGGGAATAATGGGAAAATGGGAGGGGGGGAAGAATGGGAAGATACAAGGGATGGGATAACCATTGAGATGTAGCAAGAATAAATTAATTTTAAAAAAAATTTTTAATTAAAAAAAAAGAGTACTAAAGGTCATTTTCCAGAATAACCTGCAACTTCACAAAACAAGAACTTTTTTCTGCTCATAATTATATAGCCTGTCACTTAGGACAGTTTCGGAAACAGCAGATACTCAGGGAATAGCTGCCATTTTAATGAATGAATCCAGCCTCATCCCTGCAAGTTAGCGGATTCTTAAGGAGTATCAAATACTATCTGCTTCTATAGCTCTAGCACTTGAGATCTTATCAAGAGCAGATTGCCCAATATTTCACGAAGAGGTACATCTCACTTGTGGAATCTACAGAGTTTCTACCACAGCTGATAAACCAACATCTAATAGCAGAAAGGAATAGATAACTCTGAGACAGGTAACAAAGACTTAGAGGCAATTTCCTCCAAAGTTTTGATTATATCTTGCTTTACAAGACATATATTTTTATTTTTGTCCTCCTTGTGAAGATTTATTACATTACTATATACAGATAGCATAACATCTTATGAAACTTTTAAACAAGTCACCAGAGGGTTTAGGTGTTCCTTAAATGGTTAAGAACTTTGGTGATCATGTCCAAAGGGTTAGAGACATAGATGTTCTTAACTGGCTGGTTTTTTTGGTTTGGTTTGGTTTGGTTTAGATATCATCATCAGATATAAGAATGTCTCTAACCCTTTGGACATGATCACCAAAGTTCTTAACTTTCTTCCCAGCATTTATCAAGTGCTTTTCTTGCAATTCTCGATGCAAAGGAAGAGAACTGCTATCAAAGGTGTAAATGTGGAAATTAGGGGCTGGAGAGATGGCTCAGCGCTTAAGAGCACTGGCTGCTCTTCCAGAGGTCCTGAGTTCAATTCCCAGCAACCACATGGTGACTCATGACCATCTATAATAAGAGCTGATGCCCTCTTCTGGTATACAGGCATACATGTAGGCAGAATGCTGTATGTGTTATAAATAAATAAATCTTTAAAAAAATAAATGTGGAAATTATATGCATTTTGTACATGTGGATATTGAAAAAGATTCATTTTTCCCTCTCAAAGTATTCCCCAGAGAATTATGTTATGTTCTATGATTAGGAAATTGCTGCAAGTAGGAGCTTGGTTCTGGGAAAGAGAGCTCTGCAATATCTGAACATCACTGGACTCTGTGGCTTTAAGAAAAATGCTTACCTTAGAGACATACTCTACCAATCCGAGAAACTCCATTTAGCAAATCATGTTGCCTGTACCATCACAGCAAGTTGGCTTAGGTTCTAGCTTTTCAAATTATGTTCTTTGCCCTTGAGAACTAGTAAATTTAGTTCTCTCCCAGATCCATGCAGAGTCTAGAGATCTACCATTCTAGTTCAAATCGTAGGATACATGGCAAAAAAAAAAATTCACTATGCTTCATTTTAGTAGTAGGCTAGTGAATGCTTATTATATAGTCATGTATGGTTCAACAATAGTGATACATGCTGAGAGTGTGACCTTATAGCTGATTTCCTCAGGATAGAAACATCCTATAGTATATTTACAACCTAGGCAGTATAGCCTGTTACTCAGGCAATCTGCTATTTAGTATACCCTGTTAGTCACTGGACCCTAATGAACGAAACAAGATTATATCAATAATAAGAGAAAAATGATACAATCAAGAAACTTTCCCAATATGTATTTGAGTGCTATATGTATTTATACATACAAGTTCACAGCAAACTTTTTCTTATTATAGGTAGAAGTACACCCTAAAACAACAATAAAAAAGACAATGCAGCAAATATATTCTCCAGTAACATAGCCATTATATACTGTGACTTGTCGTATGTGTGAAGCTTCTATGTTAAAAGAAGTGCAGTGTCTTTGTTTACAACTGTGTCGTGACAAGCACATGAGTAATGCACTGACGATAACACTGGCTATGATGTCACTCTCTGATAAGGACTTCTTGGCATCAGAATACTTTTAAGAAGTTATTGCAACGCTTGAGATCCATCACGGAAGGAAAAATACGATGAGTACATGAATGCATTGCCTTCTTGCCTGTGTGCCTGATTCACCAACTCCTCGTTAGCATATCCCATTTCATTCTTGGAAGCGGTCTGTATAATAAACTAACATTTCCCCACTATTATTTTTATTTCTAAATAATTTTAAAACTAATGGCAAGATGATTTTTTTTAATGTAAGAATTTCCTGTGTACACATCACCAAAGAAAGAAATGTGGCAGTGAATACTTTTTCAGAACCAGAAAATTAAAATTGGTGCAATTACTGGTGTTACAGATCTTCTCAACTTTCTGCACAATTTTATTTCTGTATATAGAAATCACTTTTATGGGTAATTCTCCCACGATTTGTTATATTTATAGTCACATATCACCACCAACACATGTAAGTTATCTGTGTTTATTACTTCTTCATAGCGTGATCAAAATACCTGACAGAAAACTACTTGGGGGAAGGAACATGTTCTTTGGCTAATGGTTTCTGTAGGTCCAATCCATGGTCACGTGGACTGATGCTTTTGGAAGAAAAGCGTAGTAGTGAGACCATGTACCAGAGGCTGCTCTTCACTGTTTTGGAAGACAGAAAAGAGGTTATTTTTTTAAAGCCAGAGAAAGATAAACCCCTCAAAACCGCACTCCCAGCAGCCTACTTCCTCAAAAGTCCCCATCTCCCATGTTTTACCTACTCCCAGTTTTTTACATAAGATATAGCCGCACTACACACACACACACACACACACACACACACACACGCACACGCACACGCACGTGCGTGCGCCCATATATATATATATATATATATATATATATATATATATATATATATATATATATATTTGCTATGACGACCTGGCTGGCCTCAAACTCAGAGATGCACCTGCTTCTGCCCCCTGAATGCTGGGACTAAACACATGCCTATCCACCATGTCTGGCTACTCTGTTTTTTTTTTTTTTAAATTGTCCCTTATGTACACACCACTTCTGTGTGCTGATTATATGTGGGTGAACCACTTCTGTGTGCTGATTATATGTGGGTGAACCACTTCTGTGTGCTGATTACATATGTAGGTGGACCACTCCTGTGTACTGATTACATGTGGGTGGGAAAAACAGAGATGCTGTTCTCAAGCTACATCCAAATTGGCATTCAAAATTGTAGAGAAAAACATCTCTAGAAACAAGGAGAAAAGTCAAGTCTGGGAAAAAGAATTATTTGGCTAGTTCAGAACAGGTTCTTGAATTCACAAAAGCAGCCATGACTTTGATAGCCATAGAACTGCAGGCCTGAAAACTTGAGCAGGATCCCATAAGTTGGCATGATAGAACTAACTCTCTCTGAGCTGTTTTCCATTTGTACACTGTGGCACACACACACCTACACACATGCCTACATATTTACACACACACACGCACACCTATACACCTACACACACACACACACGCCTCTATACACACAAACACCTACACACACCCCTGCATGCACACACCTACACACATGCACACACCCATACACCTACACACACACCCCTACATACACACATACATGCACACACATATACACACTCCTACATACACACATATTAAAACTTTGTACAACAACATACAATATCCAATTTGTAGACAGATTTTTTTTCAGTCAGTATATTGTCCTCAAGATCAATCCAACAGTGGAGGGGCTCCTAAGCCCCACGGCTAGTGGAGAATCTACTGACAGTTGATGGCTACTGTGGGAGGTAAAGTCACTTTTCTTTAGGGATGGGGCCACTGTTTTCTGACCTTCCTTCTTACAGCACTCAGAATCACAAACCTGGGGAGGCCAGGGGTGACACCGACCATATGAATCATCAATCAAGAAAATGCACCACAGGCCAATCTAGTGAAGGGAATTTTCTCAACGGAGGTTCTTCTTCTTTTTCTTCTTCTTCTTCTTCTTCTTCTTCTTCTTCTTCTTCTTCTTCTTCTTCTTCTTCTTCTTCTTCACAAATTATTCTAGCTTGTATCAAGATAAAACTAGCCAGCCTCCCTAATATTACCACTAGGCCCATTAGACACCACACAGCTCAGCCGCCTCTCAATATCTCCATCAACTAAGAACTAAGTCTTCGCTGTGACCCCTTGGGAGATAGTTAGGATTGAAACCATTTTTTTAAAGAAACAGTCCCTAAGCAGAGTTTCACAAGTTTTGAGAAGTTTAATAAGTTTTTCATTTGGTTACCAGTTTTCGCTCTGACTTCCTTAGGCATCTGTCTGTCAACTTAGGAAACGAAGAGTTCAACCGTGCTTGCATGCAGTCTCCTGAGTGTAAGTCAACTCTCCGGTGTCAGATGAATGAAAACGAAGTGTCCACATGAAGTCCTGTCATGTCCCCGAGGCTCTTCTCAGCCTGAATTCACATCCCTGCATGTGCAGTGCTCCATGCAGCCGTGGCGCTTCCATGGGGAAATGCAGAAACAAAGCTTCCTTCTGACCGTCAAGTGTTTGATGGCCCTGATGTAAGATTCGAATGACGTCGGATACTCTTCCCACCCGACCCTGCTTCACACATCTCCCCCTTTTACTCCAACCATTCAAAGCTGCCTTTGTGTGGAGAGTGCTGCCCCTTAGACTCACTTCAGGAATACTGACAAGGTGCCAGCCCTGGTCCTCAAAGCTGGGCGGCTGTAACCCTGGCTTCCTTGTTTAACGTGCTTTGCAGGGCTGCTTACCTTCCCTGAATCCCAGAAGGTGCCAGGAGGAAACAAGCAGCCCAAACTGGAAGAATGAATAGTACACCATGAGGACACTCGTTACAGTAGTCAGCATCCGTAAATGAAAGTGACAATGCATGATGAAGCACGTGCCTTAAAGCCAGCAGTAATGAAGCACTGCATCTTCCTGCAGATGTCTTAGAGGGGAAAAAAAAGGGGGCCTCCAGGCAGTGTAGAGTGTAGAGCATATGGGAAGCAGAAATTGCACTTGGTGGGCGTGATGGCTAATAATGGTTGCAAACTTGACTGCATCTGGAATGGACTAAAACACAAGCTGCTGGACACTCCTGTGAGGGAGCACAAGTGCCCAGCACCTTCTGCTGGAATCTCAGACAGAGGGGATACAGAACATGGACAGTGGCTTCTGCTTTTTGCTTCTTTGCCTTCACTCTTGACAGCGAGTCCATCTATCCTATTGTTGTGGCATTTCTTCACCAATTTCTTTTTTTTTTCTACATTATTTTTTTTATTAATTTATTCTTGTTACATCTCAATGTTTATCCCATCCCTTGTATCCTCCCATTCCTCCCCCCCCCCTTTTTCCCATTATTCCCCTCCCCTATGACTGTTCCTGAGGGGGATTACGTCCCCCTATATATTCTCATAGGGTATCAAGTCTCTTCTTGGCTACTTGCTGTCCTTCCTCTGAGTGCCACCAGGTCTCCCCCTCCAGGGGACATGGTCAAATGTGAGGCACCAGAGTACGTGAGAAAGTCGTATCACACTCTCCACTCAACTGTGGAGAATATTCTGACCATTGACTAGATCTGGGAAGGGGTTTAAAGTTTACCTCCTGTATTGTCCTTGGCTGGTGCCTTAGTTTGAGCGGGACCCCTGGGCCCAAATCTGCCTATCATATTGTTCTACTTGTAGATTTCTAGGACCCTCTGTATCCTTTTATTTTGCTGTTCTCCCATGCGTCTCTCATTTAGGGTCCCAATAGGATGCCTTCCCCTCTGTCCCAGTTTCCTGGTAAGTGAAGGCTTTTGTGGGACATGCCCCTTGGGCTAGTATGCAGATATAAGTGAGTATATACCATTTGATTCTTTCTGCTTCTGGGTTAACTCACTCATTATGATCATTTCTAGCTCAATCCATTTATCCACAAATTTCAGGAATTCCTTGTTTTTAATAGCTGAGTAGTATTCCATAGTGTATATGTACCACAGTTTCTTTATCCACTTTTCTACTGAGAGACACTTAGGGTGTTTCCATGTTCTGGCTATTATGAATAAGGCTGCTATGAACATGGTTGAGCAAATTTTCTTGTTGTCTTCACCAATTTCTTTGAGATCCCAGCATAGACTGAAGGCCAGCAACTCTCCAGGCACCCGCCAGGCCTTCAGCGCCAGATTGGAGCTGTGGAGACACCCACCCACACGGACTGAGCAATTATGAGATTCTTCCAGGCTACCAAGATAAGACTTGATAGACTGTGACCGTATAATGGGGAAGGAGGTCCCCCTCAGTCACAGACCTAGGGGAGGGGAATAGGGTGAAAGCGGGAGGGAGGGAGGAACAAGAGGGTACAAGGGATGGGATAACAATTTAGATGTAATCTGAATAAATTAATTAAATTTTTAAAAAGTGAAACAGCCAGTTTCACTACAAGGAACACATCCTGTGAGCCAATGAAATAAATCTGCTGTGTACTCACTCCATCAGTTCTGTTGTTTTAAAGAGCCTTAGCTAATGCAATGGGTTTTAAAGGGATGGGAGCAGGACACAAAGTAGGGTGGTAGCTTTATGTTCCACAGAAAGCTAGTGTTTCATTATTAACCTACTTCAAATGCCTCTTTGCAGTGTCACTCGGTCCTTACCTTCACTTAGTCCCTCCTCCTATTCACTGCTGAGCAACTCAGCCCAGACACACAGTGCACAAAAATGCTTCTGGGTGTTCAGCAAACCTGTACTGACTCCTCTCTTTAAACGATGTATCTGCAATCAACTTCCATTATTTGGGCACATATAAGTAATACTTCTATCACAGATAGCTTCCCTCAAAACAGTTAATGACATTTCTTCTCCTCATGTTACATGCATGTTTTAGAGCCTTAAATGTGGTTCCCTATTTACTTCCCGTTTAAACCAGTCTATTAAAATTAGTCTATTCTGTAGCCAGATGTGGTGGCACTCACCTGTACTCCCAGCACTCAGGAGGGAGGGGCAAATGGATCTCTGTGAGTTTGAGGCCAGCCTGGTCTACAAAGTGAGTCCAGAGCAGCCAAGGCTATACAGAGAAACCCTGTCTTGGGGGGCGGGGGGGAATAGCCTATTCTTCTTTTTATTTGTTATTTAAATCATTGACAGCACAATGTTCTACACACACGCGCGCGCGTGCACACACACACACACACACACACACACACCTAGAAACCAATGATGTCAAGAGTACTTGTGAGTTGTTCGTGTGTTAGCACCAGTCTGCAATCAGCACTCAGGCTGAAACAGGATCATAAAGTTGAGCTCCATCTGGACTACATAGCCAGATGTTCTCAGCGAGTGAGGGTGGGGGAGCATTTATGCCCTTTGGTTTTTTAAACCACTGCATCCTTTACTTATGAGAGCATATGTGTGCACAGGCAGAAGCCAGAGGAACACATCAGCAGCTATATTTCTCTTTCACTCTCCGCTTTTCTCTCTTGAAATGGGATCTCTCACTGAAACTAAAGCTGGCCTGGATGGCCAGAATGCTCCTGACATCTGCCTTTTAATGGGGATTAAAGGCCACACACAAGCATTGCCTTTGTTTTACGTGGATGCTAGAGATCTGAACTCGGGTCCTCATGCATTTGTGCCCACTGAGCCATCTCCTCAGTCCCAGGGGTTATGTCCGAAATAGATGGAATACTGAGATAGTCTAGCATACTGGGCACAGTTACCCTTTTCCCTATTTTTCCAAGGGCTCACACTGTCCTCTCGGCTCTAACCCATGATCCACTCTCTCCCACAGTGGGCTGATCCCAGTGACCTGTGTTGTCTGAGAACATCTCTTTTTGATTTCCAAACTTCAGAGAACTCTTCTGTCGCAGAACAGAGAATACTGAAGAAAGTCTACTATCTCTCCTCAAAGCCTCTCAGATCCTATCTCAGACTTACTTTTCATTCCTCAAAAAAAAAGTCTAGGGGCATGGACGTGATATATAGACACGGTGTGGGGACATGGCATGGTGCTTACGCTGCAAAATATCCACACTTCAGTAGCGAGCCTGTGCTGAACCTAGGCATTGGACTCAGCAGAAGCTGGATGTGAATCAAGAGGGCAGGCCTCCCCAACTTTTGATAGTTTTCCTAGTCTGTGAAAGCCGGTCTCCTCTCCTGTAACTTAGGGACAGCAATTCTTGCACAGCAGTACTGCCCTGAGAATCACGGGTTGAACAAGAGGCACTGAAGTATGGCCTGTGCTCCCTTGCAACACCAGTGTAGAATTCCTGAGCATTTTGGCCCGGATGACGGAACTCGCAACCAGTGAATGGAAGCGATAGGTCCCTTCTAAGTATCTGATTACAGAGATCCTGACTTCCTGAGCCTCTGAATCAAGCAACTTGTAAAGAACTAGTCTCTCTAGAAAACTCTATATTTGTCCGTGTAAAGGGGGGAAAGTGTTACCCAAATGTAACTTCTGGTTAAACTGTTGATGAGACTTTCGTCTGTCTCACAGACAGACTACAGGGCCAGCATGACCCCAGGAGCATGAGCTAAAACTAAGAAAAGCAGGCGCCCTTCATGGTCTTTCTCAGTGCCTGCAGAGTCGTGCTTGGCATAAGCTGTGTCCCTTCAGCGTAGAACTGAACAGGTACCTAGCCCAGGAGTCAGAAGGGATGAAGGGGTAACCGAGGGATGTTGGAGCAGCTGAAAGCCCAGCTCCTAGTTTATTACGGTATTGTAGCCACTAGGGAAGCAAGGGGCATCCAAGTACCCTTTACCCAACCTACCAGCCCTAAAACCAAGATAATTACTGTCCCGTTTCCAACTACTAAATATTAATGCCCATCCTAACCAGAAACTCGAAAGAACACTGTACATTCCCCGATGGTAAAACTCTATTCCAGTTCTGGGGCAGGAACCAGCTGTCAAGGCTCTACAGTGGCTTCTCCCCGCTCCCTGGGTGTGACTCAGGATATGGGGGGCTGGGGGTGTAAAGAAAGACTCTAGAGCAAACGCTTAAAACGAAATGGATATTTGAGGGGTTACTTGCTAACAAGAGCCCTGAGCGCAGGCTGCAGTTCCTTCCCTCTGCCTCCTCTGCTGCCACTCTCCACCATGCCTTTTCTCCTGTTTTTCCTCTCCTCCGGTTCCCTCATCGTGGCTTCCTTCTCATCCTGTAGTCGGCCAGGCTGGCAGAAGGGTCCGATTCCCACTCCCTCTTGCTGGAGTCCCTGCTTCTGCTTGCACTCCCACCGCGCCCGCCGCCACTTCTGCTGCCCGCGGTAGAGAGTGTGCGGCAAGCCTGTGAGGAAGTCCTCTAAGGGGCCAACAAGGGACTTTTCTGTCTCCTAGCCTCCACGTGTGTCTGCTTCCTCTGACAACACCAAAGGGTCCCTCTGGCATTCTAGAAGCCTGGTCTGTGAGCAGAAAGGCGAACTTCATGAGGATGCTTGCTGTTCTGCTTTGGTTAGGTTTCCTTTTAAAGGTGGTAGTGGCTCCTGTGGGCAACAGCTGACCTCCCCCCTCCCCATCCCCCCCCCGCCTTCCCTCCCCCTCCCCCCGCCTTCCTCCCCCCCCCCCCCCCCCCCCGTGATACATTGTTGTTGATTTCAGGAGAATTCCGTACTTAGCTTTCTCCCTTTCTCTCCTGAGTCTGTACTTTTATCACCGAGCGTAATCTTTAGCAAGCGCTGACAGTACAGGAATAGGAAATCTGAAATAACTTAAGAATTAGCTACTGCCGGCATGGATCTGATTTGGTAAAAATCCAGTTTACCCTGTCTGATTCATTCGCCCACCATGTTTGGTGCTCTCGCTGTTTTCTTAATTCCATTGTAAAAAAATAAAATCTGGTGCTTCATTTTAAAAATAAAAACAGCTTGGGTCCAACTGCAAACGAACAGGAAACACTGGATCTCTTGTGGCAGCAGCCTGCTAAATTAGCAACCCCCATTCCCAAACTAAAAGTTTACGTAGAAAGGGCCTAATAAGAAGAAACACGTGGCCAGCTGATAAGCTTTCCAACAAACAAAATGTTAAAGCC
The DNA here is from genome assembly GCF_903995435.1 of Acomys russatus. NCBI lineage: Eukaryota > Metazoa > Chordata > Mammalia > Rodentia > Muridae > Acomys > Acomys russatus. The sequence goes on along the minus strand of NC_067143.1, from coordinate 7,326,698 downwards.
CCTCATGGTTCAAGAAAAATACAGACACAACTGGCAGAGGGAACGATAAAACCCAGATGACTAAGATTCCCCTCCCCTTAGTCAGCCAAAGAGGAAAGGGGGGAAGCCGCTTGCTTTAGGACGCAAAACTGTTCTCTGGACTCAAATCAGGGCACTGCCATTCTGGGCTGCTGCCTGGCTTTGTAAAGTGGGGAAACAAATAAACTGCTTTGCTTTCCACTACTGCATACTCGGGTCTCCAGTTTTGGTGTCAAACTTCTACCGTGGGGTGGTGTTCAAGGATTGACTTGACCTTCGCTGAGTTTTATTCTACATTTAAATCTTAATATTAAACCTTTTATTCCTCCTAAAAAAGCCCTTCTCTTGCCAGCTGTCCTAGTTTTTGTTTCTGCCGTGATAAAATACTGACTAAAAGTAAGTTAGGGAAGAAAGGGGCTTGTTTCACCCTACAGCTGACCGTCCATTGTTGAGGGAAGACAAGGCAAGAGCCTGACGAAGAACAGAAGCAGAGGCTATAGAGCAACACTGCTTGCCAGCTTGTTGGGCTTTCTTCCTTATCACGCCCCGACTCACTGGCACAGCCCGCAGTGTGCAGTTAGCGATCAGACAAGGCATCTGAAACATGCCCACACACTAGGTTGCTGGAGGCAGTGCTTCAACTGTGGGTCCCTTTCCTGGGTGACTCCAGTTTATGCCAAGCTCGCCCAATACTAACTGGCACGGCAGCGTAGACACGTTGGTTTCCCTAAAAGTGAACAAAGTTTTTCTTTTTTTCTTTTTTTTTTTTTGTTGTTGTTGTTTTTTGTTTGTTTGTTTTTTTGTTTTTTTGTTGTTGTTGTTGTTGTTGTTTTTTGGTTTTTTGTTTTTTCTTCTTTCCCTTCCTTTTTACCATCTCTCCAAGTACGGCTGGGCAGAAGTTTTCGTTTCTTGACCCTTGCTATCATGGTCTGCTTCAGTTTGAGGATTACAGTTATGACTTAAGCTATTCAAAAGTATTAGCAAGAAAAGACATTATTATTATTGTTGTTGTTGCTATAGTAGTAGCGGTGGTGGTGGTGGTGGTGGTGGTGGCGGTGGCGGTGGGGGTGGCGGCGGTGGTGGCGGCGGCGGCGGCGGCGGCGGCGGCGGCGGCGGCGGCGGCGGCGGTGGCGGCGGCGGCGGCGGCGGCGGCGGCGGTGGTGGTATACTAGAGCCTTTAAAAAGTGCCCACAGTTTAGTGGCAACTTCCAAGGGCTTTAGTACCACCTATATTTCAAAATGGACACCCAAAGTCCCAGAAGAAATAAGCTAGGAGCAGACACCACAATAGTGATACATCTCCTGTTGGCTACAGTATCCTGTAGTGGTTATAAACATGTTTTTGTCTTGATCCCAAGTGTGGGATGTGAAACAGACTTGTGTAAGGGGATGTGGTGTTTCACCACTGAAAACGGACTTACGAGAGAACAGGTGATGTTTGTCCACTGGAAGAGGAGTCACTTGTTGTGGGGACAAGGTCTGTGCCAATTGATAAACAACCTAGTACTGACTCTGAGAGGAGGTGGGGCTTTTTGGTCTTGGCTGTTCCTCACTCCGTTTCAAGATGCTCCTAGAGAGAACTGCTCCAGCAAATGCTTCGAAGCGGCTCCGGCTGCTGCTCCTCCAGGTTCCAGCAGCTGCAGTTGCTGTCACTGTCACCGAATTGCTGGTTTGCTATTTACCTGATCTATTGGAATCCTGCCGACGATGCCAGTGGAATCGCTCCAAGTAACTGAGTCTATACAGGTCTGCTTCTCCTGTTCCTATTAACCTCTTTTCTCTCCAGTCTAGGATAGGTGGGTTGGAAGGGAGACATCAGCATTAAAGAACCCCAAATAAAGTAGGTTTGAAAAAGTTCAAAGCCTACAGTATATATGTCAACAAAACAGGCAAGTGAAAGAAATAAAAGAGAGGCATAAGAATCTAAAGATGTCAAATTACCTCTATCTAGATGAGATATGATAGTTTTCATAAACAGGGAAGCCATGCTTGTCAATGGAAACATTATTGTAAGGATAAAAGCTCCATGGGTTCAGGAAAAGAGTGGACTATTAGCAGCAACCAACCACTGGCCTCTCCAGGGAATGACGGGGGAAACAGCTGGAGAACAGCTGCCCTTCGAGACGGATAACGTTGAGGGAGCATTGAGGTTGCACTAGGCAACAGACAGACTTATTTTTGAAGGGGTTAGAGAGCAGAACAGGAAAATATCATTTAACATGTGACGTCTGGAGTGTGCAACCAAGGGCAGGGTCTGATATACAAGAAATGAAGAAAATAGGAGCCTCAAAAAAACCATTAAGCAGTGAAAAGAAATAATCTCATTAATAAGAGAATTTAAAAAGCAGAATGGAAAAAGAAACTGTTCTAGCACATGGAAACCATAGAAGTGCTGCAACAGAAGAAATGACCAGAAAGAAAAAGAGAGAGCTTTGTTCTAGGTGCCAAGCAAAACTGCGTTATGATCAGACGAAGGTCCTGTGTAGCCTTTATAGTGTAACGGCACTAGGAAAGCTCTCTGCTGTTCCCTCCATTTTGTTGCTGTGTAGCAGTGGTAATCCATTTGGAAAGGTTCCTGAGCCTCCAGCTTGAGAAATCCAAGTTCCCTGCACTGTTGCATCTCTGAGGATTCTCAGGAGAGGGTTTGCTTTAATCCACTGAGTGCCTGTCTGAAGCTAACTACAAAGGAAAGATTTTGAGTCAGACCCAGAAGCCGAACATGGTGGGAAGTCAGGTAGAGTCGTGAGAGATATAACAACGGTTCCTGCTTGTGGCCATCAATTACAGAAGTTACCAAGGAGAGCTAGCGGGTGAGGGGAAGCAGTAGTTGCATGTCAGAGCCACAGTGTGGAAAATCAGAGACACCGAGCCGTCTGCTGTGGTGCAGAGCACTGAGACTCCCACCCATAAACAGACATCGAGTGGTATGAGAGGCCAGGAGCAGCCAGTGGAAACGTGTCTACCATAGCTGATCACGAAAAGCTAATTGCAGCTGTCTCTGCACACAAACCACACCTTGCGGTTGCTAGGGAAATACCACTAAAAAAAAAGAGAGGAAGCCAAATATTAAACAAATTTGTTTTCTACGAAGTAAAACACAGTTAAGTGGTCATGAAAGAAAGACATAGGCAGGTCAAAATTTTCCACAGCTGCTCATATGACTGACCTTAAAAGATCACAAACCAGTCTTCTTTTTAATATTTTGTTTTTATTTTTCTCTTTTGTGTCTTATTTTGGAACACTTATATTTTTTATGTAACTTTTAATCAAACCAACCCACAAAAATATTTAGATATAAACCCTTATGCAACGTTTTTGTCTTTTATACTCCCCTCTTGTTTTATCTCCTTTTTTAAAAATATTACTTATTTTTATTTCATGTGTATTGGTGTTTTGCCTGCATGTATGTCTGTGTGAGGGTCTCAGGTCCCCTGGAACTGGGGTTAGAGACAGTCATGAACTGCCATGTGGGTGCTCTTAACCTCTGAGCCATCTCTCCAGCCCCATTTTAACACCTAATTGTGAGCCACCATGTGGTTGCTGGGAATTGAACTCAGGACCTGTGGGAGAGCAATCAGTGCTCTTAACCTTTGAGCCATCTCTCCAGCCCACTAGCACCTAATTTCTATGTCTTCTTTTTGCTTTCCTAAGACCCCTTCTCATCACAGGGGCCCAAGCGGACCTCAGGCTTGCAGTCTTCCCTGCCTGGGCCGCTCAAGTGCTGAAGTTGACAAATGGCATAGCATCAAACTAAAAAAGTTCCCACATAGCAAAAGGAACATGAAACTGATGAGGCACTCTACATAATGGAAGAAAGGCTTAGCCAGATGTTCGTCACACAGGGCATTCGTAACCAGAATATACAAAGAACTAAAAAATTAAACACCAACAGAGAAAAAAATAACTCAATCAGCGTTAGTATGGCTTGAATGAGGATATTCCCATAAGCTCGTATGTTTGAATAGTTGGTCTCCAGTTAGTGGCCTCTTGGGGAGGATTAACTGGTGCAGCTTTGCCGAAGGAAGTATGTCACCGAGTGTGGCCTCTGAGGTTTCAAAAGGCACCATTTTGAGTTCTCTCTGTCTCCTCCTTGTGGATCAAGATGTGACCTCTCAGTTATTCCTGCCTCTGCTCTGCCATCATGGGACTTTAGCCCTCCGAAACTGCAACCTCAATTAAATGTTTTATGTAAGTGGCCCATAGTTAGGATGTTTTGTCACAGCAACAGAAAAGTGACTTAGGACAACGGGCCAATGAATATATCCGTTGGCAAGAGAAGAACGGTTGTGAAAAAGTGTTCAGTATCCACAGCCATCAGGGAAATGTATATTACCTCTACATTGATTTTTCATCAAGAGTGGTCACCATCAAGACAACCAGAACTCACCAGTGTTGGCAAAGATGGAAAGAAATGGGAACCTTTATAGACTGTTGGTTAAAAATTCAAATTTAGTGCCGGTACTATGTAAATCAGTAAAATGCTTCCTCAAACCCTAAAATAGAAGTAACTATCTTGGGGCCCAGCTGTACTACTGCTGAGTGGACACTGGAAGAAGCCAATGTCAGGATACAATAGAGCTCTCAGAATAACCCATGTTGATTACAGAAGTAGTCACTATAACCAATGCATGGAATCAGCCTGGATCAGAAAAGTGTATGTGTGTGTGTGTGTGTGTGTGTGTGTGTGTGTACGCGCACGTGTGTGTGCGTGCGTGTGTGTGTTTGTGTATGTATGTGTGTGTATATGTGTGTATACTTATATGTATATGTGTACACCTAGAGTTGTTTTGCCAAATATAAAAATAGGGACAGATATTATCTTAGGCTCCCTATCTTATACAGGCTTAATTGAAATGCAGGAATTAAAAGGTTAACTGTAAAGTTTAGGGCAAAGGAAAAAAAATGGTCATGCAAGGAGTTTGCTTTCAAATGTCAGTTCTGGAAACAAACTGAAAAGGGAAAGAAAACTTGCTATGGGTTTACAAAAGAGAGAAATAATGTCTCACATTTAAAGGTTTATTCTATTAAATATTATTAAACTATCCATTTGTTAAATGCTCAGAAATTTTCTGAACTAATTTTTTCTAGGCAAACATAAAATGAAAGTATAAAAAATTTTTAATCTAAATGACTGACTTACATGTAGAGACACTTTTGCAATGGTTTCTAGCATTTGCCCCATATGAAGTTTACATATATTTTGTCATTGGTAAGGTTGGAAGATAAAGTTGTCACTCAACATTTATCCAGTGCTAATAAATAATAAATTTTATTATAAATGATAAGATGAGATATTTTAGTATCTAATTTGGTATTATGTACATTGCACACTTACCAAAATAAAATTAGTATTATTCATAAAAAGACTATTAAATCTAGTCTCTATGTTCATTGACTTATTAGATTCAAAATTCCTGACTGAAACATAAAATGTCCTTGTGAGACACAAACTCAGGTGCATATGCACACACTGATTTATATTTTATTATTATTATTATTTAGTATATATTAAAGCTAATTTTATAAGCTTTATAAATTAACACTTAATAAATATGCTGTTATAAAGTGTCATTAGAAACTTTGCTTCGTCTTTACTGTCTTCAGATATGTTGAGTTTTTTTAATGAAGATATAAATTGACTGGCTTGCCATCATTAATCCCAAAAGTGAGTCTTCTGTCCAGTCACCACTCTGAGCCAATATTTGCTTCCCCCATCCTCCAGGGTGAGGGAGAAAACACTGGCTAGCTCCACTGTTCTTCACAGGGAGGAGTAAATGGTCCTTGTAAGTCCAGTAAATGTTGTCTCCTGACATACTTCAGAGTATAGCCTCTAGCAAAAGAACCCAAGCTGTAACTTTGTAGATGCTAGGGCGTCACCCATGGGACAGACAGAATTAAGTTTAGAATGAACTCTACATCGACTTGGATTAAGTACTACTTTTGTACTTCTTAGTTGCTTGAGCTTGGTCATAGATGGATTTATTCACACTAACTCCTTGACATCTGTCACTTACACACACACCAATGTGGTATCACATCAACCAGAACAGCTCCCATCCCAGAAATGAGGAACAATCAAAACCGAACCTCCAGATGGTTCCTCTGTAATGTCTTCAAAAAAAGCTTTCTGAGACTAGGAGGGAAGTTATAAAACCCAAAGTGAACTCATGCTGGGCGTGGTGGCTGCATGCTTATAATCCTAGCACTTGGGAGGCTAACTCAGGGGAACTTTGAGTTTGAGGCCAGCATGAACTATATCCCAAGACCTAAAAACCAAAATCAGAAATGGAATCTTTCAGGCCAGCCCTTCCAAAGCGATTAGAGCTGTGCAGATAAGGAGAAATGCTTCTCATGCACGGTTATGGGTACTGAGCAATAACTGGACATCTCCATAATCTTGGCTCTTATTTGTGCGACATTTACTTCAGGCGCACACATAATCTGAGAACGTTCACACACAGTCTAGCATATCAGCCCCAACTCCCCCAAATTTTAGATCCAAAAACAAAGAGGGGGCATTGTTACCCCTGGGGAAAAGAAATATCTGGCCTGCCAAAGGTTATATTTTTCACAGTATGTTCTAAAAATTGTCCATATCTAGAAGGAAGTTTAAAATAATTCATGAAAGTATCTCTATTGTAAAGAAGAGAGAGTGTTTCTTCAGTTTTGACCTTTTCTTGCCTCTTGTTTCCTAAGCCTTACAAGTCTCAAGGAAGCCTTCCTGGGTTATGTACTCTTTATCCTTTTAACAGTAATGGTTTGGTTTTGCATAAGGTGTGATCCAATGTGCAAAACTATGTGTGACAGAATTCCTTTACTAGTTAGCCATATGCTAACAGTTAAGAAGATTCATGGCAGCAGGGTGCCATCTTCTTCCACGTAAAACTAATCTTATAATTGAAGAGTTATTGCTAACCACAGGGAATATAGAGGATTAATAAGGATACTTTTGTATCCCATGCTATAGGAAGACTTTTGCTCTTTAGTGTAGAAAGGAATCTGCATTTACATGCTGTATCAGTTAGGTTTCTGTTGCTGCAACAAAACACCAATGCCAAAAGAGCAAGTTGGGTAGGAAAAGGTTTATTCAGATTACACTTCCACATTGCTGTCCATCACCAAAGATGTCAGGACAGGAACTCAAACAAGGCAGGAACCTGGGACAGGAGCTGATGCAGAGTCCATGGATGGTCACTGCTTGCTGGTTTGCTCCTCATGGCTTGCTGAACCTGATTTCTTATAGAAGCCAGGACTATCAGCTCAGGGATGGCCCCACCCTCATGGGGCTGGCCCTCTACCACTGATCGCTAACTGAGAAAATGTCTTACAGTTGGATCCCATGGAGGCACTTGCTCAACTGAGGCTCCTTCCTCTCTGATAACTCTACCTTGCATCAAGTTGACACAAAACCAGCCAGTACACATTAATATTTTAACATACATCAACTGTTAATGGCTTGTGTTTTCTTGGTTAAAACCAGCCTAGGTATTTCTTGGAGGATCATGGGGTGATGCTAACAGACAATAACTAGACTCTGTATTCCAAGACGTTATTAAGCCCAAACATGCAGAGAATAAGTGAAGACTACAACATATGATAATAAGTGAATATATATTTTACAAGTTTTAGAAATATGGTTGACTACCCGACCAGAGGGGCAAGACTGAGCTCTACAATAATTGAGTGCCTTTATCTATGGCCTTTCATGTGAAACGTGTAATAAACTTGTTATCTAGTATGCCAACCCATTGCTTTCTCATAATGCCTGCTCTCTAATACAACACAACTTAAAGATTTAATTTCTTTCTCTTCTCACAGCACTTGAGGTAGTAGGTAACATGATCTCTGATACTCTGGTAATAATTTCAGATCAATCTTGGTCCCAATATGCATGGTCCCAAACTGTAAGGAGTTTAATAGTAGCCTCAGATACATAAGGAGTTTGAAGCCAGTCTAGGGTACAAGAGACACTGTATTTTTTTAATTAATTTATTTATTCAGATTACATCTCAATGATTATCCCATCACTTGTATCCTCCCATTCCTCTCTCCCTCCCACTTTCACCCTATTCCCCTCCCCTAGGCCTAAGACCAAGGGGGACCTCCTCCCCCACTATATGGTCATAGGCTATCGAGTCTCATCTTGGTAGCCTGCTTATTCTTTCTTTGAGTTCCATCAGGCCTCCCACCAAGCAGAGGTAGTCAAATATGGAGCACCAGAGCTCATGTCAGAGTCAGTCCCCGCTCTCCACATAACTGTGGAGAATGTCCTGTCCATTGGCTGGATCAGAGTAGAGCTTCGATGTTTACTACTGTATTGTCCTTCGTTAGTGCAATAGTTTGAGCAGAACCCCCTGGGCCCCGATTCACCCATCACGATGTTCTTCTTGTAGGTTTCTAGGACCCTCTGGGTCCTTTTATTTCCCCATCTCCTATATTTCTCTTACCTAGAGTCCCAGTAGGATGTCTTCACATCTATCCCAATATCCTGGTAAGTGAAGACTTTCATGGGACATGCCTTTTGGGCTAGTGCCCTATTATAAGTGAGTATATACCATGTGAGTCTTTCTGCTTCTGGGGTAACTGACTCAGTATGATCATTTCTAGTTCTATCCATTTGCCCACAAATTTCAGGATTTCTTTGTTTTTAATAGCTGAGTAGAATTTCATAGTGTAAATGTACCACAGCTTCTTTATCCATTCTTCTACTGAGGGACACTTAGGCTGTTTCCATGATCTGGCTATTATGAATAAAGCTGCTATGAACATGGTTGAGCATATGTCCTTGTTGTGTGGTGGAGCATTTTCTGGGTATATTCCAAGGAGTGGAATAGCTGGATCTTGAGGAAGCCCTATTCCCAGTTTTCTGAGAAAGCGCCAGATAGATTTCCAAAGTGGTTGTACAAGTTTGCATTCCCACCAGCAATGAAGATCTTAGCCATTCTCGTGGGTGTAAAATAGAATCTCAGAGTCATTTTGCTTTGCATTCCTCTGATGACTAAAGACGTTGAGCATTTCTTTAAGTATTTCTCAGCCATTTGATATTCCTCTGTTGAGAATTCCTTGTTTAATTCTGAGCCCCATTTCTCAATTAGGTTATTTGGTTTGGTGGTGTTTAATTTCTTGAGTTCTTTATATATTTTGGATATTAGACCTTTGTCAGATGTAGGGTTGGTGAAGATCTTTTCCCAGTCTGTAGGCTGTCGCTTAGTTCTCTTGACAGTGTCTCGGGCCTTCCAGAAGCTTCTCAGCCTCATGAGGTCCCATTCATTAATTGTTGACCTTCAGGCCTGGGCTGTTGGTGCTCTGTTGAGGAAGCTGTCTCCTGTACTAAGAGCCTGGGACACTGTATTTTTTAAGTAGGGTGATGAACACCCAAATTAATAAAATTATAAATGAGTAGGGTATCTTAGTCACTATTCTGTTGCTGTGAAGAGATATCATGACCAAAGCAACTCTTGTAAGAAAAAGCATTTAATTGGGGGCTTGCTTGCAGTTTCAGAGACTTAGTCCATTATCATCACGGCAGCATACACAGCACAGGAGAAGAGGATGAGAGCTACATCCTAATCCACTGTCTAAGAGAGGCGCTGGGCCTGGGACTGGCATGGGCTTTTTGAAGCCTCAAAGCCCATGCCCCAGTGGCACACTTCCTCCAAGCCAAGCTAAATCTCCTAATCCTTTTCAAATCCTGTTGCTCTCTGGTGAATAAACATTCAAATACATGAGCCTATTGGGCCATTTTTATTCAAGTCACCACAGAGGGGACTGCTACAGTTGACACCAGTGAAATTTAGATTCTGAAAGAATGCTTTGAAAAACCTGTATCCCGAGAAGTTTGAAAAAAAGTCTAGAAGAAATTAATATATTTCTAGACACATATGACCTACAAAGATTAAACCCAAGAAGGCATAACCCACTCAATTAGCCCTTTGACAAGCAACAAGATTGAAGCAATAATAGTTTCCCAATTAAGAGAAAAGGTCAGCCAAGCTTAGTGGTGCATGCCTGTAATCCTAGCACTCGTACTCAGGAGGCAGGTCGCTGTGAGTTCGAGGCCAGCCTGGTCTACAAAGAAAGTCCAGGGTTAATTTTTCTCATTCCCTTAAAATATTAACACCAATGCTCCTCAAATTGCTCAAAAAGTTGGGGGGGGGGCGAACTGACAAACTTATTTTATGAAGATAGTATTACACCAAAGCCAGACACAGACACAACAAATAAATTTGCAAGACAATCTCCCTGGCAAACATAGATGCAAATATTTCTCAATAAAATATTTGCAACCTAAATTAAACTAAATATCAAAAAGTTCATTCACCATGACAGAGTGGCTGTTCTTCAAGGAATTTGAGGATGATCAAACACACACAAATCAATAAATGTATATATCACAGTAAGCAGCTCAAGGCTAGAAATCACACAATTACCCTGATAGATATAGAAATGGATTATGTCCAATACCCTTTCATTTAGAAGTACATGAAGAAACTACTAATAAAAGGAATACATCGCAACACAATAATGGCTATGTATGACAAAATTATAACTAATTTTTATACTAAATTAAGAAAACCTCAAAGCCTTTCCATCATATCAGGACTGGTATTCTAAGGGCAAAATTAATGCCATGTTTTATATGTAATGTATATTCTACAATTAATGCCATGGTCTGTGAGAAGTTGTCCTCCAGGTGGCTTCACTGCCTCCTGCCTTCCGGGAAAGACCACTGCCAAAAGCTAGACCTGCCAGCAGGCTCCAGAAGCTTCACAGGAGCGATTAGACACAAATAACTCCCAATGTTCCTCTGAGATAAAAACAAAAAACAAAACACACACACACACACACACACACACACACACACACACACACACACACAAAGAAAGAAAACCTTCCCCTCCAGATCCAGCCTCCACCCAACCTGTCTAAGGACCTACATTCCTGTGACCCATGGCTTCCCTGAAGATCCAGCCTCCACCCAACCTGCCTAAGGACCTACATTCCTGTGACCCCAACCTCTAATTACAGCGTTTCCTTATAAATCTATTACCCTTGAAGCTCTGGTATCATTCTCCTAACCTGCTGTGTCAGGAAGGATTGTGATCCGAAACTCTGAGCCCATAATACAGGACCCTGTGTATGTTGAATGGTATCGAGTCCTGGTGGTCTTTTTGGGGGTCTCACGATCTGGGTGATCTCGGTATACACTGAGTGGTCTCAGTATAACAGTACAAGAGTGTCCACTTCCTCCAGTCTTATTCAATATGACTATATTGATAAATCAGCTGTAGAAATAAAATGCTTACAAATAGGGAAAGAAAAAGTTAAAGTATCCCTACTTGTAGATATATCACATGTATATAAACATAAAAAAATACACCAGAAACTTCTCAGAACTGATAGACATTTTCAGCAAGGTGTCAGGATACAGAGTCAACATACAAATGTTACTAATTTTCCATATACCAAAAAGAAACATGCTGAGAAAAAATTGGAAATATTAAAATATTTAAAAGAATTGCAGAAGACACTATATCAGATGGAAGGACCATCCATGGGAGAAGCAGAATTAGTATTGTGAAAGGACTATATTACCAAAAATGATATACAAATTATGTGAAACCCATCAAAACTCTAATGACTTTCCTCACAGAAGTAGAAAAGCCAACCCTAAAATCAACACAGAATCATAAAAGACTTCGGCTACTCAGAGAAATCCTGAGCAAAATGCCCAGTGTTGAGGATGATCAAACACACACAAATCAATAAATCATTCTACTTTTAAATCATTCTATTTAAGTCATTGCAGCGAAAAACAGTGTAGAATGGAAGGTACGTAGTACTTGCAGAGTCAGTTATATAAATCAATAGAATCAAACAGAGGACCTAAAGGAAAGCTCATATGGAGATGGCCAACATGTTCACAAACATGCCAAAAATATAAATGAAAGTAAAGATAGGATGTGCACACTTCCATCTTGGAGCCCCTTCCTTTCTTTTCAGCAGTAAAATGGTGGTGCAGACTTCCAAGGAGAGGAAACATGGGGCTGATGGCATCTTCAAAGCTAAACTGAATGAGTTTCTCACTCGGAAGCGGGCTGAGGATGGCTACTCTGGTCTGAGTTAGATCAACTGTTATGGTCTAAGAATTTGGGGATAACCCACCATGAAAACCAAGCTCAAGACAAGCTAAAGTATTTTTATTCAGAAGCTGACATTTCATGGAGACATCTGGGTTCAGAATCCAGAACCGTGTCCTGAGGTCATAGCAGGGCAACTTTTTAAAGCGAAAAACCCACAAATGGCCAGAGCATCCAATTAGGTCCATGCACACCTGACATCTTAAGTGGGTTTCTGTCTCAGATGACTTCCTTGATAGCCAGGCCTGAGACAAGACCAGCTAATCAGAGCCCTCTTAGCGGCGTCTAAGCTTTCAGTTCCATCTAGGTGCTAAGTGACCAAGTGTGAGGTGAGATAGCGTTGTTTAGACACATCTGGGACATTTGACTCTGAAGCTATCTCTGGAAATTAGCCTGTGGCTGGGAATTAGCCTGGTACAAAATAGAAACCATACCATGATGGAGTCTCAAGTTAAAGAGACCCCAACACAACTAGAACAAAATCATTATTTTATCAACCAGAACACAGAATGGTCCTGGTGAGAAAGGTCGTCAGATCAGACAGTTGACTGCACTAGTACAAAGGAGGTTAGGCTTCCCTGTGGGCAGTATAAAGCTTTACACAACAGAGGTTGCCACAAGAAGGCTGTGTGTCATGGCCCAGGCAGTCTCTGCTTTACAATCTCCTAGGGAGGACTTTCTTTGTGAAGGGCCTGCTGTGGTGTGCTTCAGTTCATTACGGAGAGTGGAGCCAAGGTCTATGAGATTGTGGTGTCTGGGAAGCATCAAGGACTGACAGCCAAGTGCATGAAGTTTGCTGATGTTCTGATGGACCACAGTAGAGACCTTGTTAACTACAATGCTGACACTGACCTTGGCCATGTGCTCCTCAGACAGGGTGTGCTGGGCATCAAAGAGAAGATCATAGTGCCCTGGAACCCAAGTAGTAAGATTGGCCCTAAGAAGCCTCTACCTGATCAAGTGAGCATTGTGGATCCTAAAGAAGAGATCTTGTCCACCACCTCCATCTCAGAAAGGTGGGAAGCCAGAGCCATCCACCACGCCCAGGTCAGTTCTTACAGTGGTAACAGGGTCTTGGCAGCTGCATCTAGGAGCTGAACGCTGTCCTGTAAAGACATTTAGATTGTGTTCAGTGTTCACACTGACTGGGTTATGTTGGCCTGTGGAGCATTGCTGGTTTAAGCTAGAGAGCATGAGCAGAGCTGAACAGAGAAGTCGTGGGTCCCTGAAGGCTGTTGGCTACAGGGCAGCACCTTGACCCCATGCTCAGGTTTAGAAGAGCGGTTTGGTGTTGGTGATCATGGTGGGACCCTGGTCCTCACATATTGTTGAGCAGTGTCCCCAGCCTGGAGTGATTTTTCCCCTGACATGTAAGAAATCTTTGGTGAGCCAGCAAGATGTCTCAGTGGGTAAAGGTGCTTTCTATGAAAGCCTGTGTATGGTGGTACACACTCACTCCTGCACTTAGAAAGTAAACTAGTGTCTGTATTTTGCCAGGCTACGCTAAATTTTAGCCTCAGCATCCCTAAAAAAAAAAAACAGGCTTTTCTGATGCCATTGAGCTTTAGACTCAGAAGTTTGAAATGTAAAGCTGCCATTAGAATCCACATTTCTATGTGCCGTACTTAGCCATTATGTCTTGAGAAATATGAAAACTTCAGAAATTTTCTGTGATTTATTTGCCATAAGGTCTTAAAACATTTGCTATTGGTGTGTGTTTTGGGAGGAATTAAAGGTAGCTTGGAAATTTAAACAATAAAAAAGGAAAAGGAAGAAAAGAAAAAAACGGAATCTTCAATAAATGGTATTGGGAGAACTGGACATCTCCACATGGAATCATGGGAGGAGCCCTATCTCAAAAAAAAATCAACTTAAAACTAATCAGAGATTCTAAAGTGGGACTTGAAACCCCCCAAAATATTAGGGGAAACATTTTAAGATGTAGGCATAGGCACAAACTTTCTGAAAAGAACTCTAACACTCTAAGAAGAGAAGGAGGGCATTACATGAAGTTAATTCCTCTGCACAGCATAGGAAACAACTGCGTGATGAAGCAGCCTATAAAGAAGGAGGAAACTCTTTGTGAGGTATACATCAGGCAGGGGGTTAGTATCTAGAACACATAAAGAGATTAAATTAACTAAACAAAAAACCCAACAACCCAATCAATAAATAAGCTAATGAAATTGGACAGACCATTCTCAAATGATGAATAGACATTTGGATAAGTGTTCAATATTCTTAGCCATCAGAGTGATGCAAATTATAACCATATTGAGATTTTTGTCATCTCAGCCCAATTAAGAAGCCAAAGCAATAAATGCTGACCAAAGTGTGGAGTTAAGGGAATGTTTATAAACTGACAAGAGGAATGTAAATTTGATCAGCCACTGTGGAAATCAGTATGCAGCTTCAAAAAAAAAAAGAAAAAACTGTACAACTCCTTTTAACACATTCAAATGACTCTAAATCAGCACAGTACAATGATGCCTGCATATCTCTGTGCATTGCAGCACACTAGCCAGACCAGTGTCCATTAACAGATGAACAGGTAAAGAAAATATGTATATACACAATGGAGCTTTCTTCCTTCGTAAGCAAAAATGAAATCGTGTCCTTTGCAGGAAAATTATGTAACTGAAGATCATCATTTGAAGTAAAATGATCCAGACACAGAAAGACAAAAATTAAATGATTTCTTTTACATTTAAGTCCTGGAATTCTGTCATACACACACACTGACACATACACACACACACGTGTGCACGTCAACACAGGCATGCACACATGAACACTCAGCGTAAAAGCAGAAGGAAGGCTGGAGGAAGGACAGACATTGCAGGGAATGGGGTAAGGGAAGAGAAGGCAGTGACTGTGGTGAGTGTGGTCAACACACGATATAATTGAAAGAAACGGACCTTAAGAGATGCAGCACAGTGAATTTATACCCACATAAAATCCTCTGGGAAAGAAAATGACTAACTTAATTGTAGCAATTGTTCTACAATTGCCTTTAAATGCCACTACTCATTATATTGGTAAAAATTCATAGGCTGTACAATGGTTTCTGTTGGTGAAACTGAAGAAACGGGCATTCGGATGGACTCACTGGCAGAAAGAGGACCAGTGCCTCCGAAAATAGCAAAATGGCAATATCTCAAAGGGCGTTAATATGTGCTGAGCTTTTGATCCACAAATCTAACATAAGGATCTATCCTGGAGACACAGCTACACAACCAGATGGTAAACACTCAAACCGTGTCACTCATGTGACATTATTTATCATAAAAGAACAGTGTAAATTAATTATATAATTAATATATAAGTAAAATGTATAAAATACTAGTCAGACTTGAAAATGAAGAGAGGGAAGATTAGAGGGAGGAGGAGGAAAACTCTGTAAAACTAATACGTTCTAAAACTCAGACTAGATGAAGAAAAATAAGATAAAATAAATGAGGTCCCAGCACAGCATTTTCATATGGCACCTTTTATATAATAAAAGAAAAGGCATTCCCCCAGGAACTCTCCAGCCATGCCAGCCAGGAAGGCAGGTAGGCTAACTGCAGATCTTCACTTTCCATCCCTTCTAGTTACCTAGACACATCCCCAGCTCTGCTATGGTGTCTCCTCACTCTCTGCCACCATTCCCAGCACCCTGCTCTCCTTCCTTCTGTGGATCCACTCAGCCCCTCCCTCCTATACCATCCACATTCCTAAGTGTCAGCTCCCAATATAGCAGAACACATTTTACCCATAACCCTGGTGGCCATACCTAGGAGGATCCCAGAAGAATTCTCTACCAGGAAACACATGACCACCACATCCTCCTTAAGAACCTTAAGGTCCTCCTTAAGAGAGGAAAATAGAAATCAAAGAAAGAAATACCCACCCAACAAAAACAAGACCACACAGATATCAGCACCTAGAGTTACAAACATTCCAGACTCAGATGCATAGACACTGGTGAAAAAACACACTCAGTAACAGCTAAGACAATATGCCTCACCTAAAGCCCAGAAATCCTACCTCAATAGGCTCTGAGAATTGTGACATAGCTGAAGCAAAAGACAAAGACCTTAAACTAGCTTTTATGAATATGATAGAGGCCCTTAAAAGGGAAACGATAAGTCTCTTGAATTCTATGAAAACACAAGCAAATCATATGGAAAATGAATAAAACAGCTCATTACCTGACAGATCAAAGATGCTGGTGGGCTATAGACTCCACAGACCCACCTACCTGATGCCATGGCACAGCATGTGGACAGAGAAGGTCATCCAGCCTACAGCTGGAGCCACTACAATGAGAAAGTATGTGGTGGGCAGATGGGAGAGAAAGAGAAGCAGAACAATTTGAGCATCATGAAGAGAGAGGAACTGGAGACACGAGGGTGGAGAGGAATATCCTGTGATGAATAACCAGTCCCACCACCTGAGGCCATGGTGAATTCCCATCCCATGCTGCCACTGAGAGCCATGCCTGGGTCCATGACCATACAGGAGCAGGGGTTGGTGTTGATGTACATGGCTCATATTGCTGCTAGAGACCATGGGAACATCCCTGGAATGGGCAGTTTTCTGGGACTATGTAGATGTCCAAGGGTTGTGTAGAACTGTGGTACCCCTCACTGGCTGCAGCGCTCTAAAGATCTGGCCCCACCACTTACCATTGGCAGCACTTAGGAGAACAGACCCTGTGCCTTGCCCTTGCAACACAGTGAAGCTGTCCCTGGTGACAGGAGCATGGATAAGCCAGCCTCAAGAGCTGACCCTACCACTTGTCTGCCATGGAGTGGCACAAGCATGGATGTGATGCCTCCTCCCCACCTTGCCCCTCACCAGTCAAGACAGTTGAGAAAGATGACCCTAAAGTCATGAGAGCTGGTGAACTATCCCTGCCCCTCATTGACTGTAACACTTGGGAGAGTAGTCCCTGTACCTGAAGCTGGCCCTGATGGCAAAGGCATGGGAAAGTCAGCCCCAAGTGTGTGAGAGCAGAAGAGCTATCCCAGCCCATAGATGACTGCAGCATTTGGATGAGTGGACTCTGCACCTCGACTGGGAAGCAGAGTAGAACTGGCTATGGAACTGTAGGTGCTGGTAAACCAGCCCCAAGGGCATGAGAGCAAGAGAGCTGATCCTGCCTCCTGCTTATGGTAGCATTGGGAGGCTAGCAGGAGCAGAGCTGGAGAGCTCGTCCTTGGCCAGTGGACTGAGCAGCTCAGCTACCACCCAGGCCCAGATTCAGAGCTTTTAGTAGGTCCACCCCAACATCTACATCACCTGTGAACTGCTGGGGTTTGTGAAAGGGCCCGTCCTGATTATCCGAAGATGCAGTATCTGAATGATACATGGCAACAAAAGGATGACCAGACAGAGTACCAGTGAGAATCCAATATTGATAGTGCCACAGAAGCCAGAGATCTCCAACCAGATCAATGACTCATTGCAATGAAGATGTGTGGACAGAGAGGTGTACTGTGGGACACATTGTGACGCACTACAGCCTCCACAAGGAGATGTTTTCTATGCTTTGTTTTGTCTTGTTTGTTTTTTTGTTCGTGTATGTGTGTTTTATTCTGGGGAAGGTTGCAAGGGCAGAGGGTGCATAATGAGGGACAGAGAGGTGAGTAGGACTGAGGTGCATAATGCGAAACTCACAAAGAATCAATAAAAGGTTTTTAAAAAGAAGAAAAAAATTTAAACTGAGGAAACCCTAGAAATAAAAATTTTAAGAACTTGAACGGGAACCTCAAAAACAAGCTTCAACAACAGAATACAAGGGATGAATGAGAGAATCTCGGGCATTGAAGAGACAGTAGAAGAAATGGATACCTCAGTCAAAGAAAATGTTAAATTGAAAAAAACTCCAGGCACAAAATATCCAGGAAACTCAAGACTCTATGAAAGGACCAAATCTAAAGAAAATAGAAATAAAGGATGGAAAAGAAACCCAGGTCAAAAGGCCCAGAAAGTATTTTCAACAAAATCATAGAAGAAAACTTTCCTAACCTAACAAAGCTCTGCCTATCAAGGTACAAGACCCATACAGAACACCAAATAAACTGGACCAGTAAAAAAGACCCCTTGGCACATAATAACCAAAATACTAAATCTACAGAACAAAAAAAAAAAAACAAATATTAAAAGCTGTAAGAAAAAAATGCCAAGTAACATATAAAGACAAATGTATTAGAATAACACCTGACATGCTGGGCACAGTGGTGCACACTTGTAGTCCCAGCACTTGGGGAGGCAGAGGCAGACAGATCTCTGTGAGTTCAAGACCAACCTGGTTTACAAAGTAAGTTCAAGTCAGCTAAGGCTACATACACAAGAAACCCTGTCTTGGAAAACAAAAATAAAGAAAGAAAGAAAAAGAAACAAGAAACAAGAAAAGAGTAACACCTGAATTCTCAATGGAGACTCTAAAAGCCACAAGGGTCAATATCAATGTTTTACAAACTCTAAGAGACCACAAATACCAGTGCAGACTACCATACCTAGCAAAACTTTTGATCACAATAGATATAAAAGATAAAGCATTCTACCATAAAACCAAATTCAAGCAGTATCTGTCTACAAATTCAGCACTACAGAAAGTACTAGAAGGAAAACTTCAACCTAAGACATTAAGTACACCCAAAAAAATTCCAAGACAATTTTTCATATATCTTAAGAGAATAATTCTCAGGTCCATATGGAAACACACACACACACACACACACACACACAGAGAGAGAGAGAGAGAGAGAGAGAGAGAGAGAGAGAGAGAGAGAGAGAGAGAGAGAGAGAGAGAGAGAGAGAGAGAAAGCTAAAATAATCCTGAAAAATAAAAGAACTGCTGGAGTTATCACCATTCCTGATTTCAAGCTGTACTACAAAACTACATATAATAATAAAAAACAGCATGGTATTGGCATAAAAACAGACATGTTGATATAGGGAACCAATTTGAAGACCCAGACATAAATCCACACATCTATGTAATCTTACTTTTGATAACGAAGCCAGAAATACACACTGAGAAAAAGACAGAATCTCCAATAAATAATGCTGGTCAAACTGCATAGCTACAAGTAGAGGAATGCAAATATATCTATATTTATCTCACTGCACAAAATTCAACTCCAAATAGATCAAAGGCCACAACATGAAACAGGATACACTGAACCAGACAGAAGAAAAAGTGGACAACAGCCTAGAGCTCATTAGCACAGTACAGGCTCTCAGGTCAGCAAATAATAAATGGGCTGTCATAAAACCGAAAAGCTTTTGCACAGCAAAGGACATCATCATTCAGACAATAAGGCAGTTGTTGGGGAAAGAGTTTTGCCAACTCCACATCCAATAAAGGACTACTATCCAAAATATATAAGAACTCAAACTAGATATCAAAATAATAATCCAATTTTTTAAATGAGGGACAGATCTAAACAGAATCCTCAGTAGAAGAAATTCATATGGCCGAGAAACTTAAAGAAATGTTCTGCATCCTTAGCCATCATGAAAATGCAAATCAAATGACTTGGATATTCCAACTTACACCTGTCATAATGTAAGGATCAATAATACAAGTCACAGCCAGGCATGGTGGCACATACCTTTAATCCCAGCACTTGGGAGGCAAAGGCAGGTGTATTGCTGTGAGTTCACCAGCCTGGTCTACAAAGAGAGTTCCAGGAAAGCCAGGAATGCACACAGAGAAACCCTGTCTCAAAACCCTAAACTAATAATTAATAATACCAGCTCATGTGGATGTGGAGCAAGGGAAACACCCCTCTATTGTTGGTGGGGGGTACAAACTTATACAGTCATTATGGAAATCAATATGGTGGTTCCGCAGAAAGTTAGGAATTCATCTACCTCAAGATTCAGCTACACCAATCTTACGTATATACCCAAAGGATGCTCCATCCTACCACAAGGGCACTTGCTCAATCACGTTCATTGCTGCTTTGTTCATAATAGCCAGAATAGTCATAGTAGCCACAACTGGAAACAACCAAGATGTCCCTCAACAGAAAAACGGCCAAAAAAAATGTTTATTGGTGGAGATGGGAATGGAAGGATCCGGTGGGGAAGGGAAGGGAAGACAGGATAGAAGGACCAGATGCAGGAAGAGATAGCTAGTATTGATGGGCATTTGTGGTGTGGTAAGGAAATCTAACACAATGAAAACTTCTTAGAATATCTGAAGATGATCCTAATGAGGACTCCTAGCAATGGAGGATACAGAGTCATTTTTTAAAGATTTATGTATTATATATACACTGTTGTGTTCACATGTACAACTGCATCAGAAGAGGGCACCAGATCTCATTATAGATGGTTGTGAGCCACCATGTGGTGGCTGGGAATTGAACTCAGGACCCCTGGAAGAGCAGCCAGCGCTTTTAATCTCAGAGCCATCTCTCCAGACGCCAGGGATACAGAGTCTTAACTAGCCATCTCTAGTCACCAGGCAAGGCTTCCAGTGGCAGGACTGATTTGCACTCAGTTGAGTTGTTGACCCAGGAAGAGCCCATGAAAACTCCAAAGCAGCCCAGGGTGTTGCTATCACAAGGGATTGCTCTACACAGACAAACAGTGGGGCTCCATCGCCAAGGACGACACACACACACAACTCATTGAACGTGAAGATGCTTACACGGAGCCTTCGCCTCTATGTTCTAGTCTCTTTGATGCAGGATGGGACTCTGGGGACAGCAATGCAGCCACAAGACCTTCAAGGTACAGTCTGTCTTGCCTGCAAAATATTCTAGGGCAATGGTGGCACAAAACTTGTGGGAGTAACCAAACAATGCCAAATCTGACTTAAGGCCCACTCTATGAGGTGGAACACATTCCTGACAAATCTTGGGTGACCAAGAACCAGAGACTAGATAGCACAGGGACCTGACACAGAGACTACTGATCTTCTAAAAAAAATAAATACAAATAAATAAATAACTCCTAATTGTGTTCTGCTACACTCATAGATCACTGTCTTATTCAGCCATCATCAGAGAGCCTTCCTCCTGTGGCAGATGGGAACAAATACAGAAACCCACAACCAGACATTATGCAGAGAGAGACCTTGAAACACTCGACTCTAATTGGATGTCTAGAACAAATCTTAACCCTCAGAGCTCAAGGAACTCTGCAGAAAAGGAAACAGAAAGAGTATAAGAGCCAGAAGGGATGGGCAACACCAGGAGAGCAACTCCTTTGAACTCACAGAAACTGAAGTAACAGGCACAAGGCTGACATGGGTCTGTACCAGGTCCTCTGTGTACATATTATAGCTTTCAGTTTAATATTTTATGGGACTCCTGAGTATGTGAATGAATGGGTCTCTGATTCTTGTACCTCCTCTTGGGGTCTTTTCTTTTTGTTGATTTGCTTGTCCAGCTTCAGTACACTAGTTTTTATTTTAGCTATTATATTATGTTATTTTGTTATGCTTTCTTGTTACCTCGTAGAATTCTGTCCTTTTCTAGTGAGCGATAGAAAGGGAATGGATCAGGATGGGAAGGGAGATGGGGAAGAGCTGTGAGAAGCAGAGGAAGGGGAAACGTAATTAGAATATATTGTATGAGGAAAAACACTCAATTTTAAATAAAAGGATAAACAGTATCTAAAAATTAGTTGAAATGGTAAAAGAAATAGTTTTTCTCATATATTATATCCTGATTATGATTTCCCCTCATTCTACTACTCCAAGTTCCTCTCCACTTTGCCTGCCCCCACTCCTTTTCTGTCTCTCATTAGAAAACAAACAGGCTCCTAAGGAATAATAATATAATAAAATAAAATAAACAAAAACTAACACAGGAAAATGACAAAACAAACACAAGAAACAGATATAGAGTCTCAGACACACCCACTTGCACACCCAAGAATCTCATAAAAACACTAAACAGGAAACCTTAATATATACCCAAAGGACCTGTAAGGTAAAAAGAGAGAAATATATAAATAAAATAAAAGTACAAATACAATTTTTTGTAAAGCACTACTGTGACATTATGAAGCAAGACCTCTAAAGATGCTATTGATCTTGTTTTCTGTTGGCCCTCTACTGCTGGGCATGCAGCCTGGCCTTAGGAGTAGGTTGTTTCCCCCAATGAGACTCCCTTGGAGAAAACTAAATTTTCATTTGCAGGTGCTTATCAGCTGGAGATAGTTTTGGGGTTAGGAATGGTGGCTCATGTCCACTTTCCCTTTCAACTCTAAGTCCCCATGTGGTGCAGACCCATGCAGGACATGCAGGCAGGCCCTGTGCATGCTGCCTTGATCTCAGTGAATTCTTTGAGCCCTAAGGGGAGGGATTTGATGGAGACTTCCTACTTGGGGCTGGGTATTCCAAGGTCTTTCAGTGCAGTCAGTAGTGGAGTTCAAAGACAGTTTCTCCAAGTAGAGGCAAGTGAGAATCCATGAGAAGCCAGTTTGAATCACTCAGCTTGGAGAGGAGTTTTGACCCAGAACAGCTGAGCTGAGCCAGCCATCCAGAGTTCAGAAAGAACTAAGAAGGGTGAGCTTATTCAGCAGTAAGTCTCAGAGGCTGGAAACATTCTAGGCCTAGATCAGCAGACATCGGCTTGAAGCTGAAGTCTTCAACATCCAGGCTTGCGGAAGATGAGATAGTACGGAGGCTAGAAGCTTTCAGGCCTCGGCCCAGGAATAGTCCTCTAGTCTCAGCCCAGGCCATGCATTCATAAAGTTCTCATCTCATCCCCAGCATCTGAGGAAATAAAAGCAACATTTACAGTCTTTCACCTGATTGTTAAAGTTACCCCCAAAATTGTTAATATTATTTAAGGCTCTAGTGGAGGGTGTTGTTTCCCCCATTTCCTTCTCCGCCTGTTTGTCATTTGTTCACAGGAGAGCTACTCACTTTTGTGAATTAATTTTATATACAGCTACTTTGCTGAAAGTGTTTATTAGCTGTAGGAGTTTCTCAGTGGAACTTTTAGGGCCACTTATATATATTATCATCTGTAATAAAGATATTTTTAATTCCTTTCCAATTTATATCCCCTTGATCTCTTTCAGTTATCTTATTGCTCTAGCTACAAATTCAAGTACTATATTGTACAGGAATAGAAAAATGTATCAGATCTGAGACTAATTAAAATTTTGAGAATTGGAAAAAGAGCAAACTGGAAAGCAAATCTTTCTGGGAATATCTTTATGTACAGTTGACACTTCTGAACAGACATGAATTACTTACACATACAAATAATAAATTAAATTGAAAAGTAGCAAGAAAAAACCTCTAAAATAAAATGAAAACTTGGAACATGTGTAACTATTTATACAAAAAGATAAACTATCTCCCAGTATTTTTGCATTAATTTAGTACAGGGTACTTTGTGTGTCCTCAGAAGGATGTACAAATGACAAAGCAACCTACAACTTTATTTAGAATTTTACAGAAGCAGCAACACCACTGTATATTTATATTATGTATTACAAAATAATGTAAATCAATCATTTTCAATGTTGTTAAGCAAGGTGTACAAATATAAAATCAAGGAAGTTAAGAAAAAATAAAACTAAATTTAAGTTAGAATTATCAGTATAAATTTATGATTTTTTAAATATGCATTCCTTAGTTCTAAGACTCAAGATCTTAAAAGCAATGATATTCTAGTAAAGATCTTGGTTGTCTAATAATATTCTACAATTTAAAGCACTGAAAATCATATGTATTTGAGTTCTTCAGAAAAACAGAATTAATCATATGTGTGTGAGAGAGAGACAGACACAGCGAGACAAAGAATCTCTCTCTTAAAACCTTTATTTTATTGAACAAGGCTCACCCATGTTGGGAAGGTAATCTGTTTTTCCTCAGAGTCTACTGACTTTAACCGTTAATCACTTCTGGATATCAGCACCTAGGCAAGTGTTTAACCAACACCATTGCATAACATAACAGAACAGAACAGAACAGAACACAGCATAACATAGCATAACCAATGGCATGTAAAATTGGCACATTCCTAACAGTTTGTGTCTGGATAGACACATGAAGGCCATTCGAATCTCAGCTTCAGAATATAAAGATACACTGCATTTTTAAACGAACAGATATATTTTCAATGCTTTACCAATAAAAATATACACATAAAAAACTAGTCCATGGTGGTGTATGCCTCTCCATCACTCAGAGAGGCAGAGGCAGGCAGATCTCTGTGAGTTCGAGGCTAGTCTGTTCTACAAAGCGAGTCCAGGACAGCCAGGACTACACAGAGAAAAAAAATAGCACATGAAAGATGTTCAATATCAAAGAATCTATCTGAGGTAATTTATTTCACAAAAGATGTCCCACACCATTAAGATATAGGAAGTACAGTTGAGGGTGGGTCTCAGTGCTTGCCTAGCACCACAGCCTAGATTTGATCCCCAGTCTACAAAGAGGAGGAGGAGAAAGGAAGGAGGGGGAATTAGAAAAAATGAAAAAGGAAGAGGAGGAGAAGAGGGAAGAGGAAGGACAGCAGGAAGATAGTGGAGCCCAACAAGTGAGACCTTTCAAGAAAGTCTGGGGGTAAGACAAGAAGTCCCAGAGACACTCAACTGTTGTCTTTAAGGGACAAGGGGCTATGTTGTGAAGAAGACTAGGTCCTGGGGGCAGTCAGTAAGCTAATAAAAGACCCTAAGACTAAAATGAGCTGCACAGGCCCAATAAACCCCTTGTCTATATCCTTGCAAGTCCCTGAGTAGAAGATCCAGTTAAGATGGAGCCTGTCCAGGGATTTTCTTTTTCCACATGAAGTTGAGAAGGTGGTCCTGCCATGTATAGGAGAGCAAGCACAGCAAGCTACAGGGAGCAAGCCAGTGAGCAGTGCCCTCTCTTGGTTTCTGCCTCCATCCCTACCTCTGGGTCCCTACTTGAGCTCCTTCCCTGGCTCCCTTGATGTTGGACTCAACCTATAAGGTGCGCCTCACCTTTTTCTCCCCAGGTTGCTCTCGGTCAGTGCTTTATCACAGCAGCAAAGAAGTTGACTAGGACACTAGGCTGATGACCAAATCAGAAACCAAGGGGCAGAGAGGTAGACAGGCCAGAAGAGCAAATGTCAACTGCAAGATGGGAAACACGGGCTCCAGAGACATTTGCCTTCCCATTCATACTTACTTTGTATCTTACCTTACAAAACATTTGTTCTTATTTCCATCTGACCTTGTGGGTTAGATAAAGGCAGAGTTTACTAAATGCTGCATTTGCTAATGGTGCAAAAAAATCCCTTTGCTTTTTACATGGGCCACCAGAAAGTAAGTGCACTCCTTAAGTTGGGGAATCCTTCCTGCCTGTCTCACTGGAAGGCAAATTAAAGCTATTTAGGGCCTAGAGCTAGCATAGCAATGCACATCTTTAATCCCAGCACTTGGAAAACAGAGGCAGACAGATCTCTATGAGTCCGAGGTCAGCGTTGTCTACAAAGAGAGTTCCAGAGCAGTTGGGGTTACTTAGTGAGGCCATGTCTGAAATAGAACAATTCTGGGGTCCCTTAGCCTACAGAACAGTGGAATAAGAAGGAATGAGACCTCTGAGGAGTGCTAGCCTTCATCTTCAACTCAGTTGTCACTTGCCTTGCGAGTGTCTAGAAACTATTTGTTATGAAATTTAAAAATACATACATTATATTGTATGGTTTTTTTCATTATATTGTATGTTATGTTACGATTTATATAAGAGCATGAAGGGATATGATAAAACTTACATCAAAATATCCTTAGGAAACCCAGTACTATGTACAGTAAATATAACTATCACCATCATCATCATCAAGCTTCAGCTGGTGTCCATTGCAGTGATGGTTAGTAACCTTCATTATCAATCTGACTGGATTTAGAATCACCTATGGGGCTGGAGAGATGGCTCCAAGGCTAATAGTACTTACTGGCTGCTCTTCCAAAGGACCTGGGTTCAATTCCCAGGGCCCATATGGAAGTTCACAACCGTCCCTAACTCCAAGATCTAACACCCTCACACTGAGATGCATGCAGGCAAAACTCCAATGCACAGAATCACCTATGAGACTGATCCATGGCACATCCTTAAGGACATTTCTAAATAGGTTTGGTGGAGGAGGGGAAATCCACCCTGAATGTGGATGATGCCATCCCATAAGTTGGAGTCCTGGACTAAATAAAAAAAAAAAAAAAAAAAAAGACGGGGATGAGAAAGGCAGTGAATGCTAGCAATTTCCCCTTCCTGCTTGCTGATACCCTAACGTGTGAGAGATCCCTGAGGAGGTGTCAGGGAGCCTCAGCCTCGTCCTCTGTGCCAGGGTGGACCATACTCCCTCAAACTGTGGGGGCCAAAGGAAAAAAATCTTTCCACCCACAAGTTGCTGTTGTCAGGTATATGGTAATAGTAATGAGAACGGTTTCTAATGAAAGTAGCTCAGAGAAAAAGACCAGTGTTCCCTGCAGGACAATAACTGAGGTTGTGATTTTTCCTTCACATCCACTGTAAGCAGGGTGGCAGAAACCAGAAGAGCACATGATACATGGTGCTCAGTCTCGATACACAGATGGTCTCGCCACCTTTCACTCAGATCCTCCTGTCCTGTTAAGACCCGGCCAGTTTGGATTGACCAGACCCTTTTCAGAGACAGGAAGCCATCCCGGGCTCTGGAGTCTGCCTCTGCTGTCCCCGACCCACCCACTTTGTTCCTATTTCCTGCACTAATGTTTCTGTTGGGTTTCCAAATTGACCTACTCTCTTTTAATACACTTGAAATGCCATTTCTGATGACCTACTCTCTTTTAATATATGGGAACCACAGAGTGTAAAGCTCTCATCATCTGCCTCTACGGGTCCCTATGTGATGGGAACTGCCTTGGCAGTATAGCTAATGGAAAGAAGAGGTTTAAGGGATGTGGAAGGGATGGTTGAAATCCACCCCATAAGAGGAAGGACCACTTAGACTGAGCAAAAGTCATAGAATATTGGTATAATTTTGAAATGCCTACTGTCTCCAACTAAATAATAAACATGTGAACTATTAATAAATGGTTTCCAGGATATGTTGTGTTAATTATATTGGGAAGAAGTTGTGTCAAGAGTTCGGGACTATTCGGTACCAGTGGTTATTCATCCACAAAGAACCTACATATGGAGAGGGACCACTGGGAGATGCTAAAACAACACAGGCTCTCTATGGTCACCAGTTTACATACTAACCTTCGGGGAGGCTAGCGGGCAGAGTGCAAATATTCAGAACATAGCTGGAGGATCTGGACAAATAGTTCTGTAGTTAAGAGTGCTTAGTGCCACCCAAAGAACTTAGCTCCCAGTACCCACATCAGGCAGCTCGCAACTGCCTATAACTCCAGCTTCCGGGGACTCGGTGCCATGTTCTAGCCTCTACAGGTAACTGCACACATGTGCACAGACACAGACACAAGCACACACATACACATAAGTAAAAAATAAAAAAATAAACTCTTTTTTAAAAACAGCTATGAAATTATACCATCTGGTTTTCAAATTTTCCAACCAAATATATTCATGACTCTTTTTTATTGGTATATATTCACTAGATATATAAATATATTTACTATATTTTCATATAAGTATATAATGTATTAAAATCATATAGCCTATATATTCACTACACACACACACACACACACACATGCCCTCCCCATTTAATGGCTCTTATATGGCTCAATGCTGTAAATTATGGTTCTTTGGCTTCAGACACAAAGTTCTCCCCAGTCCGGAACCCTGCTCTCTATCCTATGTGTTTCTGTCCTAGTTTGTTTGTCTGCTGCTATGATAAAACACTGATCAAAACAAAATTGGGAAGGTGTTACAGTGTTTTGTATCCATTTGGCCTACAAAGCAAATAACTGACAGAGGGAGACTAAAACGTACATTAAAGCTGCCAGCACTTCACCCGGGCAGAGTCTGAACTGATTCTAATCTAAACTAAACAAACTTCTCTAAACCTTATAACATACATATATTCCAAACACTTGCCACTATGACCCCCAGGCCAGTCCCTGTCCAGTTCCCACCAACCTCCTCCAACCATCCAAAAATTCTCCTCCTTCTCCAACCGGCAAACTTTTTCTCCTCTCCTCCAGGAAGTCCCGCCTCTCACTTCCTGTCCTTCTGCCCAGCTGATTGGCTAAACAGCGCTTTATTGATGGTTGATGTACTCAGTTAGCATTCCTCCACAGGAAGGCAAGGGTTTATATGGCTTACAAGTTGCAATCCATCTTAGGGGAAGCCAAGGCAGGAACCTGGTGTCAGCTACTGAAGCGAAGACCATGGAGGAACACTACGTACTAGCTTGTTCTCCACGGTTTGCTCAGCTTGTTCTCCTGTAGAACCCAGGCCTGTGTGTCCATGTTGGTGCTACCCACCATGAGCTAGGCCCTCACGTGTTATTATCACTCATTAAGAAAATTCCCCATAGACATGTCCACAGGACAAGCTAATGAAGGCGAATTCTCTGTTGAGATTTCCTCTTCCCAGATATGTCTAGGTTTGTGTTAACAAAACACTACCCAGCATGTCTCCAAATGTTAAAGAAGACTTTGGCCTTTAGGACACCCACCAGATAACAGGAAATGCTGTAACAAAGCTGTAAGTTCAGGCACAGGCGAGATGTGATGTCAGGCACAGGCAGGGTGTCGTGCTGTGATGCCACTGGCTCAGCGTATTGCAAAACTTAGGTGTTTGTGATTTTGTCAGTTACACGGGTTTTCCTAATGTGTTTCCTACCATGCGGGGACCTGTTGAGTAACCCCAAAATGAAAGGGGAGAGCAATTCATCTTTAAGCTGAATCACACAAAATAACACGCCGAATCTTTTCATATTTGAATGCTGAAGGTGTCTTTTTTTTTTTCTTTTTTTTTTTATTATTATTTTTTTTATTAATTTATTCTTGTTACACCTCAATGTTTATCCCATCCCTTGTATCCTCCCATTCCTCCCCCCCCCCATTTTCCCATTATTCCCCTCCCCTATGACTGTTCCTGAGGGGGATTACGTCCCCCTATATATTCTCATAGGGTATCAAGTCTCTTCTTGGCTACTTGCTGTCCTTCCTCTGAGTGCCACCAGGTCTCCCCCTCCAGGGGACATGGTCAAATGTGAGGCACCAGAGTATGTGAGAAAGTCGTATCACACTCTCCACTCAACTGTGGAGAATATTCTGACCATTGGCTAGATCTGGGAAGGGGTTTAAAGTTTACCTCCTGTATTGTCCTTGGCTGGTGCCTTAGTTTGAGCGGGACCCCTGGGCCCAAATCTGCCTATCATATTGTTCTACAACTGTGATCAGCCATCAACAACATTGTTGTTAAATTCTGTAAGTCGTGATGAAACCCATTGGCAGTGTGTTTTTATAGTATCTTGCTTTTTTGATAAAACTTGTTTTTCTAACATGCCATGAACGAGGCACACAAATTTCAACATCCGATGCAGGGTTGGGCCATTAGTTAGATATGTGGTCTTTTCTATTTTTAAAGAGAAATTGGTAGAAAATAAGAAAAATATTACATTCTTTTTTTTCTTTTTTTTAGAATTATTTATATTTATACAGTATTCTGCCCACATGTATGCTGTAGGCCAGAAGAGGGTACCAAATCTCATTATAGGTGGTTGTGAGCCACCATATGATTGCTGGGATTTGAACTCAGGACCTTTGGAAGAACACACGGTGCTCTTAACCTCTGAGCCATCTCTCCAGGTCCCAATATTATATTCTTAAGGTCACTATTGGGCGTGTAAGTGTCTGCTGTGTTACCTTGTGGCCTGTCTGCTTTACAGGCTTTTTGAGCACCAGCCATGTCCTCCTGTACAGTCACCACCACATCCACGTAGATGAGCAATCCTCGTTTCTCCATGTTCAAACCTTCCCCAACCTTGTCACTCACTCCACTCAGTCATCAGTTCTGTCTCTAGCCACCCTCCACAAGGGCTCCCAACGTTGCCATTTCCACATCATCTGCCTGATCCTCTCCTACTCTCCATGGCTGTTTTCCCTTGAGCTTCTGCTCCAATGACCCTTCCCACATCCACTCCAGCCTCTTGCCTGGATGTCACACTTCCATGCTTGCTGCATTCAGATGCCACAACATGTTGACCTTGCGCACACACCCTTGGTGCCCTTTGCTGCATCCACCACCGCTTCCTTACCAGATACTGACTATCTGTTTAAATCTCTCACTCCTGGGCTGGGGATGGGGATGTGTCTCAGCCGGTACCGCACTTCCCTGGCATGGAAGAATCCCTAGGTTCCAACCTCATCATCACCTAAAATTAGTTATGGTGGCACATGCCTATAATCCCTGCATTGGAAGAAAAAAGACAAGAAAACCAGAAGTTCCATGTCATTCTCAGGTATAAGGTAAGTTCAAGGCCATTTTGGAATACATGAGATTCGGTCATGGGTAGGTAGATAGATAAATAGATACATACATACATACATACATGCATACATAAGTCTCTTAGTCACTCCTCAGAATATCTAGTATATGTAACAACATTTTTTCAAGTTTCTTTTTTTATTAATTATTCACTTTACATCTCAGTCATAGCCCCCTCCCTCCTTTCCTCCTGGTCCCACCCTCTCTCCCTGGTCCCCTACCCCCCTTCCCCTACTCCTCAGAGAAGGGAACCCCCCCATCCACCCCAGATGTCAAGTAGCATCAGGACCAAGCTCATCCTCTTCCCCTGTGACCAGGCAAGGTAGCCCCATCAGGGAGAAGTGATTGAAGAGCAGGCAACAGAGTCCATGTTGGAGATAGCCCCTGCTCCCCTTACTAGGGGACCCACATGGAGACCGAGCTGCCCATCAACTATATCTGTGTAGGGGATATAGGTCTAGTCCATGCATGGTCCTTGGCTGGAGCTTCAGTCTCCATAGGCCCGCCCTGGGCCCTGGTTAGTTGACTCTGTTGGTCTTCCTGTGGAGTTCCTGTCCCATCTGAGTCCTTCTATCCTTCTTCCCACTCTTCCACGACACTCCCTGTGCTTCCCCCAGTGTTTGGCTATAAGTCTCTCCATTTGTTTCTGTCAGCTGCTGGGTGGAGCCACTCAGAGGACAGCTGTGCTAGGTTCCCATCTGCAAGCATAGCAGAGTATCGTTAATAGTGTCAGGGGTTGCCTGTCTTCCATGGGGTGGGTTGGGGCAGGCATTGGTTGGACATTTCCTCAATCTCTGCTTTATTTTTGTCCCTGCACATCTTGTACACAAGGTAAGATTTGGGTCAAAGTTTTTGTGGGGGGGTTGGTGTCCCCCTCCTTGTGTCTAGTTAGAGGGTGTCCCCTTCCATCTCCATAACCCCTGCTACTAGGAGTCTCAGCTAGAGTCACCCTCATATCCTCCCCAGAGCCTACCAGCTTTTCACAAAGAAGCCCCCACCCAAGGGTTCTCGACTCTCTGCAGGCCCTCTGTCCTCCTGCCCCCCACTCTTGTGGAGTTGGATTGTGTAACTGTTAACAGAGACAAATTCTAAATACTAAAATGGATGTTTGCTGATCAAAACTATAAGCTCAGCTAATAAGATATCTGGGAATAAACACTTTAATGATTAATTTCAAAGCACAATGTTTTATAAGACATTCGCCTTTTGTTTGATGCATTTCTCGGCCATTTGGAAGAAACCGAAAAGGTGCCAACATCATTGCTTTAACAGAGAAAAGGAGAAGCCAGGTCATGGGGAGTGTGGAGTGACAATTAGAAAGACTCCATTCCATCCTTACTGAGCGCTTGCCAGCACAGCTCACCTTGCTTGGCATCATTGCCCAGGTGGCAGGAAACTCCAAAAACAACCATCACTTAGAGGAAGAAAGACACAGTGGTGTTGTGACGAGTAGAAGTTGAGAGACAGAAGCATAGCAAACCCAGAGATTGAGAAACATCTAGGGAGGAACATGACGTAACAGACCCTACACTGCCATTTGTCAATAGGACTCTGAGCAGGAAACCACAGGGCTGTCTGGTGTATTGATAAACTTTACTTCCTTCCATCTTTTAAATCCACTTCTCCAGAGCAGAGAAGTGTTCTGTCGTGACTTTATCTTCCCTTCTATACAAGCTAGCTTGCTACATCCAGCAATGGGGGAAAGGTAAGATTCTATCTACAATTTATTTTCAGATCTTTTGTTTTCCCTTTTCTGTGTTTATATCCATGTAACTCCATTCTGTGGCAGAATATTCAAGTAGCCATGGGGGCCAGGAGAGGAAAAGATGAGGACCATGCAACTTTCTTTTGGTGGTTTTGGTGCAGGCAGGCTGGACAGTGAGTGCTTAGAAACTACTAAAATATTCATTAGGCTCCATCCTGATCTCCTTGCCACTAAAGCTTTTGTCGCTAACCTGCTCAACAATTAAACTCAAATCACAGAGCCTTGTGACCAGAGAATACACTCAGTGTTCCACCAAACCTGAGGCAACTTTAGTACACATCCTCTCTCTCAGCCTAGTTGCAGATATCAGCCAGTGGTCTTGCCAAATACCAGAGCCCAGTCGGCTGCCCCAACCCAATCCAGAGCAAAGG
Source organism: Acomys russatus (assembly GCF_903995435.1). Taxonomy (NCBI): domain Eukaryota; kingdom Metazoa; phylum Chordata; class Mammalia; order Rodentia; family Muridae; genus Acomys; species Acomys russatus. Next base: position 7,294,025 of record NC_067143.1, on the reverse strand, counting down.
GGACTGCCCAGCTATCTATAGAAACTGAAAGCATGCACTCAGCACTCAGCACTCAGCACTCAGCACTCAGCGCTCAGGACCCGCAGCAGCTGCCTATTCAGCATCACAGACTAGACACCAAGATGCGGGGAAAGGGTGTCTGTGTCTGTCCACTGCCAAAGGACACCATGAAAAGCGAAAAAGAAATGACCGTCTCCACAAATGCTCAACTATCTGGAGGAGAAAAGATATAGCTTTATAAATCCCAAGAAGCTGTGAGTCCTCTGAAAGACACTAACAACCCTCCACCAGCAGTTATTAAACAAGGGAAGAAATGACAGGAAATCCAGACCATCCCAGTCTTCCTTAAAACTGTCAATGAGATTCAAGGATATGAAGACAAGAAATTAATTAAGGTATGGGAGCAACATAGCACTGAAATAAGCAACCATTTCCTCATTGAGACACCAATTTGAGCAGCTATTCTTTTTCATGGGCGTATATTAACCATACAAAATAATAGGTTTTGTTAATGACATTTCATATGAAAGCAGACTACCTGGATGGTATTCATACCTTCACCCTCTCTTTCCCTCCCTCCTCTTGCTGTTCTCCACCATCCCCTACTGAATCCCCATTCTACTTTCATGTAGGTTTTTTTTTCAGTTCTCCAATTCCCTCAATCTGAAATAATTTCATTGCTCACACAGGGGTGTGTGTGTGTGTGTGTGTGTGTGTGTACCTCAGAAGTAGAAATAAGGTGTCTTCCTTGATCACACACACACACACACACACACACACACACACACACACTTTATCTACTGAGTCAAGGTCTCTCACTAAACCCAGAGCTAGCCAACTCCAGCAAGTCTGGCTTGCCATCTTGCTCTGAGGATCCCTTATGTCTTAGTTAGGGTTACTATTGCTGTGATGGAACACCATGATCAAAAGCAACTTGGGTAGGAAAGGGTTTATTTCACTCACAGTTCCATACAACAGTTCATCATCAAACACCGTGAGGGCAGGAAACTCAAGTAGGGCACGAACTCACACAAGGCAGGAACCTGGAGGCAGGAACTGATGCAGAAGCCATGGAGGGGTACTGCTGACTGCCTCACTCCTCACAGACTGCTCAACCTGCTTTCTTACAGAACCCAGGACCACCAGCCCAGAGATGGGACCACCTCAAAGAGCTGGGCCGCCTCCATCAATAATTAATTAAGAAACCTTACAACTAGATCTTATGGAGGCTTTTTTTTTCCTTTGAGGTTCCATCCTTTCACATAACTCTAATCTGTATCAAGTTGACACACAATTCTCCAGCATTGCCTGTTTCTGCCTCCCAAGTGCTTGGATTACAGGTGGCTGCCACACCTACCCAGCTCTGAAGTAGACTCTGGAGATGTGCGCTCCAGCCCTTGTGTTTGCACAGCAAGCGCATTATCCACTGAACCATCTCTCCGGCCTCCCTCACATGTTCTGAGACAGCATCTCTCGGTGAAAGTGGAACTCACAGATCAGACAGACTGGCTCACAGGCAAGCCCATGAGAATTCACTTGTCTTCACCTCCCAGCTCTGAGATTACAGACACTCACAACCATACATTGTTTTTTTTTTTTACAAGGGTAATGAAGATCTGAACCCAAACACTTGACCCACTGAGCCATATCCCCAGACCCTGATTTTTTTCTCTATAGCTGAATAAAACCATCGTGTATTTCTGTGAGGAGGGGATATCGTTTCTTTATCCGTACATCCTTTCATGTACACACATTAATTCCATAACTTGACTATTGTGAATAAGACCATGATGTATATAGTCATATAATTATCTCTATTGCATACTTACTTAGATTTCTCGGGCATACACCCAAAGGCAGCCTACGTGGAGCCTATGGCTATTTTAGGTCTAGTTTTTGAATGATAGCAATGCTGACTTCCTTCCTGGCTGCCATAACTTACACATCAAGGGATGCATGTTCACTGTGTCCTCACCAGCATCCATTACTGTTTATTGCCTCGGCGGTGTTCATTTTGACTGCGGTGAGCATTTGAATTGATTTTGTACAGCATGAGAGATGGGGGGGGGGTTCAATCTTCTGCCTATGGATTTCCTGTTTTGATAAGAGGCTATCTTATTTTTTTCTATATTTTTTAATTATTTTTTGTTGAAAAATAAAATCGTTCATATTACATCTCAATTGCTATCCCATCCTGTGCATCCTCCCATTCCTCCCTCCTTCCCACTTTCACCCCATTCCCCTTCCCTATGACTGTGACTGATGGGGACCTCCTCCCTTTGAATTTGATGCTAGGGTATCAAGTTTCATTCTATTTTTGTTGAGGAGCAGATGGAGGTAGCTGTGTGGTTCCAGGTCTGGGTCCTCCAACACTGGTCTCCGTTATCTGTTTCTTGTGCCAGTATCACTCTTTTTTTTTTTTTTTTTTTTATGTTGTAAATAGGCCAGTATTACCATTTGACTTTCCAGCATTGCTCTTGCTCAGGACTGCCATGCTCGCTTGTGGTCTTTTGTGCTTCTGTATGAATCTTAGGGATTTTCTTTCTATTTCTGTGAGAACATAATTGGAATTTTGTGGAGACTGCACTGAATGCATGGATGACTTTGAGCGATATAGCCATTTTCACATTTCTTTTTGTTTGTTTGTTTTTCATTTTCACATTTCTAATATGGACAACAAACAGATATGAGTCTCTCCAAGCCTTTAACTGGCTTCTTTACTTCTTTCTTGCCAGCTTTATTATTCTCACTGTTGCATTCTTTTCCGCCTTGGTTATATTTACTCCTAGGAATTTCTTAGGTCATTGACTGTGACTATTCTGATTTCCTCTTCAGTATATCTCTTATTGGTATAGAAGAAAACTACTACGTTTTTAATATAGAATTTGTGCCTAATGAGTCACATTTGCCTAGAAATGCATTCATTCCTTCTGGATTTTTCCAACTTACCAGAAAATAACTTTTCAAAATATTCCCTAGTAATCGTCTGACATAATGAACTTTTTTAGCTCTAATTTTATTTCATTCTTCTCTCTGTCACTTGGGCTTAGTTTGACTGGTGGTTTACTAATGGTGGTTTCCTTGGCTTCCTTTACCCTGGTCTCTGTTGCTTCTGTCTACCAACGATGGCTTGTCTTGCTCTTGGTTTTTCTAAGACTTTGGAAGTACATCATTAAGTTGTTTTAGTTTATTCTGATTTTTTAGCAAAAGCACTCATAGCTATAAACCACCACTTAGCACCGATGCCTTCACTGTGTGTGAAACATATGTTAAGTTCTGTTTCAATTTTCAAATGATTCTTGGATTCTTTTTTCAAAACATAAAGTTTTGTCATTTAATTTTTTCAATATTATTTTTTAATTTTCAATTATAATTTAATTACATTCCCCCCTTCCTTTTCTCGCTCCAAACCCTCCTATATATCCCTTTCCACTCTCCTCTTTTTTCACTAATTATATTATGCATATATATGTGTATAAAATATATAGATGTGTGTGTATGTATGTACGTATATGACCATTTGGCACTGTTATTTTTTATTTACTCCCTGGTTTCTTCATCCAAGAAAAGTTTCTACCTCCATATATTTTTAAGTTTTCATAGTTTCTTTGCTATTGATTTCTTGATTTACTCTATTATTATCTTGTAAAAGAAATTATTTCAATTTATTTGCATTTATAAATAATTGAGTTATTTATATTTTTGAGAACTTATGAGTACTGGATTTACATCGTTTCTACCTCTTCCTCTCCCCATTCCAACTGCTCCTGTGTCCTCCTCCCACTTGCTCTTCCATAAAATCCATAACCTCTTCTTTAATTACTATATACATGTGTGTGTATGTATGTATGTGCACATACAATTACATGCATGCACATACATACAACATACTGAGATCATTTACTGTTGCTTGTGTGGATATGTATTTAGGGCTGATGGCTTGGGATTGGATAATCTATGGGAGACTTATCCCTGAAGAAAACTGATTCTCCTCTCTTTTAAGAGCCATTGATTGACTATTGCTCCCCCGCTAGGGTGGGGTCATGTGAAATTTCCCCCATCCACATGGCATGTCAACTGATATTGTCATTATGACATCTTGCTTAAGCAATCATATTGCTGAGAGTTCATGGGTCACCTAACATGTGATCTCTCTTAGCGGAACTTCCATTGTCTGTTGGGAAGCAAATGTATTCCACAGCTATGGCAAGGACTATTCTCTAGGTGTGAAGTCTCTTTGATCTATTGTATAGTTTAACTCTAAAGTGTATTTGTTAGGACTTTATCTGCACAACACACCTATTAGTAAGAGTGGGATATTGAAGTCAGCCAGTCTTTTTTATACTGTTCCAATGCCAGCAATCAATTTATTTTCATCATTAAAATAATATACACAGAGAGTAATGTTAGCTTGTTCCTTCAAATTTTATACATATTTACTTTCTGCTAAAAAGAAAAGGACAAGGCAGGTGGTGGTGGTGCAGGCCTTTAATCCCAGCACATGGGAGGCAGAGGCAGGAGGATCGCTGTGAGTACAAGGCCAGCCTGGTCTACAAAGTGAGGCAGGACAGCCAAGGCTACACAGAGAAACCCTGTCTCAAAAAACCAAAAAGACAAAGACAAAATGGTGTAAAAATAAAGAAAAAAGATAAACTTACTAATTAAGCACAAGGAAAGATAAATGGGTATTTTCCCCTGTGCAAGGCTAAAACAGAAGCAAACCTCATCAAGAAAAATGCCACCCTACAACAGGGAATGCACCCAACAAAAACAAAAGCAGTTGCAGACTCCCTTTCTCTACCATCAGAGCTCACTTCACAGCAATGACCTTGCTGGCTACAACAGACACAGCCCAACAGTTTGAAGATGGGAGAAAAGCTGAAGAGATCAATTTTAAACTATGGAGTGAGACAAAGCCTTGACAAAGGGGAAGGTGAAAATCTGAGTCCAGCATCGGTGCTCAGTTTACATCATATACTGGTGACAAACCTATCACAGGACAATCAAAGGGGGTAAAGATGACAGAGAGATTTCTTACTCTGCTTGCCTTTGATAACCTGATGACATCTAGTTGTTTAGCAGTTTAGTACTGTCGAACTGTTTTTCACAAGAGTTGTGTTTTGTTTTGTTTTGTTTTGTTTTGTTTCGTTTTGTTTTTTAATTAAACCCAGTAAGATGTACAGAAGACAAGGAAGCAGTAAAAAGTACTGCTTCCAAAAGAGTCAAATGGTATATACCCACTTATATCTGCATACTAGCCCAAGGGATATGTTCCATGAAAGTCTTCACTTACCAGGAAAGTGGGACAGAGGGGAGGACATCCTATTGAGATTCTAGATGAGAGAAGCATGGGAGAATGGGGAAATAGAAGGATCCAGAGGGTCATAGAAACCTACAAGAAGAACATTATGATGGGTGAATCTGGGCCCAGGGGTCCTGCTCCAACTATGGTACCAGCCAAGGACAATACATGCAGTAAACTTCGAACCCCTACCCAGATCTTGCCAATGGACAGGACATTCTCCACAGTTGAGTGCCTTTCACACAAACTCGAGTGCCCCATATTTGACCATGTTCCCTGGATCGGGAGGCCTGGTGGCACTCAGAAGAAGAACAGCAGGCTACCAAGAAGAGACTTGATACCCTATGAGCATATACAGGGGGAGGAGGTCCCCCTCAGTCACAGTCATAGGGGAGGGGAGTAAGGGGAAAATAGGAGGGAGGGAGGAATGGGAGGATACAAGGGATGGGATAATAATTTAGATATAATATGAATAAATTAATAAAATACAAAAAAATACTGCTTCCAACAGACCAAGATGAAAGGTCAAATGAGGGGGTCAAATGAGGGATCAGAGCCAAGAGGTTTCCAGCAGCCCCCTGCGGGGCTGGGGGTTTTCTGTTGACACCAGACTCAGCAGCATTCAGATCCAGGCTTCTGTCCTGAGTGTTCTGCTAGATTTTCCTGGCAGCCTCAAGAAAAGCATCTTGAACGTTCTCTCTCGTTTTTGCACTTGCTTCAAGGAACAACAAGCCGTTTTCTTTGGCAAACTGGTTGGTTTCTTCACTGGTACATCTATCTGTGCTTCCAAATCTGCTGTGTTTCCTAGGAGAACTGGCACAGTGTTTGAGTTGGTGAGGTTCCTTGAGGCTGTCAAGCCGCTGCTTAAGTGGTTACATGAACTTCTTCTAGTGATGTCAGATACCATGAGTGCGCCCACAGCTCCTGTATAGTAAGTAGCTCCTCATAACAGCTCTGAACCACCCCTGTCCTACTGTCCACCCCAAATCTGCAGTTTGATATTTTTTTTTTTTTTTTGCCACTAACCTGCACTAAATTCAACATCAATATGGGAGGGCAATCAGCCATAATGGTTTCCTGTAAACTGATGAAGCTAGCGAGATGTTCCTACTCCTGTATGCCAATATTAACAGACTTAACGATGCAAGAGCAGTTGTATGGTGCCATGGTGACACCGGGAGGTTGCTGGTACCTAGACAGCTTTGTGGACTGGAGGGGGATGTCAGGAGGAGGAAGCAAAGTGCTGACATGGCTGAAGAGCAGGCTGGCCTGAGGTTGCAGACTCTCAGCTGCCGTCCTGGTGGCAGCAGCTTCTCCTGCTGCTCCCGCAGGATCTTCCTGGGGCTGTTCCAGAAGTCAGCTGTCAGCTGCTCTTAAGGAATAACGTTGTTACAGATTGCCATCTTGGTTGACATTAAGGACATCCAGCACTCTCCCGCACTTCTTCTTATCCCGTGCGTGGCTGCAGGGCCGTGTGTTTCTGCATTTTAGAATTCCAGATGCAATTCTGATGGGTTTTGCTTTGTAGGAAGGTTGAGCTCTTGAATTCTTGGGTTTGATCTCTTAATCATGGCCCAGAGTCCATGGAAGCTGTAGTCATGCCTGTTTGTTACTTCCTGTTGCTTCATGGCTGTCATATATCCTTGACCTTGCCTTGAGTTTCTACTTTTCTTCTGCTTGCTGTAGCCTGCTGGTCATCCTTTCCACTGGGCTTTTATTTAATCTACCGAGTTTTGTTTTGTTTTGTTTTGTTTTGTTTTGTTTTCAGTTTCAACATTTCCATTTGGGTTTGGGTTTGGTGGGGAGTGGGTTCTTTTGTTTTGTTTTGTTTTGTTTTGTTTTTAATGTCAATTTTTCTTGCTGAACTTCTGATTTTCTCACCAAGTGTTGTTATTGTTGTTGTTTTAGTTTTGTTTGTGTCAAGACAGGGCCTCACTGTGTAACCCTGGCTCACCCAGAACTTGCTTTGTTCACCAAGCTAGACTTGGACTCACAGCAATCCTCCTGCCTCTGCCGGCTGAGAGCTGAGACTGAAGGTGTGCACCGCCCCTCCCAGCCTCATTTAGGTTTTCACCTGACACCATCACGTCATCAGTTCATTCAAATATGCCTTGAAGTTGTTCATAGTCTTCAACACTGGACTTTTGAATTGTCTGGCATTTCAACCATTTGGCATATTTATAGTCAGTAATTGAGCAGTTCTGGGTTTCTTAATATGTCAGACTGCCTTACTTTCCATATCCCTTGAATTTGCGCCCTGGAATCTGTGCTCCAGAATGCAGGCTAGAGCTGCCCTGTGTGTTCAGCTTTATTACTTCTTTCTCAGTCAGTGCCTCCCACCCAAGTAGATACAGGTCCATGATTACCACCAACTCCCCAGGTCTGCGCTGCTTCTCAGGCAGGACATTAACATCCTGTGGGGGTACGATGTACATTTGGGGGGCCTGGCTACATAAAAATGTGTGATGTTGTCTCCTAAGCCAAACGGTTTGACTTTCCAACCTCTCCTAAGATAATCCACCTGCGAGGCAACAGTGAACAACTTACAAAATGCTGAGGACCAGATGACGCTTCCAAGATGCAGATGTGATGCCTTGTATTCTGAGACAGGGTTTCTCTGTGTGGCCCTGGCTATCCGGGACTCACTCTGTGGAGCAGGCTGGTGTAGAACCCACAGAGATCCACCTGCCTCTGCCTCCTGAGTGCTGAGATTGGAGGTGAGTGCCCTTACGCCCAGCTGCAGAGACAGTCTTAAACACTATTTTTGCAGAGACAGCTTGTGAGGCTTTTCTGTTTTGACCACAGCCCCACTCACGTTGAGAGAAGAAGGTCCCACTTCCCTACTCCTTCTTATCATTCTATGCTAGGTGTGTTGTTTCTTCAGTACGTCTAAAGCTCTGTGGTCTGCGTTTCTCCTTGTCTTGGTCGACTGTTCCGTGTTATCCTTCCTGCCTCTCTGAACAACCCACTTCTCCTGGCAGCCAAGCACATGATTGGTGGAAATGCAAGAAGGCCCTGGATAATTCACTGTCTTCCCCCATCTGCTCACATTCCGGAACATCTACCCATCTATCATAGCATCTTCACAGGGGCGGAGAAAGCCAGGCAAGAGGCTAGAGTGCCTGGTATGGTCTTTTTAACATTTTATTAATTTATTTCTATTACATCTCAATTGTTAGCCCATCCCTTGTATCCTCCCATTCCTCCCTCCCTCCCACTTCTCCCCTACTCCCCTCCCCTATGTCTGTGACTGAGGGGGACCTCCTCCCCCTGTATATGCTCATAGGGCATCAAGTCTCTTCTTGGTGACCTGTTATCCTTCCTCTGAGTGCACCTGTTTTTTAAAGACACCTTAGAAGCAAAAACGGAAAAGATGCCTGCATCACCTCCCCCACACCCGACATACTGCAAAGTGGAGAAAGATGCCTGCTGCTTCAAGATAGCAAAGTAAATTGAGTCCAGATCTTATATGTAAAATCTTGCATCGGGTGTTTTATTATGACACCAAGCACCAAGTCAGAACCCCACAGCTGCTTCCCCTAAGCAGGCGACCAGGAACTGAGCCTCTAGAACTACACTAGCCCAGGGCTACTGGCTGTTTCCACCAACCTTGACACGCCACATCATGAAAAAAAGACTCTACCCACCGGGATTCAGGACAGGAAAGTGAACATGTGACTGTATCAGACCCACTATAGTGATGTCCAACACGAGGCAGAGCTAAAACACCTCATCCCCTGGCCAGGGTTTTCTTACTGATTCTCTACACTGGCCCTGCCATGCCACAGAGGCTGTCTCCCTAAAAGAACAGGCGTGGGTTTCACTTTCACCATCATCAGTCTTAGTCTGAGCTCTGGTGGACCCCTGGGATAGTGCAGGATCCTTCATCCATTAGCTCTGGGGTAACTGACGTCAGCATATGCCACCATCCGACTCCCATCCTCGGATGGCACACCACTGGCTCAAGTCTTAGCCACTGGGCATAAGACAAAGTAGGATCCTCAAGGTGTCGCCTTAGTAGTCAATGTGAGCCAGAAAACCCTGGTGCCAACCAGAGCCATACAGGGCTCTGTTCCCAGGACAGAGATCGTTGTGAAGTCCAGACCTATCCCCGTGCCAGATAGGAAGAAAAGTGGCCCTAGTTGTTTGGGTTCTATCCTGACCTGCATCACCTGTATCTGAGTACACTATGGGTTTTTAATTATTTATTAATTCATTCATATTACATCTCAGTTGTTATCCTATCCCTTGTATCCTCCCATTCCTCCCTCCCTCCCATTTTCCCCATACTCCCCTCCCTTATGACTGTGACTGAGGGGGACTTCCTCCCTCTGTATATGCTCATAGGGTATAAAGGCTCTTCTTGGTAGCCTGCTATCCTTCCTTTGAGTGCCACCGGGCCTCCTCATCCAGGGGACATGGTCAAATATGAGGCACCAGAGTTTGTGTAAAAGTCAAACCCCACTCTCCACTCAACTATGGAGAATGTCCTGTCCATTGGCAAGATCTGAGTAGGGGTTTGATGTTTGCTGCACGTATTGTCCTTGGTTGGTGAAATAGTTTGAGCAGAACTTCTGGGCCCAGATCTGCCAGTCATAATGTTCTTCTTGTAGGTTTCTAGGACACTCTGGATCCTTCTATTTCCCCATTCTCCCATACTCCTCTCACCTAGAGTCCCAATAGGATATCCTCACATCTATTCCACTTTCCTGGTAGGTGAAGATTTTCATAGGCTAGTGTCCAGTTATAAGTGAGTATATACCATTTGACTCTTTCTGCTTCTGGGTTAACTCACTCATTATGATCATTTCTAGTTCAAACCATTTGCCCACAGATTTCGGGAATTCCTTATTTTTAATAGCTGAGTAGTATTCTACAGTGTAAATGTACCACAGTTTCTTTATCCATTGTTCTACTGAAGGACACTTAGGCTGTTTCCATGTTCTGGCTATTATGAATAAGGCTGCTATGAAGATGGTTGAGCATATGTCCTTGTTGTGTGCTGGAGCATCTTCTGGGTATATTCCAAGGAGTGGAATAGCTGGGTCTTGAGGAAGCCTTATTCCCAGTTTGCTGAGATAGAGCCAGATAGATTTCCAAAGTGGTTGTACTAGTTTGCATTCCCACCAGCAATGAAAGAGTGTTCCTCTCTCTCCAGATCCTCGCCAGCATGTGGTGTTGCTTGAGTTTTTTACCTTAGCCATTCTGATGGGTGTTAAGATAGAATCTGAGTACACTGTGTTTAACCATGAATCTACCAGAAAAAAAGGAAGCCTGTAACAGACTAAGCTTGTTCCTCCCGAGTGATACGTGGTCTCTATGGGGTTGGGAACCTGTGTTTCCTATGACAATGCCTACAGCACTCCTCTCCCATCCCAGGAAGTGCAGTGATTGAGGAAAGAAAGTGAAATGGACACCAAACTACTGTGTGAGAGCTGGTAACTCTGTGTGGACACACAGAACTAGAAAGAATGCTACAGTGTCTGAGCACGTGTTGGTGAGCAGACAGGATGCCTGTGTCTAACACAGTACCAGCCTGGGACTTCTGTAACCAAAGTTCCTCCTTTTATGACTTGCTCTAGTTCCTTTTGAAGACTAACTCAACCTGTGAGTTGAGTACAAACCTGGGCTTGGAACGCCCTCTAGTGGTGAAATAGTGATGCCTTCTCCCCCCCCCCCTACACACACACACCCCCAAAAGCAAGATCACCACAAACCTCAAGTTTGGGGATGCTCAGTTAAAATGAGCAAGCTGCTTATAATCTCTGGGTGCACAAAGTCACACTGCAAACGCTAACTCTATAACTATTCCTTGAATATGTGGATGGTGTGCTTCCCAACAGGCTCAAGAGGTTTCAAGGGGGCCTGGGGGTAGTATGTGTCTTTAGCATGCACAAACCTCAGCTGCAGTCCTCAGCGCCTTCCCTAGGGACCCTCTCTAATGAACAAAGCAAAGGAAAAGAGGTTCTGGGAAGACTGCTTGGTTGGCAAAGTGCTTTCTGCACAAGCACTCAAATACCTGGCGTCTCACATAAAAGCCAGGTGTGGCACATACCAGCAATGCTATTCCTAAGAGAGCAGAGACAGGAGGGTCCTTGGGGCTTGCTGGCCAATTAGTCTGACCGAGTCAGTGAGCTCTAAATTCAGTGAGACACTCTGTCTTAAAATCTAAGCTACCAAGCAACTAAGAAAACAACAACGGACATCAAACTCTGCCCTGACCCCATCCATGCATGCACGCACGAGTGCGGGGGCACGCGTGCGCGTGCACACACACACACACACACACACACACACACACAAATACAGTCATCCAAATAGATACAAAATGGCATTTCTTAAAATGCATTCCTTTCAAAACACCAAAACTGAAACTGAACTGGTAGGTACAGAAGGACCGTATCTCGACATAATAAATACACAATAAGGCCCGGTTAACACCATAGGAGAAGTTGGAAGTTTTTTCTCTAGAATCTCAAATAAAATAGAAAAGTCAATGCTGCTTGCTTTCACCATTTTAGTCAACATAGTACTAGAAGTCCCTGCTGGTGAATTCAGGCAAGGTAAAAGATACATATATGGAGTGAGAAAAGCCAATCCTGACTTCTGCGGGTAGCAAGGTCCTATAGTGACAGCTTTAACAAATCTGCCAAAGGCCACTAGAACTAATAAACGAACTCAGCAAAGTAAAATATCAACACACGAGTCGGTAGTATTGCTATATATTGTGCTGTGTAGAAAAGACAATACGAGTCCCCTGCCATATCCCCCCAAAATGCCTAGAAATATATTCTACTATGGGTGGAAGATCTTTAAGGTGGAAGGATTAAGTCCATTGGAGAGGACATTTTAAAGGTTAAAAGAAAAAAAAAAGGCAGCCTGCATTAGAACACTCAGCGTTGTTTAAATGTCCATGCCAGGGACTGGATGAAGCTCATTGTTAGAGCGCATGCCTAAAATTCCATACTACCGCCTGTCTGAAATCTCAGTGCAATCTTTACTAGGGTGTAGGGAATTGCTGAGAGTTACCAAGACACCTCTTGAGTGCACCACAGGAGAGGTGGCTCTGCTGTTAAAGACCACACGCTTTTCTTGCAGAGGACCAAAGTTCACTTTCTAGCACCCAAGTCAGGCAGCAGAAAAATGACTATAACTTCGGGGTGAGGTGACCCAGAACCCTTTCCTGACCTCCATAAGCAACTACACTCATGTAGAGATACTCTGCACAGACACACACGCATACACAGAATTTAAAATAGACATAATGTTTTAAAAGAAAGAAGACAAAGTGTGGCGACACATAGTATAATCACAGTTTGGGAGGCTGAGACAGAAAGATCATGAACTCAAGGCCAACCTGGGCCACACAGTGAGTCAAACTCAAAATAAAAAAACAAATACAGCAAGTATATTTAAAGAAATGTGGACAAAAGCTTCCCTTGTCAGGAAAATAGGAAATATCAGTATACAGAAAGTCCAAAGGTCTCCTGTGAATTTTAGCACAAAGAAGGCATGTCCCCAAGCATGACAGCCAGCCCATCAACAATCAAAAAATTCAGAGAGCATCAGGAATGTTCTAATGCATTACAAATGAAGAAATCCCAATAAAGCTATCCATAGACTTCTTGGCAGAAAACCCACAGGCCAGAACACAGAGTGAAGTATTTAAATTACTGTAGTAAAAAAACAACCGACAAGAAATAATAGCATGCCAAGCTTATCTGTCACTCATAAGTGATGCAGAAATAGAAGACTTTGCTGGATAAACAAGACAAACAGTTTGTGACCTGCCTGACTCTACTGTAATTACTAAAGGGAAGTTCTTTAAACTGAAAGAAGAAATGGCTGTTATTAACAGCTTAAGACTTACAAATGCACAGACTATAGAACCCGATTATTAGAGTAACGTGGGCTGTGGCAGCTAGTTACTCTTCATTGGCAACTTAACTGGGTTTGATGAGCCTGGGAGATGCATCTGTGGCCATGACTGTGAGAACGTTTCCAGAGTAGCCTAACTAAGGAGCAAAGACTCAGCCTGAATGTGGCTAGCATAACCCCATTCTTTGAATGAACTCCGAAACTGGACAAAAAGAGAAGAAAGAATAAAGCACTCTTCTCTCCTGACTTAAGATACCTGTGGCCAGCCACCTCATGTTCCTGCCACTACGCCTTCCCTGACATGGCATCCTCTCAAACGATGAACCAAAATAAACCCTTTCTTTTTTTTTTTAACTGCTTTTGTCATATGCTGTTGTCGCCACTGAGATAAAAGTGACTAACATACAAATCAACACTGAAAATAACCCAGAAGCACATGCCTCTAATCCCAGCATGCCAAGAGGCAGAGGCAGGTAGATCTCTGTGAGTTTGAGGCCAGCCTAGTCTATAAAATGAGTCCAGGACAGCCAGGGCTACACAGAGAAACCATGTCTTAATGTAGAGCATCATGGTGGGAGTGTGCAGTGATGGAGAGCGTCATGGTTGGGAGTGTGCAGTGATGGAGAGCGTCGTGGTTGGGAGTGTGCAGTGATGGAAAGCATCATGGTTGGGAGTGTGCAGTGATGGAGAGCGTCATGGTTGGGAGTGTGCAGTGATGGAGGGCATCATGGTGGGAGTGTGCAGTGATGGAGGGCATCATGGTGGGAGTGTGCAGTGATGGAGAGCGTCATGGTTGGGAGTGTGCAGTGATGGAGAGCATCATACTTGAAGAGTGCAGTGATGTGGAGCATCATGGTGGGAGTGTGCAGTGTAGTAGGGAATCATAGTAGGAGTTTGTTCTGATGTAGAGCGTCATGGTGGGATTCTGTAGTGACGTGTGGCATCAGTGTGGGGTTGTATAGTGATGTAGAGCAGCATGTGGAAGTGTAGAGTGGTGAAGAGCATCCTAGAGGGTGTGTGTAGTGATGTGAGGAGGGAAAGCCCAGAGCAGGACTGCAAGCGGCCAGGAATGAGTATTTAGAGGGCTTGCCTGGATGGCATCATCAGAGGACGATTCCTTTGTCTGATTAAAGCCTTTAGGGCTTTTCCACCCATGGAAAATGAGGATTCTACAAACCCCAGTTTGTTAGTGAACAAACTAAGTATAACTTGTTCCTTATGAAGCCCCTGGTCTGATGCAAAAGACGAAGACTTCAGACCCTAAAATTAGCTTTGCACATTTCTTAAGCTCCCTAATTGGAAGTACAAAATTAACTGGGTTTCCACTTGCTTCCTTTTTGAGTCAAGTGGGACCATGGTGGCTGGTGTCTCTGAGAGAGCACAGTGGGGATGCTGTGCACTCGGTCCTGGGTGCCTGTCTGCATCCCCAGAGAGCAGTGCATCCTCCGTTGGCCCGGAGGCCTCCTGCCTCTGCAAATTCCTGAACTCACTGCTGCTTGCGCGAGGGGAAAAAAAGCTTCCATATTCTGATTTTTCCTCCTAGATGACTGCTATTTTGTTCCATGTTGTTAGCTTCTTTTCCTCACTCTTTTTGTACTCTCAGTTGAGTGCTTTCTTAATCTACAACATTGATTGCAATCTTGAACCTAATTTGGACATTATTTCTCTGGCTTTTCTCCCACCCACATGGATATGATTCTAATGAACTGCTCAAAAGAGAGGGGGCAGGTTCTAGGGTTTGGGGGGCTTTAATAAGTTGCCTGCCCTTAGCAGCCTGTACCACCTCCCCGGAAACACAAGAATGTTATTCCTACATGGCAAGCTAGGCCTGACAGTGGCTGAATAATCATTTTTTTAAGTACATTATAAACATGTCTGAAAAATCTCATAATAAAAATCATCATCTTATATAGTTAATATGTGCTAATAAAATATGTCTTTTAACAAAAGGCGTGATCACACAGCAGGCCTCACGTCTTCTTTGCATTCCCAGCAGCACCGGTGCAGGGTTTCTGAGCCTAAACACCGAAGCCTCAAGGATGGCAGTCACGACAACAAATCCAATGGACAAAACCATACCTGGAAGTTTCAACAGCAGGACCCTGATCCCAAATCTGATGATCATCATCTCGGGACTAGTCGGGCTGACAGGAAACGCCACTGTGTTCTGGCTCTTGGGCTTCCGCTTACGCAGGAATGCCTTCTCCGTCTACATACTGAACCTGGCCATAGCTGATTTCCTCTTCCTCCTCTGTCACATCATAGACTCCACGCTGCTCCTCCTCAAGTTTTCGTACCCTGACATTATTTTTCTCCCGTCCTTTAACACCGTCATGATGGTTCCCTACATCGCAGGCCTGAGCATGCTCAGTGCCATCAGCACAGAGCGCTGTCTCTCTGTCCTGTGCCCCATCTGGTATCGCTGCCGCCGCCCAAAACACACATCAACTGTCATGTGTGCTGCGATCTGGGTCCTGTCACTGTTGATCTGCATTTTGAACAGGTATTTCTGTGGTTTCCTGGAAAAAAAATACGAAAATGACAAGCGGTGCCTGGCATCGAATTTCTTTATTGCCGCGTGCCTAATATTTTTGTTTGTGGTCCTCTGCGCGTCCAGCTTTGCCCTGCTGGCCAGGTTGTTCTGTGGCGCTGGTCGGATGAAGCTCACCAGATTGTACATGACCATCATGCTCACTGTGCTGGTTTTTCTCCTCTGCGGCTTGCCCTTTGGCATCCACTGGTTCCTGTTAATCTGGATTAAGATTGAGTATGGTGTGTTTGCTTACGGTCTCTATCTGGCGTCACTCGTCCTGACAGCTGTTAACAGCTGTGCCAACCCCATCATTTACTTCTTCGTGGGCTCCTTCAGGCATCATCTGAAGCACCAGACCCTCAAAATGGTACTCGAGAGGGCTCTGCAGGACACTCCTGAGACAGCTGAAAACACGGTGGAGATGTCAACCAGCAAAGTGGAGCAGTGATGAAAAGCCTCTGCCTGGACCTGACATGCCTTTGTTTGTTTGTTTGTTTTGTTTTTCGAGACAGGGTCTCTCTATGTAGTCTTGGCTGCCCTGGACTCACTTTGTAGACCAGGCTGGTCTCAAACTCACAACAATCCACCTGCCTCTGCCTCCCGAGTGCTGGGATTAAAGGCATGCGCCACCACCGCCCAGCTGCTTCACCAAGATCGTAAACAGAGCACCGCTGACTTAGCTGTTCTACTTTTCCCCAGTAAAAGCATTTAATCTGAAAGTATAGTGTCTGCATCCTTCTTGACATTAATAAAATTCCTCAGGCTAACTTCTCTGAAGCTTTCCTGCTGTTTCTTTGCAACTTTTGTTGCCATGGAAATAGCCCCTGCCCAAAACCGTGACTCTCTTGTTTGTGACTGTGTGTACCTGGTGGTAAAGTTAAAAGAGCCCCATGGTTGCCTGGGAAGCATCCTCATGAGAAACCTTCAGCAAAAAATATTTCACACCTACACAATCATTCTGATAGTTGCCCAGAGGCACAATTTACAAGGACAGGTGCCCAGACATTGCACTACACTGCACACTCTCACAACCCTGCGATATGGATGCTGTGGGTTCTAAATTAGGAAGAGTAGCCAGGCTATGTTTTCAAGCTGATTCCTTGACCTCCTTAGATCTCGTGTCCATCCATGGAAACATGCACGGGTGACTAGTTACAGAATGTCACTGGTCTGATCTTAGTCCATAAGAAATGTGGAACCTGTTTTCTGAACAAGGCTGTGAGGCTTTACTGTAAGTGTGGCCTAAATGGAACCACACTGATTAAGAAAGACCCAGAAATGTTTCCTCTTCACCATAAGCATAATCATAATGAGCATATACTCTCTGTACCGGACTGACAGCTGACTGACATTTGGAGAGGCCACTGTGACGTATTCTATCTGTATGTGGAGATGGTGCATGTAGGCACCAATATTGCCACAATATTTTTGGCCATAAAAATAGATGTGATTTTTGTCCCTAGTCTCAGGAGCTCCCATCATTACAGAAAAAAGAGGTCTCCTTACAGAGATATGCCATATACATTGAACTGACTCTGAATCCACGCAGGGTAAAGCACAGATCTGTACAAAGAGAATATCTCATTTACCAACTCTAGTTACAACTGTGCAATTGAGGTGGGTAAATTAGAGAGGAATTCTTGGGCTGCTCGAAGTCTAAACTGGCGATTCTACAATTTTAACTGCCACCTAAAATTTTTGTGGCAGGCGTGGGAAGATAAACAGTCTAGACACAACAAAATGGTTGAGAAGAGAATTCATTGTGACATTGTTAATAATAATAATAATAATAATAATAATAATAATAATAATAATAAAGCCTTCAGATTCTTCATGGAATGGTTATCAAGACACACGCACACACACACACATACACATGCATGCGTGCATACACACGTACATCTTTACTCTCCTGGTCATCTGCTAGTTACTTGATCTTAGCTGCAGTAAGAATAGGCTAGAGTGCCGTGAGCTCTGTGCAGTGTCCATAATGGCTCTAAACAGACAGGTATTGGCATGATTTACAAAAGCAGCTAGGGTCGACTCCAAAACAGTGTCAAATCAGACAGTTCAGTCAGCCCTGCACAGGCCAAGCCCAGCCCTCCTCCCAAGGATATCTTCCTCCTCCCCCCCCCCACCCCCACTGCTGTTCCACAGGCTACAGATGAGGTGATGAAAACAGACTAGGGACACACACACCCCATGAGCCTGGGACTTCAACCACGCAGACCAGGAGAGCTAGCCTGCAGGCCACCATGCATCCTACCTCCCAGCCTGTCTCCCAACCTGCAGCACTGGTTACATGCATGCAGCACCACACCCTGCTTTTTACCCAGTGTGTTAGTTACTTATTACTGCAATAAACTATCTGATCAAAGCAACTTGAGAAAGGAAGGGACTCTTCTGGCTTATCGTCCAAGGCGAGGGCTGTCCTGACAAGGCAGTCATGACAGCAAGAACATGGGGCTGCTGCCTGCATCGCATCCTTTGTCAGGAGGCGGAGAGCGATGACTGGTCCATGCTCACCTGGATTTCTCCCTTTTAATCTGGTCCTGGACCCCCAGGCTACGGAATGGTGGCGCCCACGCTCAGGGTGGGACTTCCTACTTCACCTAACCTACTCTAGATCATCTCTCACAGACGTTCCCAGAAACTAACCTGATCCAAATAGCCCCTTTCTTCTAGGTGATTCTAGATCCTACCAGACTGACAGTAAGTGTTGACCATCACACATGGATGCTGGGGACCTGAGCTCAGGCCTTCACACTTGCAAAGCAAGTACCTTACTGACTGAGCTCTCTTCCCAGGCCCATCCTTAGATCTCACTCTTTCCAGTGCGATGTGAATGGACTCACACACTCAGTGTAACGTCCTTAGGATTCATGCAGGCTGTAGTGTGCACCAATAGTTCACTGCTGATTATCTTTCCATGATAGAGCAGGATTCGATGATAAGATCGCATACGTTGTTCCACGTGTCACAAGTGAGAGGGTGTTTGGATTGTTTCCAAACTAGCAATTATAAACAAAGATGGGTTCAATGTGCTTGTACAGATTCTGAAGTGAACATCATTTTCCGTTTCCTGGGATATGGGCCACTGTGGGATGTTACAGATTATAAGAAGTACATATTTAAATTTCCAGAAAATGCAAAAGTACTTTCCATGGTGCTAAATTATGTTACTTCCCCACTGGGAATGTATGAAAACTCGGATTTCTCCAAGTCCTTGCTAACATTGGGACCTAAGAGTATTTTAGCCATTCTAAGAGTACAGAGTACTAGTTTCTTAGGAGCCTTCTCTCAATGGCTTGGAAACAGGACCTTTTTCATATGGACCAAGCTCTGCATCTCTGTGTCCTAATGTCTTCTTCTCTTTATTGTGTTTCATATTTTATTCTTCCACAATTGTTGAATAGAATTTCCCTAGAAACTGAAACACTCTGTCCTGTGCTCATTACTAAATAACATAGGCCAGGGTAGTGGCACAAGCCTTTAATCCCAGCACTTGAGAAACAAAGGCAGATGGATTTCTATGAGTTCAAGGACAGCTTGGTCTATATTACACAGTCTAGGACAGCCAGGACTACACAGAGAGGTCTCAAATCCCTGTCTCAAATCCCACTCCATCTTCTCCAGCCCCCAAAACAATGTTTTTAAAAGTGAAGTGAGCGACTAGTTTTGTGTCAACTTGATTAAGTCAGAGTCATCAGAAAGGAAGAGCCCTCATTAAGAAAATGCCTCCATGAGATCCAGATGTAAGACATTTTCTCAACTAGTGATCAACGGGGGAGGGCTCAGGCCATGGTGGGTGGTGCCACCCCTATGCTGATGGTCTTAGATTCTATAAGAAGGCAGACTGAGCAAACCATAGGAAATGATCCAATAAGCTGCACCCACCATGGCCTCTGCATCAATTCCTGCTTCCAGGCTCCTGCCCAGCTTGAGCTCCTGTTGACTTCCTTTGGTGATAAACAGCGATATGGACCTGTAAGCTGAATAAACCCTTTCCTCGCCAACTTGCTTTTGCTTGTGGTGTTTCATCACAGCAATAGAAACCCTAACTAAGACAGAAAGTAAACAATAGCTTCAAAATAGCTTCAGGAAGTTCCTGAAACTGATCGGATTCACTAGACCATTCCTTCCTTAAGGAATCTTCTGCCTGGTGGTGCCATGTTGCTTTCAAGCCTCTCTCATGCTTGTCTCTGTTCAAATGTGCATCCCATCTGTGACAAAGGACGAAGAACACAACATGTGCCAAATTGTGCTTGTGTCATTTTTAGTATCACAGTCTTATCACTATGGTTACTCCCCTGAGTGGATTGGCTTTGTGCTTGGGGCTACTTGTATGTTGATCAAACACATGCCAAACTGAACTACAGTGAAACCCTGGTGACCTGAGTGGTCGTACTTACTGATGTTTGCACTGCTATTAATTGGCTGCCTAAATTGTCAGGATTCTCCGACCCTTGGCACTGCACTCTTGCTGGTGACCTCTCAGTATGAAGAGAGGAAGCCTTGTGAGACACACACACACAGGAAGTGCATGGAAAGCATGCTTTACTGCTGCTGAAATGAGCATCAGAATGTGTGCGTCACGGCATGTTTATTTTTTGCTTTTGGTATAGAACTTAGAAATACCCATTTTTTTTTTAATCTAACCAGAGCCCATCACTGTCATGATAGCTGGGGCTACAGTCTGTCTACTATGGTGATTTTTAAGTTGTGGTTGTATTTCTATATTTATTTTTAAATATTCAGTGTTGGGTACTTAGTGGTGTATGCCTCTTAGGTTTGGATTAGTGTTTCTAAATTGGAGGTTATTTTGAACGTCACAAATGGATGAAGGCATCAGTATGTGCCAGAGTTCTGTCTTTCCTCCAAGCAAGCACCAATGCTATTGTAAACGTGTCCAGTGTCTACAAATTGTACGAAAGCCCTTCTAGCAGTTTCAATCCAGATGTTTATCAAATCTAATCTCTTATTCTAATAAAAAAATACTACAAAGTTAAAATTAAAAGGACAGAAAAAAATGAAAATAGGCACAGTCTGAGATAAGGGCACTGAGATGTCCACATACAGGTGGAACACAGGTAAGTGCATAACAAAGCCTTTAATGTGTATTTGATGAATTAATATGCTAAAAATGTTCTAAATGTGTCTTAATTGTCATATTTTTGTTGCTTGGCACAGCCTCCTTAATGAAATAGAGGCCTTAATTTTGATCACAATTTTGGAAGCTAAAGCTTCAAACATCATCCAGGCTCTGGGATGAGCCCGATGTTGGATGATGGGAGTGTACATATCCAGCCAGAAACCACTGACACACGGGGAGGGCCAGGCCTGATGCTTCTATAACAGCCATGCCTCACAAACTCCAGGGGTTGCCTGAGAATGGAATTCCCAGATCACCTAAGAAGGTCCCACTAGGCTGCATTTTGTAAAGGTCCACAGAGCCTATCACCAGGGTAACCAAGTGCCAATCATATGAGCGCTCTGAGGGGTAAAGGGGAGACAATTAAACAATATTCAAAACTTAGCAATGACACTAAGATACTGTAGCAGATGAACCGAAAGGTGAGTCAAAAATTTAAAACTTTAAGTATCTACACTACATGAAAATGCATTGATTGCAAATTTTCTCGAAGTGAAACGAGGAGAAAGCAAAATATGCTGTGTGTGCTGAAACCTTTATATTTCATAAGGGGAGCAAACTGAACTTTAATTCATAGTTATAAATTTTTTAAAAGTAAAATGGGCTAGTTAGATGCTTGTTTCACATGTGTTAGGCCCTAGGTTCCATCCCCAGAACCATAGAAATAAATAATTAATAAGATAAGCTTGTTATTCAGAGCTAATAATGGTAAGAGAAATAAGAGCAAATGAGGACAAACCATAGTGCTGCATGTCTTTCATCCCAGCACTTGGGAGGCAAAGACAGGTGGCTGTTTGAGTTCAAGGCCAGCCTGCTCTACTTAGCAAATTCCAGACCAGCTAAGAATAAATAATGAGACCCTATCAGAAAAAAAATTTTTTTAATTTAATTAAAAAGAATGCTGACAGTGGCAAACAATAGCAAGTTGTGGTCTCCTGAGTGTTAGAGTTGGGGGATTCTCAATCCATCATTTAGAACAAAAGTGAATTCATTGCTGACAAGATGCAGTAAATCTTTATTTGGGAAGCCTTGGATGGTTCAATTATCTGTGCATCATCTATAAAGCGCATTCTCTCCTTGCTAGGTGCTAAAGTGGGTTAGCATTAAAGAGAAGAGCCACACTTGGAGAAGTAGAGAAAAGAGGAGAGGCTTGTCTGTGAGTGGAATCAGGAATTAGATGCTAAGAATCATCTCTGCAATAGGTCCAGCCTCCGCTGACTCTGGCCTCTGATTTGCTCCCACTCCTTGCACTGGAAATCGCATGAGCCGTCCAGAGCACTGATGTGCTCCAGCTGTTCTCCATCCCTTACTGCAGGCTCTGCAGGCATCTCAAAATTTACAGACCTGTGCACTCTTCTGTTGTCACTCAGGCTGAGAAACGATCTTCCCTTTCAGCAAGGGTCAGCTCTCTGCCCTTGACAAGAGACTGGAAAAAGGTAAGGCTGCATTCCAGAACTTTCAGGTGTCCCCCTTGTGATATTTGCTCCCTGTGTCCTGTGTCTCCCAACAGCGTGAGAGGAGCAGAGAGGCATGGTGCTTCCTCCAGAGGAAGCACTAGGTGTTACCAGAACCTTCTGTGGGCGTCCTAAGTAGACTTGCCCAAACCCTCCCATGCATTCCCACCATTCAGATCTGCCACGATAAAAAAAAAAAAAAAAAAAAAAAAAAAATGGCTGCCTCTTGCATTGCCTAAGAAGCAAGGCAATGTGCATCTCTTGCTTCCTGGAGCTACTAAGTGGGTTTCCTGATGTTGCTGCCTCTTTAAACACTTCCCATCGTGTATTCCTCAGGGATCCAGGGAGAAACAGACAGGAATACCTCAGGAAGGAACTATTCACAAGAGCAGACAGGTTTGCAGAACAAGAACAGGAGTAATGTCCGTGCCCACAAAACCACACCCAAAGCCAGAAGCCAGGCAGCATGTTGACCACCTGGCTGACGGTAGAGCTGTCTGGGGAGGCACTGCCAGGGCAGCAGCCTCATAGAAAAGAGGTGGGGCATAAGAAACCCAGACCCTGCTCCTCCTGCCTTCTGGAGCCCCACAGTGTCCCCACTGGCTCAATCCAAATCGAAACAGAGGAAAGGGATCCAAAGGATGGGGACCATGGTGCCCACTCTCTTTGGATGCCAAATGGCAGAGAAGGATGCCAATGAGAGAATCCTCATGGCACATCCTCACATCTCCTGTCTTTTACTCTTGTTCCCTAGAGTTTTTAATGCCATGCACATAAATTTTAAAAGGTAAAAACATATTCATTTTAATAATAAGCTTAAGTGGGACCTTACTAGACCTCAGTCAGAAACTCCAAAGCATCAGACCCAAGGACTTTCTCAAAACTGCTGCTCCCCCATCCTAGAGGGGAGTCCACAACTTTGTGGTTCTCCATGACTCTCAACCCAGTCAGAGACTTAAAGGAAAGTATGTGGGATGGGGAGAGGAGCTTTGTTTCCTTTGTTAATCCCATGCCCTAGGAATTGGCTGTGTCACTTTAACACATCTCCCATTGGTTACATCACTATGCAGATGCTCAGTGTTTGCATCTGCATCTGCATCAAGGGGAAAAAAATGGGGACTGGGTATGGTGACACATGCCTGTGATCCCAGCATTGGACAGGAGGTGGAGGCAGGAGGACCAGTACTCTGAGTTATCCACAGCTATCTAAGGATCCATTTATAACTTAAAACTCAAAATATCACAGAGAAGAGGAGAGTGGACCATGCGGTGTGGTAAATGCTCTTGCTACCAAGCCTGGTAACCTAAGTTTGACCCCTACAAGCTTCATGATGGAATGAGGGAACCAATGACTCCCACGAGTTGTCCTTTGACTCCCACACAAGCACTATGGCATGTACTCACAACCAAAAAGAGGAGGAAGGGAAGGAATACTAGGGTGCACTTGCAGTCTTCAAAGATGATCTCTTCAATTCTATGTTTACATAGTATTAGTTCCCAAAAAGGGATAGGAGGAAATGTGAGTCAGGGCTCCAGCTAATCCAGAAACTGCACTGAAATGACCCTTGAAAACAACCCCAGGATAGTCTCTTTGTCTCCTTTGGCCTCAAAGTCCTCCTGAGCTAGGTGAGGGCATTGTGAGAGGCATTCTCTAAGGGGCATACTAAATATTGGGGAGCCATAGGATGATAAAGCAGCAGTGCCTTAGTCGTTACAGTCCCGTGTTTGAGGAAGAAGCTACCTTCCTCAAATATATCACACCCTAAAAATCATATCCAAACTGGGAAGTACTTTGAGCAGAAACAACACACTAATGTTTTTTTCTCCATGTTCCCTGTTTGAGCCAACCAAAGCCATGAGAACTCTGAGAAGGCTCCTGGTGGGTGCAGTCACTGAGAGCCTCCTCTTCGTGCTCTGGGGGGGGTGGTGCTTTGGTGGGGGTGGGGGAGGGGGCATCACCATCTGTGTCTGACTTCCACTCCCCTCTCTCCTTCCCAATGTGACTGGTTTTGCTTCCCTTCCGTTATTTCTGAAATCTGTCTGTGCTACATTATATTGAATCCACAATTTTTTATTGTCCTCTTAGAAATAACTGGGGAATTATCAGTCTTTTTTCCCCCTCATCCACCTCTAATCGACACACAGTGGAGAGGAGGGACAAAGAAGGGAACATAGCGGTTTCAAATCCCACGCCGCGGGAAAGCCGAAGCTAATCCCTCATCTCAGGCTCTGCAGAGTGGAGAATGTACTAAATCTGACCCCATCGGATCTTGAGGGGATCCGAGGAGAACACACGTGATAAACAACGTGCAGTCGCTAGGCCGTGCGCAGATCCTCTTTCTTCTGTCGGGACATGCATCAGTAAGCCCCTGCATTTTTCATGCAGACCCTCCTCACAGAGTGAGCTTCCATCAACGAAGAAGGCACCATGACGGCTCTTCTAGGAGAGGGAGTGGAGCGGCCCCATATTTCTCCACAGCGCACAGCTTAGGACTCCTCAGAGCATTTCTATACTTCAAATATGTCTCTGCTGTGACACTCAGACCTCATCCTCCCCAATGCACAAATCTTATGCACTGTGCTCCCAAATGCTTCTAAGTGCGGGCGAAGCCACAGAGAATCCTCACTTCAAAGCCATTTTCCTGATCAACAGCAGTTATATGGGTGCCCATAAATAATTCTAAATATGGGCAGAGCTGCCTCACACAAAGAAAGGAAGCTGGAGGTTTAATATCTTTTGTGTCTACATACTAATGCCTTTTATTGTATTTTCATTTCCCCTTTAACCTAAATCACCTAGCACTGTGCTGTCCCTCCTCCATCAGTTTATTTATTCACTGAACAAAGACTGAAACCAACTGGGCCACACATCAAACTAAGCACTAGAGATATAAAGTGTTCTGTCTTCCCTCCCTTGTGGGGAGCTTTCTAGACCCAGTTCATCCTTCCTTTGTCCTAGTAAGATGTCCCAATCTCTTCACAGCCTTCAAGCACGACCTTTCATCTTGGATGGAGATGTCTTAATTAGAGAGGTGTCGCGGTCGCCTCTGTATGTCTTCATACCAGTGCCTGAGTGCCCCTTGGCTCTATCCCATTAAGTATAGGTCTTTAAATCTCAGTGCATTTCCTTGTCATTCAAAGGACCTGAAGCTTAGACCAGGAAGCTCACGCTGTTGGGATAACTTGACTCCCAATGAACATTCCAAGAGCCCTCAGCCTCGATAAGCTACATAGTCTCTACAGTCCTTTTTCTCTCCTCTTAAAACTGGAGATAGAGGCATCCATACCAAAAACTTGATACTCTACGGAAGATGCTCAGGTCTTATTTAGGTTCCTAGGGGAGTAAGTAGTGGATTGCTGAGTGCAGATTCAACCACTAAGGAGAAGGACAGAAGTCACATCCACGAATGAAGGTTACCTGCCCTTTCCTCACACTTTTGACACAAAGGATTGGGTTGGTCCTAGATGGGCTGGTCCTCGGCACTGCCCTGGGTAGGCTGGCAGGACCTGTCATTGCTCTCTGGCTCTTTGTCTTCTCCGTGGGCAGAATGTCACGCTAGTCTATCTCCTAAGCCCTTCTATAGCCTAACCCTTCTTCTGCTGCCACGTCATCAGCTTCCTTCTGCATCCCAAAGACCACGATATCTTAAAGAATAGGGCAGTTATTCCCCACATCCCAATGCAGTGTCATTAACTAAACATCGCCTGTTTGTCCTATGGCCCATCTGCTATCATTGTCACTGCCAAGGCACACACATCAGCTGTCATGTGCCCTGCTCTGGGCCCTGTCAGTGGTACTGACCCTCCTGGATGCGAGTGCTATGTGCTTAAATGGAGCGTGTGAAAATGATTGGCTTTTCTTTTTAATTTTTGACTATATCATAATTGTGTGGCTGGTTGTTTTATCTGTGACTCACCCAAGGACTGAGGTAGAATAAGATAGAAATGACCAATTAGTAGACACTGGCTTATTGATTTGCTTAGTGACTTATTTAAAGCACCGCTTGTACTGGCTGTTTGCCAAGCTACCTGGAACAGAATGACCTGGAGAAAGAGCTGAAACGATGGGTCATGGCCCTTACCAAGCTGGCACATATGCTAGGTAAAAGCTTGCTTGCTTGCCTGACCACCTTTTGGCTTTAGAGAATGAAATGAGACTATAAAGCCAACGTGCCATGGAAGCCTTCAGGAGCTGGCCTGGCTTCAGTCCACCATGGCATCTCCTCTCTTCCATTCTCACTGGTGTCAGGCTGCTTACTCCAGAAGAATTCCTGCAACACTTCTGGAGGCCTCCCAGTGAGTGCTCCATCACCAAGTCTCCAGTCAGCCCAGGGAAGATGCCGCTCCAGGGCCTCTCAGCCCATTGCAGGTCCTTAGAGTTCAGAAGCATAGAGCCCTGATGGGATTCTGGGGTCCCCTTATAGTTGCCCAGGGGGTTGTAAGACCCAGGACCAGAGTCTTCAGTAAATGAAGACAAGACTAGGTTGCTCCTCCAGACCAGGTAAAGACAATTGGAGAGTAGGCTGGAAGAGGCAGGGCAGGTTTCATCCTCCCACAGGAGACTGCATCTGAAGCCTTGATGGGCTACTTATGTGGCACTGGTCTGTCTCCAGGAAAATAGACAGTCCAGGAATTTTAAATGGGAAGGTCCAGCTTTCTGAATGAAGGGTAAATGGATGTGTGTATGCCTGTAATGCTCCCATGGTTCTGTAGCTACAGGATCTGACTGGGCTCTCACCTCTGGTGCCTCTGTTGGCAGTTCATCCGAGCCTGCACTTACCTCCCATAATAGGAGGTGGCCGGGCACAGGGACATACATGTGTCCCTATGTTACCACCTCTTAAGTCACTGTGAGGTGGCCAGGCAGGCAGGCACTTACTTGAAGGCAAGGCTGGTCATCTTCACCCCACCCTGTGCATTACACAGGGCTAGGCACATCTGACGTCCCCCAGCTCCTGGTTAGGAACTCTTTTTATCATGGGGTCTGCACAGTCCCAATGTGAGACCCAAACAGTCCTACAAACCAGGTTCAACAACATTTAAAGAGGATTTGCCAGGCTGGGCGTGCGTAGTGGCGCACGCCTTTAATCCCAGCACTCAGGAGGCAGAGGCAGGCGGATTGTTGTGAGTTCGAAGCCAGCCTGGTCTACAAAGTGAGTCCCAGAGCAGCCAAGGCTACACAGTGAAACCCTGTCTCAAAAAAAAAAAAAAGAAAAGAAAAGAAAAAAGAGAAAAAGAGGATTTGTCGCAGACTATGGCATATAGGTGAAGCCCTCCACATTAAAGACTCCCCGTGAAATTGATTGGACTTCCTTTGATGTCTTGTCACCTGGCTATCTGAAGGCACCCCAAATTTGACTCTGATTAACAGACTCTGAGAGGTCTTTATGGGATCATGTGGCCACCCAAACCAGTTCTTGTGTATGTATTCATGGTATCTGATGGCCCAAGACCCCCTGGATGGATTCACTACCAGAATCTTCCCAGACCCAAACCATACTGGCTGCAAAGACTGTTAAGCCGGAAAACACCAAGGAAGCACCCCATTAGCATCCCCAGAGGGTGAAATTTCTCCACGATGTCTCCTGTGTTCCAGCTCCAATTGCCAGTGCCACACAGCTCTGAGGCGGTGGCAACACCACCTGACCCTGTCCCTCTAATGGCATCTGCCCCAACACCGTGATCACTGACATCATCAGGCCAGCCAGTTCTGCCAGACTCTTATTTTCTGTGCTTCTGTGAGGAACCTATCCCAATGGGAATTCCACTGAGGGAAGTGCTAGGCCCTCTGCTCGTCCGAGAAGATGGAAGCTGTGTTATCCAAGCCACATACTTGCCTAAAGAGAATGGAGAGCCCCTCCATTCTCACAGAATTTCTCCTCACAGACGGGCTTAAAGGTTCCAGATATGGAACCTCTTACAGATGGGAACTAAGCCTACAACGCCGCCGGATAGTCCATTACATCAAAAGACTCAAAGCAACAATATATCAAGAAAGGAAACCACTTGCCTCAGAGGACGAAGAAATTAAAAACAGAAACCAAACCCTACAGTTCCTAGAAGCGATCTGGGCACGCCGGCTGTGGCAGTGGCATACTGCCAAGCTCACACAAAGAGCCCAGGTCTAATCCATGAAGATTAGCAGTCCCCTCTCATTACCTCCCCCCAGAAAGTCTGTCCTAATAACTAATGAAGGGGCTGCTAAAAATCAAGAAAGCTTTCTGGTTCCCACGGGTAGGAAAACATTAATTCC
This sequence comes from Acomys russatus, assembly GCF_903995435.1. NCBI lineage: Eukaryota > Metazoa > Chordata > Mammalia > Rodentia > Muridae > Acomys > Acomys russatus. The sequence goes on along the minus strand of NC_067143.1, from coordinate 7,265,453 downwards.
TGAGATGACATCCCCCAGCCTAGTGTGACAAGCTCATGAAACTACTTATCTGGAAAAACTGCCCTACAAGAATTGTTGCAAAGATTTGTGGTGATCCCGAGATTGCCAACACTGACCCAACGAGCAAACAAAGCCCATCTTCACTGTGCTTGGAACAATCTCAAAAAGAAATCTGAGATCCCAGGCTGACACAGAAACAAGTGTCCTACTCATCTAAACATCTGGAAGTGATGTTTAGTGAACGTCAACCCAGCAGAAAGTACCAATGTTTTCTGGTTATGATGTCACTTTCTCAGGCTAGATAGGAGCTTTTCCTGCCCAAACATTTTACTGAGAACTTTTGCACATGATTCCACCCTCAACCAACAGACCAGTTGAGAGTATGAACAGGATTTCAAAACAGCACTGGACAAACATTGCCAAGAAACAGACCTCCCTAGGCTGGAAATTCTGCCACTTGTACTGTTGAGTGTGAGTTGCATGCCCTGTCCTTTCGAGATTGTGTTTGGCCACCCACCTCTACTGCTCCCAGAGGACTCAAAGATGTGTCCCAGAGTGTGGACACACCTGCCTCCAATGGTTCTTGACAGATGGAGCTCACATTGCACAAAAAATGTCTAGTCCCTCAGTTCTTAAAGTTGCAGATCTCAAGCAGTGGACACACCACACCCACGCCAAGGCTGCTGCAGACCCAAGCCAGGAAAGGGTTGTGACAGCCTACCCAGACCAGCCTCTGAAACTGACCCGCTCAGAATTACCCCCAGAATGGAGACAGCCCCAGATGTAGCCATGGGACAAAAGAGCGATTATGGATTGTGGGGCCACCTATTGGTCTTGGACTTCACCATGAAAGGAAGCTGCAAGGGAGCTCCCACAGATGGATAAGGAGTTAAGGCTATAATGGGCCTTTGGCTTGTGGGGCAAGGTTGGGGAACCCAGAGAGAAATAATATGGTAACTGTCCATTTTCAAAGGCCCTTCATCTTGAAAAGACACATCTCAAAATGCTGGCCTTAGTAAATACCAGCCCTGAGCTCCTTTACCCAGATCAGGGTTTCTGGATCTGCTTACAAGCAAGCAGGCTATTACACTGGAGTAGGAATGACTAGCCAAAGCAAGGCAAGCCATAATACAAAAGGGACATGTTTATCTGGCCACCTGGTCAGGTCATAGGGAAAAAAACAGTGTGTGTGAAATAAAAAGACTAAGAATAGTTACTGTTAAAGCAACAGTAGCTCCTAATCGTGCACATTTCGCCTCCTTCCCCAAGGGTATTTACACCTGCTGCCCAAGAGAGAGTTATGAAATTCATGTTCTTGGACCCTGACTCTGATGTGTTCCCAAGAAGTGAGGTCAAGCGATACTTACAGCCCTTGGATTCAATAGATAAGAGAACTTGGGGGCTGGAGAGATGGCTCACCAGGACAGTCCTGGGGTAGATGAATGTGGAGAAAGTCATCATCAGGGAGTGAAGGAACCTTCAAGAGACAGATTGGAGCAAAGAAGAGCCTCTACCCTTCCGCATCAGACATGTCTTTAATGGTCAGCACTGTGACACTATGATACTGTCTTTCTGTGTCTGGCTTTACTTTGTTTAACATAAGGATTCCCAGCTCCATCTATTTTCCTGAGAATCTCATGATCTCTTTCTTCTTTATAAGTGAATAGAATTCTATGGTGTATGTACTGAAATCCGAATGGAGCAGAAGCAGGAACCCAGAAGAGTGAGAGTTGGAGGAGTGTATTCATAATCTTGCAAGGAAAACTAGAGCTTTAAATAATTAAAAAGCAAAGAAATAAACAAACCTGCTCAAACTATGGCACCAGCCAAGGAAAATATAGACAGTAAACTTCAAACCCCTATCCAGACCTAGTCGATGGACAGGACATTCTCCATCGTTAAGTGGAGAGTGAGGTCTGACTTTCATACGAACTCTGGTGTCCCATTTTTTACCAAGTCCCCTTGATGGGGAGGCCTGGTGGCACTCAGAAGAAGGATAACAGGTCACCAAGAAGAGACTTGATACCCTATGAGCATATACAGGGGGAGGAAGCCCCCCTCAGTCACAGACATAGGGGAGGGGAGTAAGGGGAAAGCGGGAGGGAGGGAGGAATGGGAGGATACAAGGGATGGGCTAACAACTGAGATGTAATATGAATAAATTAATAAAATATTTTTTAAAAGAAATAAATAAAAACAGTAAATAAATAAACAAAAAGCCAGGCACTGCGTTATACCTACAGTCCCCGCACTTGGCAGGTAGATGCTGGAGAACATAAGTTTAAGCCCATCATGGGCTACATAGTGACGTTTCTCAAAGTGTGCAGGGGAGGGAGTGGAGGAAGCAGTAAGACAACTTTAACAAGAAGAAGCAAGAAAAATGAGCCCATTTTAAAGCTACTCTACATGAAAGGAACAAAATTATTGAGACAACTTCATAAGCCAATAAGACTAAGAATGGATACACAGAAAGGCAACCAAGCCAACCAATTTTTAAACATCATTAAAACAAACATGTGATTAAATAATCGTGCAGTGGTGGAAAGAAGATACGGATAATAATAGGAAGAATGGAGGGGAAAAAAAAGAATAGAACATGGGTCACCGGGATAGCCAACCTCCAAAACATAAACAACGGTGGAATATCCAATGAGCAGACTGAGGCCAATAAACAGAACATGGGGTCAACAAACTCATTACAGGGTTAAAACTGTGAAAAACAGACTAAGAATAAATTTAAATAAAAACATTGAATGTTCCTGCCCCAAGCAAGAAGTGTTGAACTCATGGTGAGAAACCTTTCTACAGAGAAAGATCACGGGCCAGGATGACATCACCGGAGAAGTCCATCAGCGGTTAAGGAGCAGAGAACGCCACTTCCTCATATATATTTCAGGTAATGTAGGAAGTGGGAACATTTCCAAATCCACTGTATGGAGTCAGTACTGCCACGATACCAAAACTTCACACTCATTCAAAAAATAAATAAATAAATAAGAGGAGGAGGAGGAGGAAGGAGAAAAGGGAAAAAAGGTGATTCAAACTTTTTTTAAGGCTACATTGGGTTGTTTGCTTCCTGTTACTAAGAAAACAGCTCAGGCTACCCAGGCTTTTCAACAATTTTTCCATTTACTTAAGCCTTTGTCTTTTCTTAAGATCTTCCACATCAATACCCAATGCCTTAAAGCCATGGTGTGGTTTCCAGTCTTTGTTTTCCCACACCCAGTTGGTAACATAGGCAAGCCTGGATCCAGTGTCCCTAAAGCTCGCCTTACTCCAAAGGATGCACTTCTAAGGCTGAGAGATAGCACTGCAGTTAAGAGGTTTTATGGCTCCTACCAAGAATCCAAGTTCAGTTCCCAGCACCCACATGGTGGCTCATAACAATCTATAACTCTTGATCCAGTGAATCTGGCACCCTCTTCTGACCTCTGCAAGTGCCAGGCACTCACGTGGTAAGCGTGTGTGTGTGTGTGTGTGTGTGTGTGTGTGTGTGTGTGTGTGTGTGCACGAGCTCGCGCACATATATCTGCAAGCCAAACACTCATACACGTAAAATAAAGAAACCTTTTTTAAAGATGCAATGGCAAAGGAGTCTTTGAGGATACCTGTGACTTAGTAAACCTGCAAATATCTCTCATTAAGATGTCCTGAGTGGACACTGTCTCCTTTTCCTCCCTTCAGAGATCTTACTCAGTATAACTCTGATCTCCCAGTCTTAAAATAAAACTCTACACATCTGAGGGCTGGAGAGATGGCTCAGAGGATAAGATCACTGGCTGCCCTGCCAGAGGACCAGGGCTTAATTCCCAAAACCCATACGGCAGCTTACAGCCATATTGAACCTCAGTCCCAAGGGATCTTATGCCTTCATCTGGCCTCTTTGGACACTACACCCATGCAGTGCATAGTGCATAGATATACATGCAGGCAAAACATCCACACACATAAAAATTTAAAAACAAAAATTAATAAAAATATAGCCTTCTGAGATCATTTAGTGTCCTGTTTTGGGCTGATCATTCCTAGAGAAAACTGACTCTCTTTCCTTCAGCAGCCACTAGTTACGTGTAGCTCCTCTTTTATGAATAAGGCCTTGTAAGGAATTTTCCTGTGTGTAGTGCCTTAAACCCAAGGTTGACCCCTGGCCTCTACACATGTATACATGCCTATTCATTCACACACACACACAAACACACACACACACACATACATACACACACACACACACGAAAGAAAAAAAGTAAATGGAATTACTCAAAACAAAACATAGACATCAAACATAAAGAATTTTTATGACAGGAGCATCAGTGGGCATGACACACTGCGAGAAAGAAGCAGTCAGTTTTAAGATAGATCAATAAAATTTACTCAAAAATAACACTGAGAGATGTAAAAGTGGGGAGGGGTGGGTAAGAGCTGAGAGATATAATCTACGCGTATCTAGAGTCCCATACGAAAGCAAGAAGAATAACCAAAATAAATGACGCTCGGGAATGTTCCAAAACTAACTAGAGGTGCCAAAGAAAATATCTAAGAACATCAGTTCCATCCCCCAATCAGGATAAATGTATTTTTTAAACACCTACAGATTTCGTACAGTCTTAGTCAGTGACTCTGCCAAACAAAATGTCACAGATTGAGCAGCTTTGACAAGAGGAATTTCTTTCTCGTACTTCTGAAGGCGGGGAACTCCAATAGCAAAGTGTGAGCTTGTAGACAGCAAGGCCTGGGGTGGCCTTTCTTTCCTCGCATACAAGACAAAAAGAGAGTTAGCACCCTCACATGGTCCTGTCGCCCCACCCGTCCTACCATGATGACATCATTTAACCTGAAGAACCACCTAAAAGCCTTATTTCCAACTCCATTTTCATTGAAGATTAAGGCTTCCATGTGTACATTTAGAGGGCATTAGCATCATTCCCCTGCATAGTCTATACTGAAAATCAAAGAGAAAGAGAAACTCTTAAAGGCTGCCGGAGAATCCACAACAATTGTGCGGAGAGAAACAAAAGCAAAATTAATCTTGTAGATTTCTTATAAGCTATAGAAGTCATAGAAATGGGGTATGTTTTAAAGGAAGGGAGGGGGGGAGAAAGGCCCAACTCAGGTCTACACTCTGAGAATAGAGCTCAAAGGTGATGACTGTCACACCAAGTGAAATCTGAGACAGTTCACTGCCCCCAGATTACCGAGATGGAACTACATCTGCGTTAAGTGGGGGCCACACAAATCTTTGCATAAGATCAAAATGCGTAGAGATTTGTTCACAACACACAAGTGGGTGTAAAACTGGACACACTGAAGAAGGCTAGGTGCAGCTCTTGTACGGCATGTGTGTAAAATGTCATTGTGGTAAACAACTGGATGAAGAATTCATGGGTCGTTTTTAAATGGCTGACAGCTTCCTATTAACTTACAATTACATAGCACTAAAAGGATTTTGGTACCATACACAGTAGCTTCAAAATCCTGAAATCTGGATAAATTTAACATAATATGCCTAATGTCTGCATGACATTAATGAGATAAAGGAAACCCCCATGGCTGAGGAGACGTCCTTGTTCCTGGATTCAGAGATCCGTTATCTTTAAAGAAATCATGGTCCCCCACCATATCTAAAGAGTCAATGAAATAAGAAACACCAACCCCAATTCATGCTTTCATACAAACCACAGGGAAACTCTAATTTACGTGGAAATTTTGGGGGGAAGAGGGAATTATTTCAAGAAAAAGTCCAAAACTACAAAACCGGTTATAAGAATAGAGATATGGAACAAAATGCAACTCAGCATAAGCCTACACCTTGCTCGTAAACTGATCAGCAGCAAAA